>NC_051445.1:3715878-3774007 GCF_001649575.2 Kryptolebias marmoratus | reverse complement strand
CCGTAGGAAACATCTTAAGGTCCTGAAGTGGCCTAGCCAGTCTCCAGACCTGAATCCAATAGAAAATCTTTGGAGGGAGCTTAAAGTCCATGTGGCCCAGCGACAGCCCCGAAACCTGAAGGCTCTGGAGGAGATCTGTATGGAGGAGTGGGCCAAAATCCCTGCTGCAGTGTGTGCAAACCTGGTCAAGAACTACAGGAAACGTCTGATCTCTGTAATTGCAAACAAAGGTTTCTGTACCAAATATTAAGTTTCATTTTTCTGGTGTATCAAATACTTATTTCATACATTAAAATGGAAATTAATTATTTAAAAATCGTACATTGTATTTTTCTGGATTTTTGTTTTAGATTCCATCACTCCTATGATAAAAATTACAGTCATCTACAAGCTTTGCAAGTGGGAAAACCTGAAAAATCAACAGTGTATCAAATACTTGTTCTCCCCACTGTAGCTGGGAGTCGTTCCTATCCCACACTTTGAGTGCTAACAGATCGTGAAAGATCTTTATTTAAAACTTATTGAGACTTTGCATGAAATGTTGGAAAATGGTTCCAAAGGCCTGCTGTACTTATCTGAGACTTAAAGCCAACATTCAAACGTTTTATTTCCACTTCTGAGCCTCTGCAAACAGTGTACAAGATTTAAATAAAGGTTATCCTGGAGTTTGAACTGTAATTTAATCACTGCTGTCAGTAACTGCTCCTCAGGTAGAACCTGGTTCTGGTTCTGGTTCTGCTTCGCTGCGTCCAACAAGTAAAAACAACATCACCCACAATGTCACCCTCGAAAACAAAAACGCTTGGCTGCTTAGAGAATTTTGGCGTTTAGAATTGTTTCATTAGGATAAAATCCTAACAGAACACAAATTAAATTTGTTACTAATTTGTGAATTCTAATTTGCATTCATGCATTTAATTGTGTTACAACTTTTAGTTACTGACAGCCCAAAAATTGACCTTTGAGCCTCGGAGGTTGTGAAAATCCTTCGCCTTATTTTCTCCTGATGATGATGTTTATACACAAATCATTTGTAAATCAAGAATTTGGGGGAAACTCATAATTTGGCAAATTTGATGATTTTTAAAAACTGAACAAAGGATTGCAGCCCTGATTAGAAGGCTGCCAGAGAAGCCTTCAATTAGTTTTAAACAATTTGTATAATTAATGCTTGTCTCCAAATCAGTAGGAAGAAAACAATAGTTTAAAAAAAGGTTTGGAGAAGAGATTGTTTTCACTTGAAATGATTTACATAATAATTATAATGATTTGCATAAAAATGAAGAGTAAAATTAATGACTGTATAGATCGAACTTCTGCAAAAGTGAAAAAAGATTTGTTAATTCACTTTGAGTGAATGTGTGGAGGAAATAATAACTTACTGTTCAGTTTCTGATTGATTGTATGTCAGAGAGGAGACAGATGTCTTCACTGTGTCCACCTGAACTTCCTTTAAAGCAGCGCTCAGCTTTGGGATCATTTTTTTATGAAATATGAAACTGCATGATGCCCACCGCCTTTCATGACAGTTTTAATTCAAGATGGCCACCACACATCTAGACAGCTGTGTTAATGCTCAGAGTGACTCTCAGCTACTACCACACCCAGTGTTAGCTCAATGCCTGTAAAACTAATAAACTGAGATCTTTTGCTAACACATCAGAGAAACCAACACATCCTCGCAGATGTGACAGTTATTGTGTGCAGAAAATACATCTAAACAGGTGCTGAATTTAAAAAAAAAAAAAAATATATATATATATATATTGCCTGCTCATTTAAAAAACACATTTCTCATTCATGATGTTTAGAATTTTAGTTCATGTAGATATAAATTAAATGCCAAGTTTAAAACCAAACAATAGAAGCCGTTTATCTTGTAAATGAATGTTTATATCTATTTTGTAGATAAAGTTAGTTTTCCATTTATAGATTATTGATGATCAGCAGTTCTTCTGCACCTGAACTGTTCACAGAAACAAACAAGACCCCAGTGGAACCAAATTACATTTTGTGTTTTTTAAAATGTAAATCTTCCTTTAATCCTGTTAATATTCAGGGGAAATACGCAGTAAAGCCAAGATTAATGATTCTCAGTAGAATCTGTGCTCACTCTAATGATTATGAATTCTAACAGCTGACATTTTCTGAAATACCAAGATGCTAGGACTTGGATAAGAAGTTCGATACAGATTTCATTTGTGCACTAAGTGTTCAGCTGCACAAGCAGGTGGTTCGTTTCGAACAACATCATATCTACAAATGTGACAAATAACCAATAAAAGGTTTTATTCAAATAAAACAAATCATTGGCATTTGGACTTTGTAGGTTTCCAAACAACCTCACAAGCCAGTTTGACAAATCTTTCTTTAAAGTTTTACAAAATGTAATGTTTTGTTTCTTTTTTCTTTGTGAGCTTCAGTGGAGCTGGTTGGAAGATTGCACAGAGTCGTATGCATCGGTTAATTACTGAGAAAAAGGAAATTTAAATCTTGAACATTAGTGTGTTTTGCAGATAGCATTTTCTCTGATCCATTACTACTTCAAAGTCATGTAAAGTTAGAAAAGAAAACATTCAGAAACCACCCGAGCATCAGTGCACGTTTTGAATCTAATAAAGTGTGACTGCATGCAGTTATAAGTCATCTCCACCAGGTGGAGCTGCAACACAACTGCTGGACACGAACAGCAGATTTCTGGACATTAAAAATACTCAAATTTCCCCCCAAACTCAGTGAACCCCTTCATGGACTGTCCATCTCCAGATCCCTGAGGGACATTTGTCTCTACAGGGGTGAGACAGAAAAACTGCACTATGTGAATTCCTTTAAACCTACATGTAAAAATAATATATTTTATATGTGAAGTTCGTGTGAATTGTGGGAAATCTGTTTTTTTTTTTGTTCCAAAACCAAATGTTTCATATGTGTCACATGTTGATTTAGCAAGTTCTCACATGTAAAAACACATGATTTCAACATGGAAAGTTTATGTAGTTTGGTGTAAATTTAGGTTTTTGGTCACAAAACATATTGTTGTTTCACATGTCACATGTTAATTTAACATGTTTTCACATGTGAAAATATATGACTTCCAGATGTGAAGTTCACATGGTTTAGGGAAAAATTGGGAGTTTTTTTTCTAAAACTACACGTTTCGCATGTGTTTCTCATAACGTGTGTCACAGGTTAATTGAATGTTTTTTCACATGTGAAGACAAATGGTTCCACATGTGAAATTCAGGTGGTTTGTGAAAAATTTAGTTTTTTGTTCCAAAACCATATATATCACATGTGCAAAACCATTTGTTTCACACATCCATCACATATGTTATTTTAACATATAAAAACATACGAATTATATGCAAAGTTCTGATGGAAATATTATGTTTCACATGTACAAAACCTTGTTTACATTTGTGTTTTACATAGCCAGATGTCACATGGTAATTTACCCGTTTTCACGTGTAAAAACGTGGGATTTCCACATGTGAAGTTCCTGCTTCTTTGTGGAATAATACATAAATACAATGCGTTTAAAAATCAACATCTTCACCGATTTTTTACTGTTGATTTTACCCTGTTAATAAAATAAGTGATGGCTTGTTGTAGTTGTTAAAATCTAAAAAAAAAAAAAAAAATTAAAAATGAGCTTGCAAAGTGCTTCAAGTCAAATCCAGGCGGAGAAACAGAAAGTGAGATGAAGTTTTCAGCCCTCCAGGGCCACACCTTTAACTCATCCACTTGCAGCATCTGTAGCCTTTACCTGGAGGATTGCTATGGCAACAGGTTGCCAGTAGCGACGGGGCACTTCCGTTCCTGTGTTTCTGTGGCGATGAGCGGCGCGAGGAGGAGGAGGAGGAGGAGGAGGAGGAGGAGGACACACACTCTCTGCCACACCTTTAACTCATCCACTTGCAGCATCTGTAGCCTTTACCTGGAGGATTGCTATGGCAACAGGTTGCCAGTAGCGACGGGGCACTTCCGTTNGAGGAGGAGGAGGAGGAGGAGGAGAGGGGGCAAAACACACACTCTCTCTCACACACACACACGCACACACATCCGAGCAGTGAAGGGTGAGGTCTGCCGGGCTCAGTCAGCGCAGACAGAAACAGAACAAACAGCCGCTGCCAGGCTCGTTTTTCCTGCCATGAAGTGAGGAGAGGACGCGTCCGGCCGCCGCTTCTCCTGTTTCAGCCCAGAAACGTCGCATCCAGCGCGAGGATGGAGAGCCGCCGCCGCTGACGGAGAGTCCGGAGCTCCGCTGAGAACAACAGGTTAGTGTCACCTCACCTGCGGCGTTCACGGCCCGGATCTTTGGAGCTCTAACATTATATATAATTATAACAATAATAATAATGAAATTGTGCAGAATAAGCCGCTGTTCGTGTGAGAAAAGACGCGTTTGGAACCCGTTATTTTGGTGCCACGCACGTGCGCAGTGAGGAGTCCAGCTCGTGTCTGGGCTCGTTCACATTCCGCCATCGTCCTCACATTTCTGAGGATTGTTGTTAGAAATCCCTGCGCTGGTTCCGTGGGTGTGTCCACCTCATGTCACCTTCCACGCAGCTTGATCCGGCTCGTTTCGACCCAATCAACTCTGTTTGGTACCGGGTTTATTTGCACAACAAAGACCGTGCAGAGGAGATAACAGTAAATAATTCATTTTACATTTCTCTCTTATTATAGGCCAGATTTCACAGTTTCACTCATCTTGAATAGTTTTCAACAGACATTTATGCTGTTTTAGATATCTATATTATGTACTTCCTAATGATTAATTTAGGAGGAACTTTGTTATTATTCTTATTAATATTTGCTTTTTTGTAATTTTGCTATAATTTAATATTAAAAACCCTGTATATAGTGAAATGACAGTTAGTAGTTTCTCCTATTTTTTATTTTTTGAGTTTCTGATTTGTCACAATTATCACACACACACACACACACAACCTGCAGATTACCTCAACATTTTTAAAATTACTGGCTTGTTTTCTAAAATTGGCTCGTGTTGCCGTCACACACACCGTTTCTTGTCAGTGTTATTGTGACACACGTTTACTTTCTCTCCTCCCAACAAAATCCTCAGGAGATGAACCAAAATAACTTGTCCTTGGACGTTTTTTTTTTTTTTCTTTTCTAAAATCTGACGTTTTGTGTTTGCGTTTCTTTTAACTGAGGCCGACTGAGGTAATGATGTCTCCTGAAGTGTTTCTTGTTGATGGGCAGAGACAGATGATGTGACCGGTTTCTTTTTCTGCTCCTTTCTTAAGTTGTTACTGAGAGCTTAAATGTTTAGCAGATCTTTTTGAAATGCTGTCAAGAAAAGCTCCCAACTCTAAGAGCTTAGTCATGGAGCTGCTGATGATATAAATGTTGAGAGGCTTTGAAGCAAATTACATAACCCTGTAACGAACAGCAGAGTGCTTTCTGGCCCAAAGTGATAATACTCTGTAACCTGTCTGTGTCAGTGAAGGACAAGATTATGAGATTATGATTTTTGACTGTAAACACTGAAAGAATACCAATGCACAGATAAAAACAACCATGTTCCTTCTCATTTTTCTTAGTGAGGGCAATGAATCACCGCAGAGAAATATCAGTTTTGAGTTTTAAGTGTGATGGATTACAGGGCTGAGGGCGGCTCGCTCCGGGTCTCCTCGTGTGAGTTTGCAGATAGATTTCTTTTTTTCGCTTTTAAGGCAGGAAGAGACAGCTCTCCTGCTTGTCTTGTCACTTTGAGTCGTCTCATAACGCATTCAACATTTTTCCCAAGTGGTTGTCAGTGTCTGAGACAGCTCTTCATGCTTACTGAAGCAGAACTGAAGGACACAACCCAAAAGACAGAAAGATTGGAGACGGAGTTATGCAAACGTTTCCCTGTGGCAGTTGTTCACCTTTTAATAATTGAAAAAACAATTTTTTTTACACAACTTACACTTTTTATTGCCGTTTTATTTGGAATTTATTCTTCTCAGCAACATAATTATTTATAATGTGCTTATCGCTGAGCAGAGTTTGAGACAAAGATCGTCCTTCGATGAGGAGAGACGGAGTTAAATGATTTATGTGTGATCTCAGGCAGTATTGTGCTTGAAGTGCTTGAAGTAGATGTTGAGGATGACTCTCAGCTACTACCACACCAACTTTTAGTTTAATGTATGTAAAACTAGCAGAGAAAAGAGTAAAACTATTTGTGTGTTTGCTAAATTTGCTTA
The DNA here is from genome assembly GCF_001649575.2 of Kryptolebias marmoratus. Taxonomy (NCBI): domain Eukaryota; kingdom Metazoa; phylum Chordata; class Actinopteri; order Cyprinodontiformes; family Rivulidae; genus Kryptolebias; species Kryptolebias marmoratus. The sequence goes on along the minus strand of NC_051445.1, from coordinate 3,767,789 downwards.
GGTGTGGCGTCCATTTTGAATGGGGTGGACTCCAAAAGTTGTACATCCAGTGATGGTTCATGAGATAATTTAACATTAAAGTCAAATAAACACACACACACACACACACACACAGGCCAAAAAACAGTTTTCCATTTAGAATTATAAGATTGGACATTTAAACCTCCTGAACAGAAGTCAGAAATAGTGAAATTATATTTTTACACAACAATCTAATTTTAATTTATGGTTACGCTCTTTTTCTTTTTATTTCTTTCTTCTATAACAAGGAACAAGCTGAGTTACATTTGAGGGATTTTTACATGATTAACAAGCTCAGAGAACAGAATAAACCTGTTTTTTATTTCTAGTTGAAATTATTATGACAGAAAATTTGTGACTTTTGGTTCGAAGTATACATTAATAAACTGTTTAAAGTCACACAGTATTGGGAGCTGTTACCATATTTTTCTCTAATTGATTTTTTTCTTTATATAGTGAAGGATAGCAGTGACCTCAGAATGTGATAATTAGACAAACAGAAGGACTGAGACAGACATCACACCCAACAAATAGAAGAAATAAACACATTTAAGATGAAATACAACCTTAAATTTGTATATATATTGTTTTATTTGAGATGAATTCCTGACATCCCTGTGCTGTACAGAGAGCAGATGAATTCTGTGATTAGTTTGCAGCTACAGCTCTCAGTGGGACTTTTCTCAGCTGGAGAAACAGCATCAAATAGTCCCTCTAGCTGATTTGGAATTGATTAATTTACTCTCAGCGCCGCCCGAAGAAAAGGAAACACAACTGTCCTCTCTTCTAATTTTTTTGTGTTATAGGCCCCATGTTGTCTGAACAAATGATTCACACAGCTGCAGGCCAATTTCACGAGGAGGGAAAAAAAAAGCTCTTCTTTTTTTAGCTTCTTCTTCTTTTTTTAACCCATTTGACTTGAATATAATAAAGCAACCTAAGCTAACCACCTGTAGGGCTCTGCTTTGGTAGATCTATTTAGACAAGGTCAGAGTCTAGACACAAAGTCAAAACTAATAAATGTAGTCCTTTCTCTGGTTACACAGTAAACAGATGTACATTGTTTACGTGAATAGATTGCATACAGGCTGAAAAAATAATAAAGTGTCCAGGTGGGAGATGTGAAACCACAGAAATGATTTCCTATTGCTTTATTTCTAATGAACATGGAGGATTTTTCTGTGATCCATAAAAATACTTCACTCCTGACCTCAGTCAACATTGTTCTAATTGCTTTATAGTTTAAATAACTAGTTTTACAGTTTCATCAACACATCCTGATGCTTATTTTATAATTTAAAGATGGATTTTTAGTATTACAGAATGGTAAATGATGAGTAAACAAAATGTAACAGGAATGTGCATCATGTGCAAGTGTCTTAAAGGGGTAATACACAGTTTTCCAGTGAGGTTGTGTGAAGTATTTAAGTCTTTAAATACAGCAGTCAGTGTGCCCTTTGGTTTGGATAAAAAGGGAGGATTTGTGACAGGAAAACCAAGCAAACAGCTCCTCAAAATGAGTAATTCATAACCCTAACTTTAAAAATGTCCCAGCCACTGAAGCAAAACCTATTTGATGGATCTTTATGTTGTGTGATTTTTCATTAAAATAGTTATCTATACATATGTTTTCTGAACATAACATGTCTGATGTGTCATTTGACTGTTTATGCAGAGGTATTAAAACCATAAAATTGCTATAATCAAATGAAATATTTGAGGCTTGAGCTGTTTTCAGTGTATCACATTTATAACTCCTTGATGTGAGCAGTGATTACTTTGACTTTGTCATTAATTGTATTGATTCTCCAAACTGAGAACATCCTGACCTGCTTCAAATAATGACTCCCTTCACTCAGCAGTACCTTTGAAAGACCACAATATCCCTTTTTCAGTGTTTACTTGTTGGTTTCTGTTAGAAGAAATATCTGTTGTTGTTTTTTATAGTTGTTCCTCAATTTGTGACCTTTTTTAATGAGTTAATTATTCGTTCTGCTAATTTCATGTCATATTTAATAAGTAATTATGCTCATTGTGTGCAGCAGTTGATAATGCAAGATGTACTTTATGGTTCCAGTCTGTTGTGAGTGGTCCAGTAGATTTAAAAAGCTATAATAATTATATAGTCAAATTCCTTTTTTTTTGGTTTTAAAACGCCATGGCAGAAGAAATGGACTTAACAAAGCTCCAGCTTCTGAATGTGAATCCACAAAGTAAACTGTAGAAACACAGTGATTGTGTCCACATTTTATTTACAGTTCATGGAGTTTTAAATGTGAAAAAGACACAAAATAATTAATTGAGGAAGCAGGGATCATATAAAAACTTTTGTGATAAAACTTTGTTGTAAATGAGTCCAAATCAATTAAAAATTTAAAAATCTTTTTGGATCCCAGCAGGTGTTGGTCATCTGTCCTTCATCAACCTGTTGTGTACCTACCTGACTTCCTGCTAATTTATGTGCGTTGTCTGGGGAGCAATTCCGTTTTCTTTATGCATGGCTGTGCTCAGAGTAAATGTTTCTACCAGATTTAAATTGCAGGTGCAGCTCAGCCGCATATGAGACAAACTCACAGAGGACAGGGTTGGAAGTTTTACAATCAGGCTGTATAATGATGAGAGTGATTTAACTACCCCGAGAGCACTGGTGTCTCCAATAAATGTTGCATAACTAAAACTCCAGAGTACCACTTCAAGCCCTCAGAGCTGTTTCAATTCATGGCCAAAGAACTCCCCTGAGACTTTGTTACTTACTGAGCAGGCTTTGTGCCAGGAGCTCTAAAAATAGAATCAGGAGGAAGATTGTTCTGGTCGAAGATATATTATTGTGTTGTTGCTTTTAGCTGAAATTTGAGCACTTATTTATTTATACAGGTTTTCTGTTTCAGCAGTGAAAACCCTGGAAAATGTGGTTTCTAATCCATCTGTTTGGATTTTTGCACAGGTCCTATCCTCTGAACTCCTCTTCCTCTCAAAAATCTTTCAACAAAGGAAAAAGAGCTGGAGCCGAGACGATCAAGCATGGATGTGCCCAGGATGGTCGAGGGCCACTTCAGCCACACGCAGTCCTATTCAGGAGGCGGCCATCACGATGCTTCCTACCTGACACTGGAGCAGAAGGCCGCCTTTGTCTTTGTGTTGCTGCTCTTCATCTTTCTGGCCCTGCTCATAGTGCGTTGTTTCCGCATTCTGTTGGACCCTTACCGCAGTATGCCCTCATCCAACTGGACAGATCACACTGAGAAAGATACGTTTGATTATCGCATCGTCTGAGGAGCTCAGAGGGCGTGCAAATTAGAGAAAAAATTCATTTGACTGGTTACTTCGGCCCTCAGAAAAATGAATGCAAATTCACCTGGATAGTGGCAAATTTCAGAAAACCTTCTGAAAGTAAAATTCGATTTGGCAGCAATTCAGCAGTGAGTTGTTGTCGTAGCAAATTCAGCAGCTTCTTCCTGCCAAATCCGAAACAAAACAACCAGAACTGTAATATGAAGCTTATTGATCAACCCACTGTCTAACAGGATGAACCGGAGCCAGTCAAGGTTCTCATTCCCTTTCAGTTCTCATGTGGACTACCTCACTCCTCCTCCATCTCATGTATGGAAGCATTTTCTCAGATCTCACACAGGGTCCAGTATCTTTCAAGATACAAGCCAGATGAATTCTCATACTGTTTACATCTTATCATGGTTACTTATGTTCTAGGTTTTTTATTGTTAAGGTAGACAATCAGTGTTTAAAGTAGTTTAAAAAAATGCAGTGTGAATCGTTGAGGTCATTTGTTTTTACAGTTAATTTGTAGTTGGGGTTCAGATGATTTTTTTATGATATGATTCAGGCAAAGAGGAAGTGATTGCCTTATGTCTTTGTAAGATATGTATATGATATGGTCCTAACTTTCTAAGCAGGAAGGAATGGCCATAAAAAAGACTATAAAGAAGATTTCACAATCACTAAGAGGGAAGCACCTACATTTGGGTACTTGTTGCTACCAAGTACAGATAAGAGTACTAAGAAATGCTCTTACACTTCTTACAATTAATAGAACCTCCAATTTAATTTGTTTCAAAGATGATTTGTATGTTGAGAATTCATATTTGGAACACATTTTTATATTAAAAATACTGGAAATTAAAATAATCCTTTCTAGCGCAACCCTGCCCTCTAAATATTGTGCATCATGTTTAACGGTTGTCACCAAAGTGATTTTCAGCACAACAGAAGAACTATTTCTACCCAACACCATTGCTAAAATGAGTAATATAAACAATATGGTAACAGACAGACACCCTCTCTTTAAAAGGCACCCAGTTTGCAGCAGCACGACTGGAGAGATAACAAAGAAAGTCACTGTTTTGGAGCGTTAGCCTAGCATTAGCTTAGCACCTTTTTTTTTTTTTTTCGGAAACAGTGTTGGCAGCTGCTGCTTATTAAGCAGTTCATTAAGCAGCTTTTTAGGCTTGTTAGTGACCCAGGGGGAAGACTCTGATAACCACTGCCGGTTTGGTCATTTCTACTCTCCCAATTTTGTCCCTTTCAGAATGGTCTAAATTGATGGAGGTGGCCGGCCCAATGTGGTCGACTTGCTGCTGACTTTCCGGCTTGGGGTTGTCAGAAGGCTCAGATCCGTATGTTTCCAGGGCCCTCTTTTGCTCAATTGTTCACTTTAAATACCTCCACCTTTGCTTTTTCTCCTTCTTCTTTTGTTGGTAGTTATGGTCAGTTAGCAGACAACTTTATGGTGCATTACTGTCACTAACAGATAAGGTGTGTGGAACAGGACAGGCAAAAAAAACTACCTCCATGTGGCTGACATCGCTCCCCGTCTACCACCTGACAGCTCAGCTGAGAGGTAAACATAATGCTGCCACTAAATGATATCAGTGATGTGGTATCAGAACACTATCAGACTAATACTAAACACTGGGATCAGTATCAGTGCATCCCTAACAAAGAATAAATATTTGAATAAAAAAAACTCCCTTTAATGTTTAGAAATGGTATAAAGAGACAGATGCCAGCAATGAGTTTACTAACTGTTCTTTGTGTGTGTGAATTAAAAAGTAAAAAATAAATAAAAGGTATTTGTCCTGTCATGGAGGTCTTTAGATGTGAACAATCAAAAGAGATGTTAAGGAAAAACCGTTTACTTTGTGCCTAACTTGAAAAACAAATGTTGTGATAAATGTTTTAGGAGAAAGAGAGAAAATGGGTTTTTACTTTTTTTTTAAAATTCTGTCTTTGTGTGTGTGTGTGTGTGTGTGTGTGTAATTGAGCGAGTGTGTTTGTGCGCGATGGTCATTTAAAAACCTAACAGCATTTTACTGCCTGCAGTTGGTATATTGACAGTTGGTATGCCAGATCTGCAGAGTGTTGATGTTGAAGATGGAAAAGCATTTTCACATCAAACCCTTTACAGACTGATGTTGTGGCTCTTTTGTTGGGCAATTTTTCAACTGTGCGCCTTATAGTGTAGATTGTTTACAGTATTGTAGGTAGCAAACACACTGGGGACTCTATCGCAACAGTGTCTTTGCTCTTCACCGATGTCATACAACCTGTTAAAAAATTTGAAAAATAACTAAATAAAAATGATGTTCCTTGTATTTGTCCCTGCAGGGACACGAAGTGAACTGTGACACTTTTGATGATACGTGATGTTCTTGTGATCTGCTGTGGCCTTTTACTGCATAATGCAGATGTTGCAACGTTGTGCTGAGGTGTTTTTTCTTTTTCTTTTCCCCCTGCATGTATCTTCTACAGACTATCCTGTTCGTGCATGATAAATGGTAAAGTGCTTCAGTCCTGATGTTGTAGCTGTGAGTCAGTTGCTCAAGCAGCATTTCCTTGTCTGTTCTGAAGCCTTTTTTTCAATCTTTATTTTTTTGTCTTGAGCCATTGTTCTTTTGTAATAAAAATGATCACAGCCCACAACTGCCTTTTTAACTGTTTTATTTCATTAGGTTCATCCACCAGGCAGGAAAAGCAGCATATGTTGAGGGTAAATAAATTAAAAAAGGGAGAAAACTGTTTGGGTTTTTTTCATCCTTCCTGACCTTTACAAGGCATCTGTATGTGCCAGAGGCCCGTGCATTCGTTTCTATTTTATCAGTGACTGGCAGCGGTAGCCGGCAGGTGCCTCAATTGGTTTTCTATGAACCCAGACACTGTGTCTGGATGCATACACTCTCTCTCCCTTACACACACACACATTAGTCTCCAGACCCAAGACTTCTCTTTGAGCCAATACCCTCAAAATGCAATGCAGAATAATAATCTTCTCTCTCACCCAAACATTCAATATAATGATGTGAAATCATTCATCTCCCTAAATAGAAATTAAAAAATCTATATAATATCTAACACTGAGGCAGAATATGAATGTGTCCAACTAAGGTACAATTTTCTTTGTGTGTGAGTGTCTGGATATGTTGAGTTACTTAATAATTCTGCTGATATCACGCTCCCACTGGTTTTTATTTATTTATTTATTTTGAAGGGAGGGCAGAGGAGTGGATGTGGATCAGAATTTTAAATGCGAGCCGATCCTACAGAAGACAAATGTGCAGTCTGTGCTTTTCAGATTATTATGTAAGAGAGGATCTACATCTTTCCTGAAGCCTGCTCACTGTTTGTGCTTTTAAATGGGAAAGTCATCCAGGGCTGATAATCACTGGTTAAAACTAAGTTTGAATTAAATATTAAACATTTATCTACTTTGCTACGATGCATTTTGGGGAGGAGGCCGTTTGCTGCTGGAGTTCTGAGTATTTTTAGGATGCAAGAGAGAACTCTGAGTCTTTAGCAGATCTGGAGTACTTGAATTTATTGTTCAATACATTAGTTATCCTCCATTTTCTACCACTTATTCTTGGTCAGCTCACAGAGGCAACAGGTCCAGGAAGGAAATCCTTACATCTCTCTTCGCAGCGACACTCTCCAGCTCCTCCTGGGGAGCCATTCCAAAGCTCCAGTCTGTTCTGAGTCTGACCAATTTGTCTCCTCCCAGGGGGATGTGTCCAAAAAACATCTTAAAGGAAGGTCCTCAGGAGGTGTCCTAATCAGATGCCTGAACCACCTCAGCTGACTCTTTTTGATGCAGAGGAACAACGACTCTACTTTGCGCTCCCCCAGAAAACGGAGCTCCTCATCTTATCTCTGAGGCCAAGCTCGGCCACCCTCTCAAGAAGGCTAATTTCATCTGCTTATATCCAGGATCTCGTTCTTTTGATCATCATCCATAGCTCATAACCATCCTGGAGGTAGCAGTCCACCTTTTTTCAGTTAAGAATCATAGCCTCAGACATCCCAGCTGCTTCACACTCGGCTGTGAACCGCTCCGACTAACACTGAAGGTCATGGCTTGAAAATGCCAACAGAACTTTGCGTAGTGGATGCAGACACAGCTCTTGCTTTGGCTGTTGGACTGGATAGCTTTTAAAACTGACTCCGGCACCCCATACTCCCCACCCCTTACAGATAACCTCAGGGAACATGGTCATAATCCTGTTCCAGATCTACAAAACACATGTAGTCTGGAAAGTCAAACTTCCATGACCCCCGAAGCAATCCTGCAAGGGTGAAGATCTGTTCCACGATCTAGTACAGGGTAGTTTTACAAATACAGTTATCAGTTCTTGTAAAATCTCTGTTTACCCCAAATAATTTTGAGTATCACCACAGGAGTTTGAAATTGTTATGATTTCAAGCAAAACTCAAAATAGAAGCTTGTCACTTATAAATAAAAGTGCTCATTTTCTGTCACCAAAATCTCATTAGCTTCTGCCAAACAACGATTAAAATCCAATCTAAACACACCCTTATGCTGTAAGTGGGAGCAGCAGGAGGGAACATGAGCCATTATGGATCAATAGCACAGTCAGGCTTTATGCAACATGACTCGCAATAAAGAAAGCCTTTGATAATTAAATTATTTTTATTCTCTGCCGTTCACGCTTAGATGCCTTACACCAAATTTATTCCCTTCCAAATGCCCCATTTCACTATTCAGCCTCCAGTTAATTTAATGGTCTCTGAACAGGTTGGAAGGGATTGTTCCCCTGTGAATGTGAGCTGCTGTGCAAGATGGCATGAGGGACGGAGTATTGATATTAGATAATGGATTTCGCACAGATTCCTTTTATTCCCAAGAGCTGATGACTTTCCTGTCACCTCTTTCACTGACAAATAGTTTGAAGGCTCAGAGATATTTTGTAGCAAAGAGAAAAGGACCCCTGCAGTATTTCAAAAATAAGCTTTAAGCCTGAACTTGTCAATTACTTATCTGTTTTGCATGTGGAGTTTATGCTTTTAGTTCTTAAAGCATACATAAGAAATCCAAAACATCTCACAGTTATGAACTTTAAAACAATGACTTGTGTATCCAGAGCCCAACAAATCGTTCAGTTGTGTCTGTGTTTGAACCAAGAAATTGTGAGAACTTGGTCTGCCTTGGCAAACGACTTTACATATTTTTTTCATGGAATGTGTCATTTCATGCTGTTTTGTCCTCGTTGTGAAGAGACGGCCATAAATTGTTAACACTGATGGTATCTGAAGTATCTGCAGTGGTTGATACTGGAGATATCAGTGATCCTGTGTTCAGATAAAGAACTGCTTCTTGACATTTTTACTCAAAATTTGCCTGTACAATCTTTAAAGGAAGTCAGTATATCACTTTTGAATTTAATTTAATAACGAGCTCTATTTTATCAATCAGACTGGTTAAAGTAAACTCACTATAATCAGCAAATACATTTTTTATCCACCCAATTACCATTTTTAAAGACATTTTTCTAAACCAGCATCTTAGACACTGCATGTTAGGGTAAACCCCATAAATTTCAGCTTGTAGTTTGCTTAAATGAGATTTTAAGACCAGGGATGTCAAAACCAACCAACTAACCAGCCAATTAGTCTTTGACATTTGTTCATAAAATTTAGTATTTATTGAGTAAAATAAAGTAGTGAAAGTGGAAAGCTTAGAAATGGCCAAAATCAACACAATGTTTGTGGATTTATGGCAGTCCATAGCTGTGGAGAAATTTAAATTCACAAAATCTCATGGTAGCTCTGGAGCAGGGGTGTCCAACCCTGGTCCTCAGGGCCACTATCCTGCATGTTTTCCTTGTTTCTCTGCTCCAACACACCTGATTCAGTGGTTAAATCACCTCTTCATGTTCTGCAGAAGCCTGTTAATCACCCATTGATTCAAATCAGGTGTGTTGGAGCAGAGGAACAAGTAAAACCTGCAGGATGGTGGCCCTCGAGGACCAGGATTGGACACCCCTGCAGAGTATCATCCATCCATGCATTTTGTATACCCACTTGATCCTGTTCAGGGTTGCTGGGAGTCATTGGGTGAAAGGTAAGTTAAACCCTGGACAGGTTGCCAGTTCATCACAGACATATAACTACTCAGTTAAGGATTATTTGAAAGTTGCTAATCAACCTAACATGCTTTGGTTATTTTGTTGTTGTTGTTGCAAGAGGAAACTGAATAAAAAAGGCCCCGACTCTGAGTTAAACCCAGGACCTTTTTGCTTTGAGGCAACAACTCTAACTGATTGCTCCACAGCGCAGCCACACAAGATCATGACAAGCCATAAAGATGCTTATGATTGATGCACATTGCCATGTTGTCAGCATGACTAAAACTGAAAAAGACAAGAATTTGTCATTATCTTTTACCAGAAATGTAATGAAGTACTTTAAGATGTTTAAGCTTGTTGCATAATGATGTGAAGTTTTTGTAAAGGCTTCAGATAAAACAAAAAGGGCTAAACCTCCCAAACATTTCAAAAGATTATTTTAAAAGATGACAGACAGGAGCAGGACGTTTTGAGCCTCAGGGCTTTGACGAATGAGGTGTCTCTCTTGGTGTCCCTGGAACAGCCTGAGGGCTCCCATCAGGTGACTCCAGGATATATGCGAGCTCCCACACAGCCTTCTGAGCTCTATAACACACAGCAGCAACGAACGGCACAAAGAGCTGTGAAGACTAAAATATTAGATCAGTCAGCAATGCATAAAGGGGCGAAACAGGAAAGATGTGATTCCATCTCCTGTTTCTCGTTAGAAGTCTGGAGCTGGTCTGTCAGATTCTTGTCAGCTGCAGTGTTCTTCAGGATACATCAGAAGGAGAAGGCTGCTCAGGAACACATGGCACGTCCAGCACCAGCTCTGACTCTCACTGAACCATTTTGTGCACGTTTTAAGGGTTCTGCCAGAGAGCTGTAGTGTTTCACCACTGTCACTAAGTGCTGGTTCCTCAGAGCTGCACGGTGTAATGACAGTCTTTACTGGTGACCACTTCTGCTTCACAAAGACAGCTGGCAAGATAAGTGCTTCTGGTGGCTGGAATACAAAGCAATTTAAATACATTTCACTCAGTAACTAATAGGCAGGAACATCTGAAACATTTCATAAACTGTGCAGTAAAAAGTTTATTACCTCTGGCAAGAAGGTTGTGTTTTTAGTAGTGATGGTTGGCTCGTTGTCTTTTAGCAAGGTTACTTAAAAACTAATGAGGAGATTTTGATTTAATTAAATTTTCAAGATATGTTGGGGTTGTTACAAGAAAAAACTATTTATTAAAATGTTTAAGCTGTCCAAGTGCTTCTAGTTTATCTTTACTTTGGTGTGTCAACATTTTATTTTAAGTAGTCTGGATGCATTTTTTGCACATTATTGAGCACCATCAAAAAATATCTGTTTTTTTTTTTATTCTTTGACTTGGCTGCCGTAACTGCATCTACAACTGGTGAAAGGAAAAACTGGACAAGACAATGCCCAAAGAAATTCAGCTGCAGAATTTAAAAACTAGCACAAAATTAAAATCTGTTGATTTAGGTCCACAAACATGAGGTCTGCTGTTCGAACATAAAAATAACCACTGAGAAAAAATGAAGGGAAACGGTGTTACGTTATATTTAATGAAGATTCTCACATTAGGTATGATGTAGCTGTCCTCCTGAGCTGCATGTGAAAATCCAAATGGAAAATCTCCAAACTTCCTGACAGAATTTAAAGGCCATCTCCCAGATGAAATGTGCGAACGACTGCTGAATCAGATCATGCATAAACATGACTCCTGATTTTCTGGAGCATTTTACTCCGATTGAGTGAGGGTTGCTATGAGCTTCATGCTCTTTTCAGCTAACTTGTTGTTGTTTACACCTTAAAACACAGGCAGAAGTAATATTAACATAAAAGCTGTTAATCTTAATGTGCTTTAAATTGAGCAATATCCAAAAAAGTCTTAAAATATTTACACAGCTTAATTAAAACCTGACATGGGGAAAACCGATTGTGTTAAATACATCGATTGCTGAAAATATTGGAAAAAATGTACAAAACATGGTGTTAAAGTTAATTTGTTTTCAGAATTTCAAAGCTACTGTCTCATCTACAATTATTTACATATTGAACTATCTGCAATAACAACCAAAACAATAGCATGTTGTAATTTCTGTCTTACTTATTTATTTTTTCCTGTCTTAAAGCACATCTCGGTGTGAGCCTGTCTGACTCTGCTTTACTGTTGTTTCTATTTTCTATTTTCTTTGTTTTACCTACCTAAACCCCCTCTGTGTAGAACAAAGGAAACATAAAAGCATGTGTAAAATATGACTCGATTCTGTCATTTTTAATGGTTAAATGACCACAAATTGGCTCGTATGTGGGCAAATTTACTTAACCTTTTCATTTTCTTGTTAAAATCAAATTTCCCAATTTGGAATTTCTAAAAAAAACCATAATTTTGTACAGCAAAATAGTGTCTACATTAGCTGAGCAGGGGCAGGGGAAACCAAGGTCAGAAGTTAGATTCCTGTAAAAGATAAGGTGTATCTATGAACTGCTGAGCTCTCCGTCGAGGTGTCCTTCAGCCCAACACAAAGCTCCTATCTCGCCTCTCCAGGTCACCCTGGATAAGAATGGATGAAGTGCTCTTACAGTAATTACTTTGTGATTATCTCTGTTGGAACGATGCGCCTCATATGATGAAGCTTGAGGACCCTCTGCAATATTACATAAACATAATAATTAAACATGAAGCTTCTACACACTTTTAATCACAAGGTCAGTGTTACATCATATTTACTGCCTTATGTGTTTTAGATTTAAAAGAAAACACCTGATAGTGACATTTAACAACTAATATCTAAACAATAACAGGATTCAGAACAAGAAGCTCAATATTTCACATGTAATAACCGGACAGTATCAAGTCTGTTATAAAACTAAAGTAGCAGAGCAGAAAGCAGAGGTTTCTTTATACTAAGTGGGCTGTGGGTGCATTGAGGTCCTTTCTTCCTATTTATTTTTTTAAAACATTTAGCGTTATAAGGAACTCTGACGCCTTACTTTGAAGGGTTTAATCGCACTCACAGTCAAGATGTTTTCAACTTGGTCTGTGGTATAAAATATGTGAGAAGTTGAGCTGCTGCACAACACGAAACACCAGAGAAACTATTCATTTGCTCAGATGTTTCATTAAATTATAGACAGGAACACCATATATGAAATATCTGATCTGACCCTTTAAAATGACATTTTGTGTATTTAAAATCAAATCACTTCCTTAAGTCTCTGCTAGTAGTCATTTAGAAATAAAATACTTTTTAATCAATATTTTTCTCCACTGACACACTTTTATAAAGGTTAAAAAGGTTTCTCTTTTGGGGTTTTGTTGTTTATTTTAGTTTTAAAAGGGACCGTCAGCTTGATTCAGTTTGTTCATGCAGGGAATTAAGAGCAATAAATAAACTTTAATGTTATATCAAGTGTTTGTAGAACAGCTGCAGGTGGAGTGTTAAAGCTGTCATTTAACAATAGGATGATGTGTGGAAAGGCTGTGTTTTTAATTAACTCAACCCAATGTTGAAAAAACACATTAACGTAAAAAGAAAAAAGAAGTAGATACATTTTTTCCATGATTCTGTAACGAGTTTGTCAGCTCTGTTTATTTGCTCTGATCTGTGTGCAGCGATCTTTTAGAAGAAAATAATAATTTCACAACAGATATTTATTAAACCTTTAAAGGATGCTTATTTCTTCTCCATTAAAGTTTCAAGAGTCACTCTTCAGTTCCCGCTCTAACGGATTCAGAACAGCAGCTCGTAAACCAGAGCAAAATGTACCAGTGACTTTATGCATTTCTTATTTACAGTCTATGGGTTCTAAACTCAACTCAGACTAAATTGCAAAGTCATTTGGAGGTTGAGGACTAGTAGTGACTGTGCAGGAAAATATTATGTAACCTCAGCGCTTCTCTTTCACCTTGATTTAAAGTCAGAGACTAAGTTTATTTACATCATCTAAACTGTTTAACGTCGTCGTTCTTTTAGATGTTTTCGAATGTTTCCAATCTGAAGCCTCTGCTAATGATGTCGTGTCATTATTTTCTTTTAGTTTGAGCCTGTTCAGTATTCTTTCGAGTCCTGAGCCCTTTGTGTTGCTCCTGCCAGGTGATGATGGACTGCTGGGCAGCAGGCTGCAGGTGTTAACCATCACCGTTGCTGCTGCCATTTCCCACCTGCTCAGAGTCCGCTGACCTCTCCGACGACGACAGTCTGCTGGTTTTGTTCACAGCCACACAGGATATCTGCTGTGGAAGAATTCAGCAAACCCAAAATGTTACACAACAAGAGAAAAAAAAACAGGAATACTCTGTACACACTAACTATGGTTAAAGCTTTCTAATAATTAAGAAGAAATCCTGCAGCTACAAAGCTGTTGATGTTACTCATTAGGAGGAAAAGAAAGATGGCTGCGTGAGATTACAGTAATTGTTTCCATTTATTCAAATGAGATCCCATCCTGCACTTATTCACATCCTGTACTTTAAATTCCTGTAATGTGTTCAATGTATTCTATCAGTTGTTGTCCAGGTGTTTCCTGTTTGTTGTCAGTTTTAATGTCCCTGGAGATACTGCTGCAAGTCTCCCGAGAGTTTCTTTCCTTGTCATTTTTTTTTTTTTTTATTCACCTGCAGCAATTTGAGTATAACATCCCTTCCATCTGCTGCTAATGAATATATTTTTCATGCTGTGCTTAAACACAGCTCAGTGATGCTTGTTTATCATGAAACCTTTGGTGATTCGATAGTGGAGGTGAGCAAAATCATGAATTATGTTGTGGGATTTTAAATTCTCTTTCTTTTCCACATCTTCCTGTACAAACACGGAAAACCTAGTCTGGTTTAGTTTTTGTTCTTCTTTTGTTAAACTGATAAAATGCAAGTAAGATTTACAACTTTATGCTCATTTCAAATCAACAAAGTGGTTCTTTACAGAAAGCAAGAAGCAAAACAAAACATACACAAATAAATATGTGGGTCGTCATGTTAGAGTAGCATGCAAATGAAAACAAGAAAATAATAAATAATTAGTAAAACAGAAAGAGAATTTCTGCACAAATCGTCTGATTGGCTGTTATCTGCTTTTCTCCCTGAGCTGCAGACACTCTTCCACTGATCAACGTAAGTATCTGACCTAAGAGACATAAAACAAAAGTTGAATTTGTATTTTTATTGGTGTTTCAGAGTTTGCCGTTTCTAAAAATGAATAAAAAACCTGATGATTTCTCATACTGTCTGTTTTGTGTAGTTCACCTGAAGGACGAGGGTAAGACAAAGATAAAAAGAAAATGTCTCTGAAATGAAGTCGACATTTTAGGAGCTTTAAGATGTATTACAATAACTACCTAAACACAACTTTTCATTACTGGTTTTAAGTTTTTTCTCAGCTTAAAGAATTTTCATGGAGAAAGGAAACTTCAGACAATAAAAACATGTTTGCAGGATGTTGCTCCAATGGAGATTGACCTCGTTCAAACTCTCAGAGGAACATTTAATACTCATAGCCATGGTGGGTGTTTATGTTTCACAAGCATATGTAAATAAATGCCCTTCTGTATGCTTTGGTCAAGCCCTGCTGAAGGCATTACTAATCCTGGACAGCTGAAGAGTCCTAATGATGACTAGAAACTCCTACGTACCACCGGGGGCTCCCACAAACACCTCTGTTATGTAAACTGTCGATATGAGTTCACATAATTACTCACAATCGTCCGTTTTTAAAATAATCCTTTCTGTTTGTATACTGGAGTCCTTTCTTTGGTTTTAAAAGCAGCCCTAATCCAGCGTTTAAACACCAGGGTTGTGTTGGGAACTCTTCAACATCGCTGTTTGACAGAAAGAGGAGATGTAACCGCTGCAACCATAGCAACACGAGTCAGAGCGGAGTCGTATTAAAAAACATCAAAATTATTTTAAGAATTACATGAGGGCTGCACAAACATGTTGACTCCTACGGTCTCACTTGTTTTCTTTATATTTTTTTTCATCTTTGGATTTTTTTCTCATTTTTAAATCTTGTTTCCTTCGCTTTCTCCTCCTCCTCCCTCCCTAATCTGTGTCCATCCTTCTCCCTTCCTCCCTCCCCTTCTCTTTTATTCATCTGGGTCTTCTCCTCTCATCTCTCTGTCCATCACCTTCCCTTCATACACTCATTTATATTTACTCTGCCTGCAGTGTGCTTGGTCATTTTTGATCTGCCTCCTGTTCTCCTGTCTTGTTTTAAAATCGTGAACGAAATGGTTCGGTGTTGAAGCAGAAAGAGATTACTTGATGGGCCTCACTCTTTCTTTTTGATGTTCTTGTGTCTCCTTGGTTCTCTCCTTATTAAACTTTTCCTCATCCCTCTCTTTCTTATCCCCATAATATCCTTTTCATTGTGTCTGTCTGTTATGTCTGCCACACACCCCTTCCTCTTTTCCCCTCAACTGATTCACTTTTTTCTCTCTTGCAGCAAAAATACTTCTGACACATCAACTAATCATCAGGCATCCATCCACCTGTAGCTGCACCATCATCTCATGTCTCAGCTCCACCTCAGGAGGATTCTGGCTGTCTCTCTGTGGTGGGCCTCCTCATGTTGCTGCTTCTCCATGCAGAAATATGTCGCCTCGCAGTGGTGAGGAAATAAAAACACAAAAAAGGAGAGGGTTAGTATCTGAGGCACAAACAACACAACCTTACATCATGCTCTGGATTTACAAAAACAATGTAGACAGTTATTTCTTTGGACATAGTGGAGGGCAGCAAATAAACTCACAGGTCCTGAGACAGGGACCAAACATGAATATTAAAAGTTCAAGGTGTTTCATAACAAAATATATACAAATGTGCTGTTGTGGTAAAGCAGCGGCTCAAGGCTGTTCCTTGGAAGGAGATAAGTATTAGTCTTTAATTTTGATGATGATAATTGTGTTGAATGAACGGCCTCACCTGGTTCTTGGTTATCTTTCAGGTGTGTGCAGAGGGCTGAAGGGATATCCAGGAGTCCAAGGAGATGAAGAGAGACGTGAAGGAACAGAGCGGGCAGGCAGGTGAGTGTCCAGAGGTTCTTGTTTCTTTTTGCACTTTGTGGGTGAAGATCTGTGGAGATGGACCATCGGACGAGAACAAGAACAGTCTTCAGAGACCATGAGCTCATGAGGAGGACTTGGATTCAGTTGTCAGGAGAATGAAGGAAGAGAACGGGTAAGGAGCCGAAATAGGAGGAAAAAAACCAAACTTTTCTCCAAGAAAAGCTTCAGGTGATGAAACTATGAAATATTGACCACTAACAATCACCAGGGTGATGGTTTGACTGATGGTCTGATGCTGAGGTGGATGGTTGGACACTGATGTGAGCAGCTGGCAGGAAGTGAGTTGCAGCTCAGCTGCCCACAGCTCCACCTGCAAGAGACAAAAATAGAGTCTGGAACAGGCAGGAAACCGAACATCTATATGATATTTGGATTGTTACAGCAGTTTTTGTAACATCTGTGTTTAACCTCACTACCTCTTCTGCTTAAATTGGAAATTTATGATACTCTGCATTGAATTATACACTCATCTTTATTTTTCTTTATACAAAAGTACATGTTTTCTAAAACTAGGAGTTTTATTGATAAGAGAGGTTTGACGTGACTCGTAAAATACTCTGAAATTACTATATTTTTGTGTCCTATCAATTTTTAGTGCTGTATTTTGTAGAATGTCTCAGCTTTCTCACAGCTGGCTGCACTCTGAGCCTGTTATTACTCCTCCACCTCAGGCTCGTTTGGAAACAATGTGCTCGTCGCTCACTGTTGACCTCGGTGCAGATAAGAGACGTTCTTCTTTCAGCTGCTCCCTTTAGAGGTCACTACAGGGGGTCATCTGACTCCATCTCACCCCAAACATCATCCTATGATAAATAAAAAATGTTCAACAATTGCATATTGGCCAAAAGAAGAAAATAAATTCTTACAAGGTCATCTTATTACCTTTACTTACACAGCTATTGTTGTATCAGTATGAACCTGGAAAAATCTTCTCATAACTTGTTTGCACTGATCTGGATCACAAATGTAAACTCTGGATATGAATGCAAACATCTGGCCAACCTTTTAGTGACATTTATACAATGCCAGGTTGTGGTGGCAGCAGGAGAAGCAAAATTGATTCAGACTTCTTGGACTTTTGCATACATAAACATACTTTTTATTCCAAGCTACCATTCAGTTTTGAGTTAGTGCACATATTTACTTTCCCACAGTATTTTTCTTTTTCTTCTTGTCTCATGAATATGTTATGTTAGTTTCTACATCGTTTTACCTGCAGCCGCACCACTGTCCAATAAGGACTCAATCACAGTAGTGTTGCTTATGTTTCAAATTAAAGGCCTAGCTTGCCTTGAAGGGATGTGAATCACCCACCACCTTTGATGCCAAAATCATTTCATGCTGAGAAGGGATGGAGTTTTACCCATTTTAGTCAAACCTTGTAAATGTTATGTTCATTCTCATGCGATATTGATGTGCTAACACTCACTGTGTTGTGGATGACTTGATTCTGAAGATGTACATCCAGTGATGACTTGATTCATTTACATCTGTCCATTGATTTATGAAATATTTAATAACGCTACAGATAAACTAACAAGCACGGGTAAAACCATTATAGACCTTTTGCCTTTCGTCGCAGGAGGTAACAATAATGGTGTGGGACTGATGTGTCTGGACATGCAACATCAGTTTTATCATCTGAAAACATTAAAAGTTTACTTGCACGAGGTGACAGTCCTTGCCACGGGCCAAACTCACTGCAGTGAAAACTCAATAGTTTGAATCACAGACATCCTTCAAACTCCACAAGCTTTTGGCAAAAATCTTTGTGCTGAATATCTACAGTTTCAGTGCAAACCAAGAAATTTTTTTTTTTATTATTATTTCACTGATTTTCTCAAACTTGTTCAAGCTTCTATCTGCTTCTCATTGAATCACAGCTTCCTCGAGCAGATCTTCAGAGTTTTGCTTAACTTTCCCAAGTAGGATCAGTGAAGTGCCCATTGGGAGGTTTTATCAGTCCATTTATTCTGTTAGAGGAGTGTTTGTGTGGAAACCTGACTGCAATTCATCTCTTAGTAATATTTTGTTGAATTGCGCTCTAAACCTCTGAGAAGCTACAGTATCTGCAGTAATTTATGTCGTCTCTCTTATATAACACCCTCCACGACTCGGAATGTGCTTTAACGCTGAGCTCACATCGTGTCAGATTATCGATGAACACGATCTGCAGGCTGAGAAGAACTTCTCTCATTAGTTTGGGCGCAGCAGATGATGCAGGTGTTTGTGACAAACAGTACTTAGAAGATCTGCAGCTTTACGTCACACACATCTGCTGGTGTGACAGTTAATCAGCCGCAGCTGACAAGCCTAGATAATAAAATTATCATTTCTCACCACTTTTATTCACTTAGTCATTTTTACTTAGAAAAAAGGGAGACAAATGTATGTCTGTTTATTAATAGCCAGTTGTGAAGTCATGAATCTAAATGAGCTAGAGGTGGGTGCTGAAAAAGGTGAGAGGTTCTATTTTTCAACTTAGTTGGAAATTCAGACATCAAGTGAATGTGGCATTAAACCAGTGGATCCCTTTTTGGCAGATTTTATATATTTGTGCATTTTTAAATGTAACACCTCTTGGATAAATTTAATTATTTACAGCATAATTAATTGTTATGTTGTGATTAAGACACAATCTCTAATAAATATTAAATTACTAGTCAGAGGAAGTGTAAAATTCTACTTTTAACTTTAATTTTTATAGTTTTCATTTTCATAAAGTATTGCATAAAAGTCTACAATACAAAGGAAATCTGAACATTATCATCAGTTATTGATCATATCAGTGTTTTTTATAAAATATATAATTTGGTAATGGTATTTTTCACAATTCGTTTATGAATTTTGATACCCAAATAATGATTAAATGACAAATAAAATCCTGATATTTATAAAATAAAATATATTTAGTGTTCATTTGCATCATCAATTTTTTTTCTACAACCGATTAATGGTTTTCTGTTTTTATGGCACACTTTCTTCTTTCATAATGAATATTGACAAGATTCAAACCACAATGAGAATGAGAGTTTCATGGCAGCAGAAGGTGTTCGTACTGTGTAATATAGATTACATTAGATAAATGAATCCATCAGAACCTGATCCAGTCTGGGAGGAACAACCCTGCTGCAGCTGCAGCTGAAAACACACCAGTGACATCTGCAGACAGGGAAGAGACAAAACAGTCCAGCACGGTGAGACGTTCACCAAATACTGATGGGTTTATAATTTCTCCTTTGTTGTGAATCTGGATTTTTTTTTTTTTTTTGTCCTCCATTAAATTTGAACTTTTTGATATCTTCCTCCAGCGTTGGGAGACTTTAAATTTCAAATTCTTTAGTGCAGAAACCTTAAGTCAGTAATTAATGAGATAATATGGAGAGCATTAACTATTAGGTGTTTAGATTGTCAATCCATTATATTAAAAATTCAAAGCCTGTGTCACTAAAATTACATTTTTTGTATTATTGATTCTTTAAATCGTCCATCCATCCATCCATCCATCCATCCATCCATCTTCTTTACTCACTTCAATCAATTTTACGACAGGATTTTTTCTTATTGAAAGAGTAAAAGGCTGACTGTTTAAAAGGGAGAAAAACAATCAACAAAATGAATATTAAATGGTTAATTTTCTTGCAGTGACACGTAAAAAATAAATAAATCATAAAAACTAGATCTTTCTCTGGTTTTATTGTGGGTTTAACTAGCCTACATTTCCCAGAAGCCCTCGCGACGCGTATTTGAGGCCTACGTCACGTACGTTCCCAGTTTCCGGTTGAAGTGTAAATGGATACATGACACAGTTGTTTGGGGGTGGAAAGCGAGCTTCAGCTAAACCCGATAAGGTCCAAATAATCTCTGCTGGGATTCTGACATCGAACCGGCTGACTGTGTCGTTCAGAGTCGGCCGCGATGGAGGCGGTCCCCCGGATGCCGATGATCTGGCTGGATCTGAAAGAGGCTGGGGAGTTCCAGTTCAGCCCGTCCGTCAGGCAGGTGAGCTGGGTGGGGAAACGGAGCAACAGGGCTGAGGAGGTCCAAAGTCAATATAAGACTGAGCGCTGTAACCGAGGAGAGGCGCAGATCGGGCCAGGAAACGTCTGTCCCTCCGTGTCGAGATGAGAATTTTCCAGAAGGTGTGTTTTGGCCGAGCTAGCTGTGGTGCCCCCAGCTCCGCCTTTTGTTTGCTAACGTTAGCCTGCTGCTCGCTCACAACAAACTATCAGAGGCTAACAGGAGAAATAACTCCGCCGGGAGTTAACAACTGTGCTCTCAGCGTTAAAGACAAAAATAGACACAGGTGACAAAACGACTTGTGTTCCTGTTGGCCCAGACTCCCTGCCAACAGGAAAAAAAAGAGAAAACGGTGATCTCATCGTCACATGAACCTGGAGGAGTTACAAGATAAGAGGAGTTCTCAAACCAGCAGGCTGAAAAACCGACTTCTTTAGTCTTTAATCATGTAGTTTAACAGCTGACATTAAAGCTGGTGCTCAGTTATTAACTGTTAAACGGTGTGTTTTAAAGATATCCTACTTAGAAACAACAGAAATAATCATAAATGCAAATCAAGTTAATAAAATAAACTAGCATAAAACTAAATTGTCGGAAGAGGTTTTAGTTAAAACACGTTTTAGTTAAAAGAGCCTAAGGTGCATTTTCAAAAGATATCAACATCATGTGTCTAGGTTAATAATTAGTTTTAAAAGTAAAATATTTGGGATAAATAAAGTTCTGAATTCCCATTAAATTATGTGAAAAGTTGTCACAAACATGGTCAAATTTCTACGATGTTTGTAGATGTTGCTGTGAAAGTAAATGTTTTTACGGCTTTCCTAGTGGTTAGATTAATAACAACTGTTAATAAACCTTTGTTCGCCCCAAAGACTGAGTTTGTTACTGCAAGAAAATATATATATCTGCATGACCTTTTTGACATTTTTACTGTTGAGGGGAAAAAAGGCACTTGGTGACAAATCTAATCTGTTGATTTTTTTAGTATTTAAGTAGTTGAAAACCTGAGCTAACAGTTTATTAGGTTGTCGAAAACATCCCTTCACATCTTCAAGGAAATCAAGCAGTTTTTTGTTGGAGAAATAGTTTAAAATTATTCTCTCTCTCAAACAGGAAGTAAACAACTAGATGACAAATAAATTCTGTGTATTTTTTCCTACATGGGATCATTAGAGGCTCCTATTATTTCAACCTGCTAACTAAGATAACCAGTTGTTTTAGGAGATGGGCCAGGTAGGAAGATCAGACTAACACCTTAAAAACAGAGAACTATGCTCTTTGTTTCTAAAGTTGGTTATTTTTTTTTACAAATAACTTGTTGTTGGAGTTGTTGGCGTCTTTAAAAACAGCAGGTCAGATTGATAACTATAGAGAAATACAAATTGTGCAAAAGCTGAATCAAACAATGCAAACAATAGCTTCAAACTGTGCACAGAAGACTTAAAGTTTACAAATATGAATTTAAATGTGCAAAATGCAACAACATATGCAGCATTTATTCCAATCAGAGGCGACGGATGTGCTGTACGGTGTAGTGACCCGCGGGAGGAAAGATTTCCTGCTTGCACCTTGAGTTAAACTGTTAATGTCAATAAATCTCAGCAGCAAATAGGAGCACGGAGTGAGTCGGGAATAATGATGGAAATAAAACCTTTTTATTATCTTGTGCTGTAATGTTTTGCTTTTATTAAAATGCCCTTGACCGTCCAGCTCCAAATGCTGCATTTCACGCTGGAACGAGTCAAACATCAATTGTTTAAAATGTCAAAATACCTTTTCTGTATGCAGAACAAAGGACACTTTGTTTTTATGTGAGAACGCGTCTGTTTTGTTGCTGTGTCATCGCACGTCTTCCCTCTGGCCCTGTGACCTTTCTGCTTCCACAATTTCATTAGGACCTGAGTGAAACGGTGCAGTAAAAAATAACAAAACAAAAACAAGTAAATCTGCTGGGCTGTTTACCTCCCGACCTGCCATTAAGTAGCTTACTGCCTAATACATCTTGTTGGGACGGTGAATGTCCTGGCAAAGCATCATGGGAGAGAGCTTTGAGAACAGGCTTTTTATGAAAACAAATGATTAGCATTACAGCTAATTGGCTAACATACTTGAGGTAATTCTTTTAAAAAACTCATCAATTTTTCTGAATATTCTGTAATGTTAAAAACTGAAGACCTAAAATAAAGTCAGCACATTTATACGCCTTCATTTCTTTGACTCTAGTTCATCTTGAAGAACTACGGAGAGAACCCGGACGCCTACAACGAACAGCTGAAGAAGCTGGAGACTCTGCGGCAGGTGGGTAGGACTTACAGCTTCTGCAGAGCAGAAATCTGACTGGAGGGACATTTTATAGTTGCTCAGGAGTGTTTCAAAACTCCTCGTCGACCTTGAGCTTGTTTGATTAGGTGTACAACTGTGGCACGGGTTAGCTAACAAACAAATACGGCTGCCATTAGCACAAAATCTGCTTTAAACAAAGTGGTAGTTTGACCCAGACGCCACTCATGCTGATGCCTGCAATGTGTCAGTTTTCTGTCTCTAGTTCCAGTTATTTAAGTTTGACAGTCTGCCAGAGTTGAGGCTTTATTTTGTAGGTTTGTTTTGCTGTTTTAAAGCTACAAATGTCAGTTTATTCAAATCTACACCTTTATTAGTCTTTGACGCTGCACTCGGAGAGGAAACCTTGTGCACATTGAGCTGAAGTGTGTGTGTGTGTGTGTAGGTGTGTGTGTGCTCAGAACATTCTCATCATCCAGTTTTTTAGATTTCTTGCATTCTTCTGAATGATGTGGAAATGCTTCCTGTCTGGTTTTCATGCATTTAGCACCTTCTTGTCTGTTTTATTTGCTCTGTTTGATGACAGTGCATAATAAACAATACATTGATATATGGAGTGTATAAATGTTGTAGGCCATCTGTGTTTTTATTTTTCATAAATCAAGCAGTTATTAATTTATGAAGAAAATGTGGACAAACAGTTGCCCATCATGACAAGTTGGTTTGACCTGAAAACAGGCATTTAAAAAGTTTCTGCAGTGTTTTTTTATTTACAGATTGCATATTTCCACAGTGTAACAGATGAATATGTCCTTTGTTTGTTGGACATCTCATCCATCCCTCTTCTGGTCTAAGTTATAAATCAAGTCAGAACTGACACGCCTAAAAATGGGCTTTGTTAGAAAAAAATCATCAAGAAAACGATCAATTACAGATCGTCATCATTAAGGCCGGGAGATATATGATGCAATGCTGAATTACATCAGCGTCTTCCCCGATGTCGTGATTTTGTAGCCGTAAAGGTTAAGAACATCTGATGTAACCCAGCAGAAACGGGTCGATTGTGTCTGTTTTGCAGAGCGCTGTGAACGTGACGAGGGATTTTGAGGGATGCAGCACCCTAAGGAAATACTTTGGCCAGCTGCATTATCTCCAGAGCCGAGTGCCCATGGGACCAGGCCAGGAGGCTGCCGTTCCCATCTCATGGTAGGAGCAGCATGCAAAAAAACCCATTCACACAGCCTCATCACTCTGCAGAATTAAAGCAGTCTGGAGCTTTTTGCAGCGACTTGTTGCACTTCTAAATATCTGGTCAGACAAGACAACAGAGATGTTTTATGATTTAAACCATATTTTGAAGCTGAGTAATTTATAATGAGTGATACTGTTCACATTTGACCTTTTTATTCTTACTAAGTTGCCTTTAAATTTCCTCCAGGACTGAAATTTTCTCTGGAAAAACGGTCACCCACGATGACATCAGTTATGAGCAAGCATGCACCCTCTACAACCTCGGTGAGTGAGATCCCAAACAGGAATTTATAGCTTTAAAGCCCAGAAGACTTTATAAAAAGTTAAAGTTATTAATGTGAACAAATATCAGGAGCGTTTTGAATCTGCTGACATGTACATTTAAAAGCGATAAATGTAAAAGTTATGTTTTTACATTTTTTTTTCATCATTTCAGATTTCCAGACGTACAATTATAAAAGTTCTTATGAACCTCATTTTTCTTTTTAATAAAATTGTTTTCTTTAGGCTCTTCATATTTTAAAAAGTCTGTAGGTGTAATGAGCAGTCTCCTATTAAATTAATGTTTAAATGTATATATTTATTATTATTATTGCACAAACTGTAGAGACTTTGCTGTAACATTTATACTCCTAATGTACGTTTTCATTCATTTGTTTCAGTTATGATATATTTTGATCTAAATTAAGACTACTGGTGCTGTTTAGCTCTGTTTTCTGTCTGTCCTACCCATAATGCATTACTTTGTAAACAAGATGGAGTTTCTTTGTTATTATAGAAAAAAAGACATCTTGAATTTTTAAAATATTTCCAGTATTTAATGCCAGTTTTAATGTAATAAACCATGCAAGTCACATTAATCAGGGATTCATTCAGGCCCGTTGATTTATTACAGACCTGATTATAGCCTTAAGGAAAAATGAAAACATTTAATTTAAAGCTCTGAGTAATCTTTTTTAACAACCTTTAACAAATACAGTCGTGTGAAGTTTGAACATATTTATCTCAAAAATTAAATCTGTCATTTAGTATTGATTTTTTTGTGCTTATTATAATAAAAAAGGGCATCTTGATGGCTCAAAAAGCAGACAGAACCGATCCTTCTTGTAGTAACAACTACAGAGCAACTTACTGAGCGCGCCCAGCAGGAGCTTTAATAATTTCTCAAACCTGTTTGTGAAATCTCTGTAGGAGCCCTGCACTCCATGTTGGGAGCCATGGACAACAGGGTGTCTGAGGAGGTACGGCACACATGCAGTCACACAACAATAATTGTGTTTGCATTTACACACACACACACAGTCTGACAGACTCTGCTCTGCTTCCAGGGAATGAAGGTGTCGTGCACTCACTTCCAGTGCTCAGCTGGGGCGTTCTCCTACCTGAGAGACCACTTCAGCCACAACTTCAGCGTGGACATGAGCCACCAGATTCTTAATCTCAACATCAACCTTATGCTGGTAGGTGTAACATAACACATCCAGCTAAATACACCGAAAAGTCTTATTAACCTGTGTTTGTCTCCCAGGGCCAGGCTCAGGAGTGCCTGCTGGAGAAGTCCATGCTGGATAACCGGAAGAGTTTTCTGGTTGCCCGCATCAGTGCTCAGGTTTATATTTTATTAATAAATATACATTTAACTGTACGGCAGTGATCGTTAATGAGGCTGATGAGTGTGGCTGTGGTGCTGCAGGTGGTGGATTATTATAAAGAGGCCTGCAGGGCTCTGGAGAACTCTGAGACGGCCTCAATGCTGGGAAAGATCCAAAAAGACTGGAAGAAACTGGTTCAGATGAAGATCTACTACTTTGCTGCTATCGCACATGTGAGTATTAGGAGCGAGTTTTCTTTGCATGTGTAACTCTGTACGTTTGTGTACTTGTATTTCAAATGTTAGCTGAGCAAAATGTTTCAGACCTATTTGTTTTCCCTTAACAGCTTCACATGGGAAAACAGGCAGAGGAGCAGCAGAAGTATGGAGAACGGGTAAAAGCAGATTTTAGAGTCATTTTATTTTCAGGAATTATCAACACTCACTTTAGTTTTCAGATAATGAATAATTACCAAAAGGGATAAATGTTCATCCATTATTATTTGTAATATAGATCAGAAGCCTTGTGAAATTGCTAAATGTCTTTTTCTTTAATTTTAAACACCATTTTTATAACGGTAAATGGATGGACGGATCATTTAAATGACAGAAATATTCTGTCTCCCACAGTTGGCCTATCTGCAGAGCTCTTTGGACAAACTCGGTGAAGCTATCAAGCTAGCTAAGGTAAAACACTTCTCACCCATTCTGGTGGCTCACCGCAGCTCGTCTGCAAGTTTTTGTTTTCTCCGTTTCCCAAACTGAACTTTGTTTTGTCCTGGTCCAACCAGGGTCAACCTGACAGCGTGCAGGAGGCCTTGAGATTCACCATGGATGTTATCGGTGGAAAGTAAGAGAGCATATGCATGTTGTTTCTCTGGAGTTTTTATTTTTATTTTTTTTGATAAAACTATAGATATATGTGAGATTATATTTTAAATTTCTTTCAACCTTAAGGTTTAATTCTGCCAAAAAGGACAACGACTTCATTTATCACGAGACGGTTCCCACTCTGGAGACTCTCGCCTCAGTCAAAGGTAACAGAAGAGTTCAGAGTTTTGCATTTCTTTTAAATGTATTTTGAATATCCGCATGCCTTGTGGGATGAATAGAAGGCTTTGTGTTGTGTGTGTGTGTGTGTGACTCAACTAACATTAAAATCCTGCACATTTATATTCTTTTACTGATACAGATGGTTTCTTTCTTGATCCGGCAGTGATCTGCTTCACGTCTATCTTTGGCTGTAGAGTTAAAAGGTTTAGCAAGTTCTGAATGAGTTTTTATAAAATTATATATCTGTCCTCAGCAGCTACTTATAGCCTAAATTGATATATTTATGTAACAGTCCTCATTTCAAACATATTCAGTATAATCCAGCAGAAAACAGGAAAAAAAAATCTTCTAAAATTCACCCTTTTAGAAGCAGGAAACAGTGAATTTTTCCTTTTTTAAACTGTTTAAAAACAAATGTATTGCTACAGTCAGCTAGCACTTCTGTGTAATTCTTTTAGCACTTTGGATAAATTTGTTTCTGATATTATTGAGCTGCTTAGTTCCAAATTCTCAGGTCAAACTAAATCTGTGTGCAGTTTATTAAATACAAGATGTTTAGTTTGCATGCATTACATTTTAAGGTCTCCTGTTTTTGATTTGGTTTATTTTTTAAGCTCAAAGTCAAGTTGTTTCTGTGTCAGTAAAGCCTTTTTGTGCCTTTTGTAGGTGCTCCGCTGGTGAAAGCTCTGCCCGTCAATCCCACCGACCCCAGCGTCACGGGACCGGACCTTTTTGCAAAGCTGGTGCCCATGGCTGCCCACGAAGCCTCTTCTCTGTACAGGTGAGCTCCGTCAGTGGAGGATTAAAATAATGTGAAACAGAAGGGTCAGTGAGCTTTTCCTGCATTTGGAAACTTTAATCCCGTCTGTTTGTTCCAGTGAGGAGAAGGCCAAGCTGCTCAGAGATGTCATGGCCAAAATCGACAGCAAGAACGAAACTCTGGAGTGAGTTCACGCATGAGTGTTTAGAATCTCCACACATCGTGGTCTGTGCTTACTGTATATAAGGCAGTTCTGTGTTTGATCGTCATGTGACTGGTTTCACCTCCTCCTGCAGGCAGTTTATGGACTCTTTGGGCTTGGAGCCAGAGTCTGTTGACAACCTGGACATGTACAACCACATACCGCCGGTTCTGATGGAGAAGTGTGCCGCGCTCAGCGTCCGGCCCGACACCGTCAAGAGCCTAATTCAGTCGATGCAGGGTCCGTAGTTTTATTATAGGTGGAAATTAAAGTTGGAGAATAAAATGTAACTCTAAATTCTTATTTACAACAACAGTGTTGGTAAACTCATGCCTTTGTTTGGGCATAAAATAAATGCCATCTCCTAGATGACTGAGAAGCTACACCAGCATTATGGCATAAATATTTAAGATTCAATAATATAAATGCCTCCTTGACAGTTTTGAGAATTATTTCTCTAACTATAATGTCTCGTTATTACTTCATGAATGGTATCCTTTTTTTAACTGGCATTAAATTTAAAGCATGTTTAATATTTGAGGATTTCTCAGAATCTGCACTGAGTCTGTGGAAGAAGTAATCCTAAGACCGTCTCAGAGTTTGTTCTGTACTCATGTAATGTTCCTGTATAAACTTCAGATTCTTGTTTCTTGCAGTTCTCTCAGGAGTCTTCACTGACGTGGAGTCTTCACTGAAGGAGATCCGAGACGTCCTGGAGGCGGACGAAGCTGCCGAGCGGGCTTGTGGCCCCGCTGCAGCGCCGGGCCAGGCTCTGGCTGAGATCCGCAGGGACCTGGAGAAGTACATCGAGGTCCACGAGAAGGCCAGTTTTACCAACACTGAGCTCCACAGGGCTATGAACCTTCACATCAGCAACCTGCGCCTGCTTGGGGGGCCACTGGAAACTCTGAGAGAGGCCCTGCCACGGCCCCAGCTTAGTGAAGGTGGGTTTGAATGTATCTGAACCAGCATTATTTGTTTTAAATTTGAAAGGGATGATGGTTTTCAAGTATGATATAAGTTTTAAAAAAAAAACAACAAATTTCTGCTAATAAGAGGCTGAGAAAGTTTTATTATTTTCATTCTTACTAATTCAAACGTTTGTTTCTTTTTCTTTATGATTGTCAAAAAAAAACTCTGGTTTATTTCACCATAGCTCAAAGGGTGCTGTCAGATTGTCAGACTAAAGCATCTGTTTTTGTTTAAAATTGTTGATTATCTCAATAGTTTTAGTTTCCATTTAGAATTAATGCTGAATGAAAGCGCAGGAAATGATGTGTTTTTATGGGACAACCACTTCCTGCTACAGTCTGTGGTGATGTGTGAAGCCAACAGTGGGACTGCAGTGATTCTGATAAAACGTAAACACTTCAGACTCTGAATGTAATTTTAATGTAACGTGTGTGTGTGTGTGTGTTCGCAGAGGAAATGGCAGGACTGCAGCGTATGAAGCGGATCCTGGGAAAAGTTCAGGAGATGAGGGAACAGAGAAGCTCTTTGGAAAAACAGATCCGTGATCTCATCCAGCAGGACGACATCACTTCTACTCTCGTCACCACAGAAAGAGCAGATATGAAGGTACAACTTCATTTTTCTTAAGCGCTAATGAAAGAAAATGTGAACTAAACAGATTTTAGATTTTAAGAAAAACATGTCAGTCTTGAAAATAATTTGCTTCATATTTATTTAAGATATTTAACTCATGTCTTTCCAGCGTATATTTGAAGAGCAGCTGAAGAAATATGAGCAAGTGAAGGTCTATATTGACCAGAACCTTACAGCACAGGAGAACATCTTAAAGGCCCTGACCGAGGCGAACGTTCAGTATGCTTCTGTACGGAAGGGCCTGAACCAGACCGAGCAGCAGTGGAACACTACAGTACAAGGACTGGTGGGTTCTTATGAAGCCTACGAAGACCTGATGAAGAAATCACAGGAAGGAAAAGAGTTCTATGACGACCTGGAGACCAAAGCATCACGTCTGCTGGAGAGAGCGAAGACCCTGTGCCAGACCAGGGCGGAGGAGAGGAAGCCCATGCTGGAAAAGTAAGAATACATTTGAACATTGAGGTTTTGTTTTGGGATTTTGCAACAAACCCGTGTCTGAAGACATCATCAATACTTAAAATGTGATTTGCTTTGTTGTTTTTTTTTTTAAATGTTCATTTAAATTTGATCCAGCTGACTCTTAAAATCTGCCTTTTATGCAGAGAGAACCAGAATAAACCCCCGGCGCGGCCTACAGCAGCTAAACCCTCCCTGAAGCCGAGGGTTTCTGATGTCGACTCTTCCAGCGTAGAAGATCCAGAGTTGGCTCAGCTTAGTGCAGCCATCTTGGCCTTAGGAGGTGACCTGCCTGAAGACCTCCGCAGTCTCCCACCTGATATTCCCTCCCTCCCTGCTGGTCGTCTGCCCGGTCCGGAAGCCTTCATGCCTCCTGGAGCTAAACTTGGTGGCAGCTCCTCGCTGCCTTGGCCTGGGGCTCCGGCTGCTGCTCTTCCTCACTTTCCTGCCAACCTGCCGCCTCCAGAGCTCCTAGCAAGGATTGCTCAGTTTCCTACTCCAGGGCCTGGAGCAACACAGGGACCCCTGCCGCACATGCCCCACCCTCACATGACTCCACAGAGGCCTCCACAAATGCCCCCCCAGCCAGTTGTCTCTGGTTATCGGCCACCCCCTCCTCAAGCTCCCCAACCAGGCCTTGTTGCCCCTGTCCCAGTCCGCCCCTCGACCACAACTGTGGACAGCATTCAGGCTCCTATTGCTAGCTACACCCCCTCACCGCACCGCCCTGCCCCACCTGCAGCCTCAGCTGGTTACACAGTACCACAGATTGGACCATACCCTCACATGATGCCACAACCAGGAGCTCCCATTCAAAGCCGAGGCCAGACTCCTGCATCCCAACCACAGCAGCGGACACTTCCACAGCAGTACCCCCAGCCCATGGGCCAACCTCTCCCTCAGGGGTACCAGCCTGGACCAAGGCTCCCCGGTCCTCCTGTTCAGCCCCAACAAGTTTACTCTCATGGATATATTCCCCCTCAGCCTGGTGTTCCTCCTCAGTACCAGCAAGCATTTCCCGGTCAGCTTCAGCCACATCAACAGAATGGTTTCCCCCCACAGTCTCAGATTCCACAAGGCTACCAGACTCCACAGAACTTTGTGCCTCACCAGCCCCCTCACTTGATGCCAGGCTCCATGCCAAGGCCACCCCAAACTGCACATCCACCAACACCTGCATCTTCTCAACCAGGGCCCCCCGTTTCTACTCCATATTTGCCCTATCCCAGCCAACAGATGCCCCCTCGACTCCCCCACCAACAGATGGTGCCACAGCAGCATCAAACCCCAATCAATCCAAGTGCCCAGCAAATTCTGCCTCACAGACAAATGCAAATGCCAGGTGCTCACAGAGCACAGCTGCCCCCTACAAGTCAGACGATGCCTCCAGTGTCACTTAACTACATTCCTCCACCGAGCCAGCCCACCCGTCCTCCCATGCACCCTCAGATGCCCCCTGGCTCACAGACTCACATGGTTTCTGGTCCTCAGGCCCACCTGCCCAGGGGGCTTGTGCCTCAAATGCCTCAGAGTGCAATACCTGCACAGCATCAACCCATACCTGGCAAACCCCCCATACCAAATATCCCACAGCAGTCTCACCTTGCTGGGGGGGTATGTTACCCTGGTGGAGCTCCAGTGCTGCCTCAACAGCCTTTGGCCCCCCAGCCAGCAGCTTCTCTTCCTATGACCCATTCACAACCTTCTACTATGTATCCTTCTGCTCTAGGGTCTAACGTACCTCCAGGTACCCCCCAACAACCCAGTGCTGTGGGCCCGCTTACCCCCCCTGCCCCCCACATGATTCAGCCCTCTCCTGGAGGCCCTGCAGCAGTACAACCAACCAACACTATCCCCCCCTCTCCGTCCCCATCTCCTGGTCCTGCTTCTTTAGGTTTGAATCCCCAGCAGAGGCCCACACCAGCCCCCACCCCTGGAAGCTCAGCCCCACCCACTCTTCCCTCTCCCTCTGCTGTTTCTCCCTCAACGTCGCTGTTTCAACGGGAGAACTCGAGCACAGATGATCTCCTGTCCTCCAGTCCAGAGAGCCAACCCGGAGGCACCAAGGCCCCCACAAACGTCCTCCAACCCACCAAAGCCGACCCTCAGGATGGAGAGCGCCGGAGGAAGAACTCCCAAGGAGTTCTCCTGATCCACGGTGATCCATACCAAGCTCCAGAATGTGTCGCTCGTCTTCACGGTGAACTAGAACGTTACAGAGCCCAAGTAGATGCCCTGGAGCACCCCTCAGAAAGTGAGGGGGGGCTGTCAGTGCTGGATGCCCGCTTTAAAGAGCTGCAGGACCAACAAGAGAAGGATGCCCGCCAGCTCTCTATAGCTATTGCCCGTTGCTACACCATGAAGAACCGCCACCAGGACGTCATGCCTTACGACTTCAACCGTGTGGTGCTGCAGTCAGGGAAAGATGACTACATCAATGCTAGCTATGTGGAGGACTTGTCACCATACTGCCCTCGCCTTATTGCCACACAGGCGCCGCTCACCGGCACAGCAGCAGACTTCTGGCTGATGGTGTACGAGCAGAAGGTGTCGTTGATAGTCATGCTCGTTTCAGAGCAGGAGCTGGAGAAGGTAAAAAGTTTGATCCCAAAAAGGCACCGTTGTCATTGTAATTTTATTTAATTTTCTTAAGTGTTGTCGTCTGTGTCTGATGCCTCCCAGGGAAAAGTTCTGCGATACTTCCCAACAGAGCGCGGTCAGCAGCTCTCTCAGGGACCAATCACACTCAGCCTAACCACACAGAAGATAACACCGACACACGTGGAGCACATGATCAGTCTGCAGTACCGCGACCAAAGCCTGAAGCGCACCGTCGTTCACCTCCAGTTTACTTCCTGGCCAGAGCTGTAGGTCGCCTGTTTTTATGAAATCACAAAACCATTTTTTTGTGTTTCGTTCTGAATTTTTCTTTTTTTCTGTTTCATCAGGGGTCTTCCTGACAGCAAGAGCAACCTGCTGCGATTTATCCAGGAGGTTCATGGACACTACCTCCACCAGAGGCCCTTACACACACCTGTTGTGGTTCACTGCAGGTGAGTGCATTTATGGAATTCCATCAAATTATAGTTATTATCTGTTTTTTCCAGAACAAAGACTGTAGGCAAATAATTACGCCTTGTTTACTTCTGGTTCATGCCTTTGATTATTACAGGAAGTAAAAAGGATTTATTTCTTTTTATGCTAGCACTGTAGTTGTCAGACCGGTGTTGCTCACCAGCCTGTGTACTTTCTGCCTCAGCTCTGGAGTTGGACGCACCGGCGCCTTCTGTCTGCTCTATGCAGCCCTGCAGGAGCTGGAGGCAGGAAACGGCATCCCGGACCTTCCACTGCTGGTGAAGAAAATGAGACAACAGAGAAAGAACATGCTGCAGGAGAAGGTCAGATACACACTGATGTCTCAAGTTGGGTTTGGATTTGATTTAGGCAGAAGAAGTAAAAAAAAAAAACCTGTAGATTTAGCTTTTTTTTTAATTTCCTGGATGTTTGTGTTCCTGTTGTGTTTGACATGTTATTACTTATTGCCTAAATTGACTGCTGTGTACCAAAAAATAATACCAATAATAAAGATACACGGTTAACACTTGATTATACATGAAAAAAATGCTAAATGAATTTTGAAGAACACTAAACCTTTTCATGAGTAGATTTTAGGACATGACAAGTTTTAATAAAAGTTATTTCTGTGTCTCCAGCTCCACCTGAAGTTCTGCTATGAGGCCGTGTTGAAGCACGCTGAGCAGGTCCTTCAGCGCCACGGCATCACCACTGCCACCTACAGCAAGAACACCAACTCTGCAGCCACTAAGGTTAGACTTTCAGCTGCATCAACATTCAGGCCGTAAACTGGAGTTTAAGAACGTCTCTGCCCTCAGGGTGTTGTTATGAATGTTTTGCCTCTTCTAGATACGTTATTAATTTGTTCACAAGATTCTAAATTGGACTTTGAAAAAGAAAAAGACTATACCTAACAATAAAAAGTTAAAGGTGTTAAACAGTCAGTTTTAATAAAATAAAGCAAAGTGTTTATATTTTCTTTCTTATTGACTTCATTAAATTTTTCTAGATTGTCAGAAATTGCACAAACTATTTATTAACTGAATGATTGTTTTTCTGAGCCTCACAGAAAACATCCATTTACTTCCCCTTCATTGTGACTTTATAAAGACAAAAAAGAAAAAGAAGTATTTGCATTATATCTTAATTAGTGTTAATTTGAATACCCAGACCTCTTTTTTTAACACCACACTAATTCTTTTTATTTGACCTTGATGTTGTATCTTCTCACATTTTGTGCCTCTGAATGTTTCAAAGGAATTCTGCCAGTTTTGGTCAGAAGAGGTACTCATTTTATTATCAGTAGATCAGCCGCAGTAGTAGCTGGATCCATCTTCTCTTTAGGATGTATTTTAATATTTCTCTCCTGACTGAACTTCCTCTGCAGCCTTACTCGAGACAAGAGTCCCAGCAGGACATCGTCCTCGGAGGGGACATGCCCATCAGCTCCATTCAGGCCACCATTGCCAAGCTGAGCATCCGGCCACCGAGCGCCACAGACCCTGCGATGGAGGCTGGCGCCCCGTGTGGCCTGGAGGAGCAGGTTGGGACCATCTTACCGAGCCTCGACCCGATGGGCGACCTGCAGGTGTTCCAGGACCCCTGCCCTCCTACAGACTCCCAGCCTCCGTCCTCCTTCAGCCCACCTCTCACCTCACCTGCACACTCTCCTCCACCACCCAACGGCCTTGATGGCTTCTCCCCATTTACTCCACCTGCTCCAGAGGCTGCACCCTGCATCAGCCCACCTCCTACTGCCACGGCACCGTCTGCTTCATCCCTGGACCTCCTGGCCTCTCTGACGCCCGAGGCCTTCTCCTTGGAAGGAGGAGGTCGAGGGAAGCAGCGTGTGACCAAGCAGAGCTTTCTGCAGCCAGCAGAGGGACAGGGGCTCCACTCCACCCAAGGTGACGATGGCAACGACCCGCTCAGCAGCCTGGACCCCCTTTGGAGCCTCAGCAAGCACTGAGACAAATCCACAGGTCGCTGCCTTCTCTCTTTTTGCCACCAGGTGTCAGTAAAGACCTGTAGCTTTTTCTAACCCTAGAAATTCTGGAGAGCTTTGGAGACACTTTAATGGTGATTACCAAGATGTGCCTATTGGCCAACGGTGACGGTGGAATCTCTGAAACAGGAACACAAAACACCATTTTTCTTTTTTTTTTAAACACAGGTGGCTTCTGGGACCACATCACTATGCACTTGTCTCTATCCCCTCATTTCCTCACTCTTTGCTGCTTTTCCTTTCTTTGTATGTTTTGGGTAGACGTGCACTTCAAACCCCCCTCAAAAAGAAAAAGTCCAAGTATGCACTCCATTTTCACGAACCCTGTCTGACATGAGCAGGAAAGCATCTCAGAACTGTGATGACGTTTAGCTGCGTTGATTTAATGACTGGATGAATTGATGTTTGATGCTTTAGGGAGTCATTCTTAAGAACAGGACATCCAAGTCTGTGCGTAAAGATAAGTCATTGTAATACAGAATAGCACACAAATCAGCATGTTTTTAAGGTTGATTTAATTTTCTTTCTCTGTAATACTGTAAATATATTAAATGAAGTAAGGCTGTTCCTAAAATTGTTCCTCTAGCAAAGAATCACTAATCATACTTCACTGTAAAAATACTGAATAAATCCAGTAAACAGAAAGCTGCTGTTGTATCAAAGCTTCTTTATTTGAAAATTAGTACAAAGTTTTTGTTACAAAATGGTAAATAAGTTACCTCTGTTATGTTAGCCTGCAGAGAAAAGGAGGGGATCAAGTTTAGTTTCAGTTCAGACAACAGTCTAAATGAAATGATTCACACTGGGTTCTGCTGTTTGTGGTGATGATGCCGTTACAGGAAGTGTTTCCTCCTCTGCTCAGAGGACACACAGATATGGAGACAGAATGCAACAACGAGCAGGTTTTCTTTAAATTAGGCAAAAACATCATGACCTGAAGAAGTGCTGCTAAATATGTTTTTTAAAACAATCCAAAACATTCATAATACGCTAAAACTGAACTGAAACCGTCACACCAACCCTCCTTTTAGGAAACATTTTGGAAAAATACATCTGTTGACTTTCATTTTTCTCTTGACATTATAACCTTTGAAAACAAGCAGATCACTGAAGGTGTAATTTATATCTGCACAGGATTCCTGTGAAGAAAAGAACAGATTTCCAGACTTTATTCTGTTTTATAAAGAGAGAATTAAATGCAAATTATGTCATTTGTTGTCTAGTCAGCCAAAAGTTGCCCTAGAAAAAAAAAGAAATGTGAAGGAATCCTGTCAGAAAGTCTTGAACAAACTTATCAGTAACTTTTTCATCTCTGCTCTGGTGGTTGTGTAGTAACTCTAAGAGCAGTAAAATTACTTTTTAATGTTTTTTTAAGTGCAGATATTGTTTTGCCGTGCACCCTGGATATAATCCTTCAGTTATTCACTAAAAAAACAAAAACAAGAGTCAACGTGTATTTCCCTAAATGTCAAAATTAAACTTCAACTCAAATTCACATTTATAGACAACAAAAGTTCTAATAAAAAAAAAAAAAAAACAACTATACAACTCCAATTTCCAACCTGTGACTACGAGACCGAAAACATGAAGGCAGCATCACTGGGCTCTGCGGGACGCAGCTTCAGTGGCTGCTTGCTTGTTCAAACGGAAATAAAGTTAAATTGTCCCAATCTGCAGTAATCCAGTCGCTTGTTAGCTGTATGTAAACATGTTGGCTGCGTCCCAGAGGACCCAGTCCTGCTGACGCTCGTGGTTTCAGATAAATCCACCTCTCCTGTGTGGAAGCTGATGTTAGCAAAAGTGCATTTTAACGTGTGAGCGTATTAATAATCAGAAAGGTGCACTGATGTGATGTGATGCCATTCTGTAGTCGCTGATCTTTCAACATGAGACCCTCTGAGTTGACATTCAGTAAATGCACAAACAGATGATTTGTTTCTTTTTTAAAGATAAAATACATTCCAGATATTCTTGGCGTGGTTTAAGGAAAGTCTGAAATACAGAGGATTACATTCTCCTGAAGTAGAGACTGGACACAAGAAACTGGGATTTAATGTCCCATGTGTTATCAGTGCCTTTATAACCTAATCACTTAATTAATGTTCTGGAATTTGTGTAACAATTTATCCATTCCTGTATTTATCTGGAAATCTTTATAGTGCAGAATCAGATTAGATATAATTTTTAAATTGCAAACAGAATAACTTAAATATTTCTACATATAAAATTTCCTTTAACAAGATCAGAACTGTACAAAAAAAGGAACAAACTGGAGAAGCTGTAAACTCTGATGCTAATTCCTACGCTTGAACAACAATGTGAAAATAGCATTAGAAATATAAAATTTAATTCTGCTGCTTTTGTAGCACAAGGAAGACCTAGACTAGATTCAATGTTTTACCTGATTTTATTGTGATTTGCAGAAATGAGAAAACTAAAATTTAAACAATGAATTATTTGACTTTTTTGCTCAATTTTAAATATTAACCCCAATAAAGTGAAACATAAATGTGGTTTTAAAGTTACTCATTGCAAAGCATGAAATGAAAGGTTATCCTGAACTATATTAAATGGTGCAGAAAGTTTACTCCAGTAGGTTTCCAGATATTCAACTCTGAAATGTGGGTCCACACTCAATGTACACAAAGCATCCTGCTGAATCAAACCTCAGTCAGGAGATTCACCTACATTAGGCTGGCTGCAGTCTGTCAGTAAACAAACAGGATTCAGACAAACAGAATCCTTAAAAAGGTTTAGATGGAACAATAAGAGTGACTCTGCTGCTAAACGTGAAAGAAAAGAGAAAAACAACCGTCGAGAAGAGATCTGAGGGGAAGCAGGGCGGTGTTCAAACGGTAGATTTTATCTGATAACTTCATTCAACAAATCTGAACGTAAATTTGTATCATCATCATCAAACTCGACCTAACTTCAGTCACCTCGGCTGTTTCTGCAGGTGAACAAACGTGGGATTTTATGGACCCATTAACATCAACACATCAAAATAAGATTTTGTGTCTTTATGAATTGGTTTTGACCGATCCTCATGACATTGCAATGAGTAAACTTTAAAGCTTCACAACCAACTGAACTGATATAATTTCTGATTAATTTTTGTATTTTTAGCTTCTAAGGACATTGCAATTTGTTCTATTTTGAAGCCTTTTATTTTCTTAATTTGGAGGAGCTGGGGAACAAGTTCACAAACTAAACTACTAAGTTTTAATCAACAAAGTGACTAAAAATTAACTTTGGTCCAATTTAGTTTACGTTGCTTTTTATTCGGGGGACAATTATTTTAAACTCTGAGATAAAACTGAGTTGCGCCAGTTAAGGTACAGAATGGTTTTAAAAACAAAAAAACATCACAGAAGGGCACATTTTCTGGACAAAGGTGGAAATACAGTAATGCCAGTTAATTCTAACTTGTGCACAGCGACGTCAGTCGTCTAAAACTCAAGCGATTTTGAGAATGGAGGTAGCCTGATAACGGAGTCGCATAAAGGGCCCCCCCCCTCCCGTTCAGCATCAGAGGTCGAGTTCAAACAAACTCCACATGAACTTTCACCCCTCCAGCCCCCAGCTCCAAAAGCAACAAACACTTTCCAGCGAAACAGTAAAAACAGCCAGTTTGAAACGCCCTCCTCCATTTAAATCATTGTTTCCTCTCTGTTTGATATTTACAGTTAAAAGCTGGGATTAGTCATCCAAAAAAAACAACTGTTACTCAAAGATATCACTAATAAATAGTAGATTTTTTACATATAAAAACATCCCCCACTGGAGGTTTACTTTATACAGTAATCAGCAGTTCTCCCTCACACACTTCACTCATCAAGTTTTGTTCTCAGCAGTTTTTTGCCTTAAAAAGAGTCCAAATTATTCAGTTTCCAATCATTCACACACACACACAACTGCTCAGTTACTCCCAACAGGCCTCAGAGCTGTCATGTTAACTGTGGCTGCACTTCACCGTCGAGCCAACAGCACAGTAGGAATATTTATATAATAAAAAACAAGGAGAAAAATTTATTTTCCTCCTGTAGAGGGTGGGGTCACAGTGAGGCCCCACCCGTGTCAGCAGCATCAAGGGCAGAGCCACAAAAAACAAATAAGCTTATATATAGATATATATGTATAAAAAGGGAATTGATAGATCCTCCTTAAGAAAGAAGCAGTCAGCTTTGCTCCCACCGGTGTCGGCTGCTGACCTTCCTCAGTCCAGTTTCTCCAGAACCGACGGCACGTAGACCAGGCTGAGCTCACTGCCGAAGTCGCACACGATGGCGGCGTTGTCGAGCACCAGCAGCTGCCGGACGCCCTGGCCATCGCCGCTCGGGCTCAGGTAGACCGTCTGCAGCAGGTCGCCGAAGTTCAGGTCCCAGAAGGAGACGCAGCCCTGGCCCCCCGTCACCAGCAGAGACTCGGAGATCACTCCCAGACTGGCCCCACAACCCACCTCCTGGTGACGAGAACAGACGTGTTACAGAAATATGTGACCTGAGAGAACACACAGAAACTACCTGCATGAATTTAATGAAACTTAATGAAACACGGCCACACAAAGAAGCCACAATTAGGTTCATCATTTTAAAAATTCTTCAAGTTTTTTTTTAAAATCCCCTCCAAAGTACTTTTGTCATTAAAAAAAAACAAAAATATATAGGAACAAAGCTCCATTTTTCTCGGTGAGCTCTCCTTGCAGATCCTTTCAGTACCTGCTGGATTGAGTAGAGTTTGATCCCAGTGCTGCGGTCCCAGATACAGATGATGTCATCCAGCCCTGAGCTGATGACACACGAGGTAGTGCAGACCAGCGAGGTGACGTCGCCGCGGTGACCGTAGACGTGGCTGACACGACTTCCTGTCAGGACGTCCCACAAACAGATGGCGCCATCCTGCCCGCCACTCGCCAGAACCATCGTCTGACAGGAACAAACAGAAAAAACACAATAAAGTTACAGATTTAGATTTTTTTTTTTACAGATTTCATCATTTAAAATATAGAATCATGTACCGAAAATCCACTGAAATAATGTTCTTAAAACTAATTTTAATCATCATTACATATAAATAAAACCGACACTAGATGGTGTGAGGACTCCTTTTTATTTGGAAGTCCTCCTCATATATTTGGGACTTAATTGTTTGACAGAAAAGATTATTATTAAAGAAAACAGCATCATAGGACAATGAAGAACTGACCTGATCAATATAGATGGCTGTGATCCCTCCAGAGTGACCCTGCAGAGTGAAGAGGCAGCACGAGTCCTCCAGGCGGTAAACCTGAACACACAGAGGACAGACTGTGAGTATTATTTGTTCACTGCATTCACATGATGAGAGTCAAAGCTGGGACAGGTTTCTTTGTTACCCGGACTGTGTGGTCCTGGCTGCCGGTGACGACCCTGCCAGCGGCCGCTCGCAGCACCGTGATCGGCTTCTGGTGAGCGCACTGCACAGAGCGAGTGAGCTGGCAGCTGATCAGGTCTTCGCTGCTGTAGCAGGGAGACGGTGGCATGCTGCCTCGCCCGGGGGCACCTGCAGGGGAATAGGGACGGATGTGTTTTCTCCGTGTGTTTCTGAGGGTTTCCATGGTTACCTCCTCCTCCTGTTTCATTCATTTTCCAAGGAACTGCCTGAGTTACAGCTTAATGTGTGAAACATGGGGATGCTGTAGTCACTAATAGAGCCATTTAACTTACATCACTTACGTTTTTATATAGAATTGTGAAAACTAAAGGTGTCGTTTTAAAATCTAAACAAAAACTGAACCACAGATGTAACGAAGCACTTTGTGAGTCTTACCTCTGTACTGCAGAAGGCCTAAAGGTTTGTTCATCTCAACCGTGAAGAAATCCAAGGAGCCGTTCAGCCGGGCCGCCACAATTCTGAGAGAAACGGGTCAGAATAAAGTGTCAGGTATTTATTCATCTATTACTTCATTTCACACAACAAACTGTGACACTTTGTTTTGAAATGAGCATAATATTATATCCAGAAAATGTAAACAAACAGTGATATATACTCTAATAATTCCTGTGGATTTATTACGTTTTATCTTTAACTTATCTGCAACTGATAAAACTGTGAGTATTGATAATATGCGTAATCGAAAAACTAAATTAACTAACTAAACCAACAAAACTAACTAGTCCAGGAGGAAGCAGTCGTTTTCTGTGGATGTTTAACCTGTTGTTGAGAAACGCCAGAGCTGTGATCCCAGAGACTCCATCTTCATTAGTGCACCGCAGCGAGCCTTCGACTGCATCCCACAGCTGCAGCAAATATACAAGCAGTGCTTACTGTTGATACATGTGACATCCAGTCATTTTACAAATAT
Organism: Kryptolebias marmoratus; assembly: GCF_001649575.2. Lineage (NCBI taxonomy): Eukaryota > Metazoa > Chordata > Actinopteri > Cyprinodontiformes > Rivulidae > Kryptolebias > Kryptolebias marmoratus. The sequence continues at coordinate 3,726,687 of NC_051445.1, read as the reverse complement.
TTACAAAACTTATGATGATGATCTGGAGGGCCACTATCCTGCATGTTTTAGATGTTTCCCTGCTCTTCAGCAGGTCTTTAACTCTGCAGAAGCCTGTTAATCACTCAGTCACTCAAATCAGGTGTGTCAAATTAAGGAAACACCTAAACATGCAGGATAGAAGCCCTCCAGGACCAGGATTGGACACCCCTGATCTTAAGCTTAAATGCCCTGAAATTTAGGTTCCCATAAACGATGAAAATGTTTTAAACATCTAAGAGGGAATCTCAAATTCAGAAGACCAACAAACAGCTGTTGTCTGACACACACCTCCAGTTTGCCGCTGCTCCTCCCAGCAGCTATTAGGTTTCCTCTCAGCTCCATGGCCCAGACGGAGCTCTCCCAGTCTCCCAACGCTGCTGACACTTGTGTCCCAGCTCCAGAGTCTTTATCTGGGTTTGACGGCCCAGCCGAGTCCCCTAAGCTTGGACTCCTTGGGACCTGGGCTCCTGAAGGAGGTGAGGAGGAGGCAGAGGAAGGAGAGGGGTAGGTGGAAGGCGAAGGGGGCTCGTGCTCCATGTAGGCACGCTCCACCAGTCCTCCAAAGTCAAAGCCTCCTCTGGGTGGCGTGGAGAGGTTGCAGGGTGGCTGGGAGGTGAAGTTCGTGTCGATGAGCGGAGTCAGATCGGGCTGGTCGGTGAACAGAGGCGGGCGGGTGGGCGAACTGCGGCGTCTCAGAGGGCAACACTTGTCCTCTGGTGTCCCATCACAGCCGACTGAGGGGTCTCGAGGTTCACATGAACAATCTGACTCCGTGTTTCCGCTTATATTGTCCCAAAGGTCTCGCTGCTCCCAGCAGCCACTGCTGCTGCTGCGTCTTAATCTGAAGAAAAGACAGAATCCTCTTAGCTCCTGGGACAAGAAAAACAAACTACCACGTACCAGGTTTGTTTAATCAATCAAAGTAATTATTTTCTTTGCTAAGTACATATTAGGTCTGCTTAGTACAGCGCTTCCAGTATTATGACACACGGGATGTCAGGTATTAAAATATAACTGTGCAGTTATAAAATACTGTGGAAGAAATATTTTAAACTACTTTCTGACAAAAGATACCCAGTAGCCCGAAGGACTTCCTTACAAAAAAGTGATTTTTTTCAGAATGCAATCAAAACAAAGAGGCAAAACCAAATATTTTTAGCCTCACCCTTGCTTTGGAATGACAGTCAGACAGTCACCAGTCTGGGCATCCCAAACACGAATCTGTCCAGCTAAACAACAGCTAGCCAGCAGCATCCCATCACTGGCCAAACACTCGATGTCCTGCAAAACAGGCAGGCAGACCACAAGGCTAAAAATAGTGTTTTTTTTCTGTGTCTTAATTCTTTGAGTCCATTCTCACCATACTGTGGCCTCTTAGCAGCAGCGGTGAGATCTCGCTGACAGGTGGTGAATAACCGTAATCGTCGCAGGGCAGGTCGCCTCGCCGCCGACGCCCATGAGCCACACCGTTCTGGCCGTAGTTGCGAGGGCACAGAACTCGGTAGAGACAGAAGAGCAGAAGAACGAGCAGGACGCCTGCAGCCAGGCCCAGGGCTGCCACCCTGGGAGGAAACAAAGACAACGGAGGCTTCATATAACGAATGCTTTGTCTTTAACTTTTTAACTAAGCAAGCTGCCGAAATCTGTAAGGAGCAGATGTTTCTTTATGACAAAACAACAAAAATACATTTCCAATGACTGGCAACACAATCACAGAGATATCAGAGTTTCAGAAATATTCTGTCTGCTGTCAGGTATCTAAGGAATGTGGAGTCAATGTGATAAAACCTTCCAGAAGAGTCAGATTTTCTCTAAAGTTCTGAGATTTGCTGCAGATGTAGCTCTAAGGTTTTTAATGGCACCGGCCTTCTACCCGTCTCTCTGTATTAGAAAAAGCCGGCCTCCTCCCAACTGTGAGGGTCACGACCCTGACCCAATTACATTAATAAGCCTTCACATCTACTGTCCGGAGATAAAAGGAGGAACTTCCACTCCAGTGGACTGCAGTCACGGGGACGACTCGCTGCCTTATATAACCCAGCACAGACAGTCCAACACCAGACTCAGTTAAGGTTTCTATGGGCTTAAAGTGAAGCTGCATCTTTTATATAGAAATTATCAAGATTTCTCATACCCGAAGTAATAAAGATTATATATTTTGTGGATGTTACACAGAAAGAAATGATAACAAACTTATGATTTACAACTTTTTAAAGCTTATTTGGTCAATTTTTAGTGTGGCCTAAAAGGAAACATTGCTGTACTCTGGACTGGCAAACCAAAGTTGACCTTTTCATTTACAGCAAGGAAATTAAGGACCTAAAAATAAATATCTTAATCAGAAAACTTAAGAAAAATGTTTTAAAAAGCAGTTATAAATGCAGTTTAATAACATGTTTGTTTAGAGCACCAGTCAAATAAAACCTTACTGGAAAATTTAACTTCCAACAAAGTCTGAGACGTATAAAAAAAGCATCATTCCACTGTACGGGAAAAGTTTCTCAGGAGGATTAACCACCTTCTTCCACACCTGAGATTCTGTGAGCAACCAGCTGGCCAAACTTGTTTAGTCAGGGAGAGTAAATACTTGCTTAAGGAAGAGATAATACATGATCTCATGTCTTTTTTTGTCCTTTTTTTACAGTTTCTTTTGCTCAGTTAATGCCTGAGATAAGATAAGCAGCAACAATGAGACACATTGAATTCCAAGTCAAGTCGAAGCTGCGTCATCCTACGCACGCCTCTTTTCTGGAAAACAAAAAAGGTCAACCACATTGTGTCAGCTATAAATCACCCAACTTAACTCATCTGGTCTTAGCAGCGTCAGGGATTAACTGTCAGAGGTAATCTACAAAGGAACCAACACCATTTAAAAATAAACCTTGGACTTTATTCTAGGCCAAGGGCACACAACCGCTGTGGCCACTGTTCATCTGCGTGTGACTATTTTCTATTTAAATGGGGAATAATTCCAAAATACGGTTTCAATTACAGTTATAATTCCTGACCATGCACAAGACAAAAGTGAACGCTGAGAATAACGCTGCATCCTCGGTTAGACCAGGCTTTCTAGCAGTGATAACATCCACAAACAGGTCAAAAGTGAAGATGCTGCACTAACTTGTAGAGGGTGAGGTCCGTCTGCAGGTCTGCAGAAACTTTGGGGATGGGTGGAGGGGGGTGTCTGGTGTCCTGAGGGTGGCGCGTATCAATGGCCTCCTGGGGGCTCAGGTGAATGGTGACAGGGATGACAGGTAAGATGCTAATGTACCTAAATTAAACAGATAAGAAAAGATATTAAATGAAACAAATCTATCCACCTGTTGAAAAAAGAAGCAGCTGGCAGATGAAGTTTATTCTAGTTTTCATAGTTTTTTTTGCCTGACAGTAATTACACAAGATATTTATAGAGTCAGGCTTGAATCTGCATCAACTGGGTGCAAAAAACTGTCAGAATATAATAAGAGTTTTACTTTCAATTAAAAAAGAAAGTGTCTGAACATTTCTTTTACTTCAAGATGACAGAACTGTAGGTCAAAAGAAACAAAGAAAAAAATTTTTAATAGAAAAATACATTAGAAATTAGCTGAGCACAAATCTACTGATTAATTAAAACTGAATTAATGGCATCAGATGCTGCTTCAATTACATGTTTCCTTTGCAAAATGGTCATCTAAATATAAGTAAAGATTTATATATTGGCATGGAGACTTCTGTATATGAAAGTGCACAAACAGAGTATTTTTGAACAAATGCCTGAATGAAACTCTGTATTTATGACTTGGAGTTTATTACTACCTTTCTTTAATTATATATATTTTTATATTTCAGTTAATTACACCAAGATTAAATAAACCAACAACAAACACCTCCTGTGCCACTCACTTCTTTGCTAACGTGATGTTGTAGTAGCTGAAAAGTGACGGCCAGTGCCTGAAAGACAATCTCCTCCACCCTTCCTCATCCTCGGCCCCCCAGGTGATCTGAGGCCCGGTGGGTGGGGCCTGGGGAAGAGACCCCCCTCTGGCTGAGCCGTGGTGGCCCTGGGACTGGTTCTCAGGTAGGGGAGTTGGATCAGGAGCAGGGTGGATGCTCAAGGTGCTGGTAGGATCCCCACCACGAAAAACAGGCGCCACCGCCAGGTGGGGGGGCAGACCGCCTCCTCCAGAGTCTCCCAGAGGGCTTTGCTCAGACACCTGCGCAGCCAGGTAGGTGCGGATTCCTGCCGGGTCGGTGTAGACGAGGATGCCGATCCAGATCACTGTGCCAGCCTGGAAATGGACGGAAAACCTTATCTTTATATTTCAAAATCAAACGAGATGTATTATTCTGAATTTTTTAATCACCTTTATGATAGTTTCTACTTTCCAGGTAAAAATATCCAGTAATAATTGAATTGTTCAAACAGTGAACTCATAGAGAAGAAAAACAGAAAAACACAGAAACGAGTTTCTCACCATGATGATGCGCTGAGCCAGCCGTGTGCGAGCCAGGAAGTAAACCACTCGCAGCCTCTTAGGCAGCCTCAGGTTCCTGAAGGCTGGGGTCTGCAGGGTAATGGTGTGTGGAGAGGGCCGCGGTGGAGGGGGGGCCTCACGTATCCGTAGGGGGCCTGGTTTTGGTGGGGGAAGACCGGCTTCGGCTGGCAGGCGGCGGTTCAGGTCAGCCAGCTGGGGGGGGGGGTGTTTACTTATTTGCTACAAGGACTGAGTTCAATGAATTTAACTTCACTCCAATTTAATAGCTTTGTCAAATGCAAGCCTCTTAATTTTCTATGTTTATTTTTAGTATTATTTTTTTACTGTTGACTGAAAAAAACAAATTGAAAACATGACTATGAGCTGTGGTAAACTGATAAACATGGATTACACTGTTTCCTGACATTAAATAGGTTTAATAACCATTATTAAATCTGATTATTGAAAGTTAATTAGTGCAACGTCTTCATGTATTTCAAACAGGAGGCTTATGGAGCTCTTACTCAGAAAAACATAAAGCTAATCGTGACCCAAAGGTTTTACTGTGGAAGCTTTGAGTAACAACGGCTTACGTGAGAAAGAAGTAATCTGAAAACTATGAGGTCAAGTTACGTGGGGCTGCGACCACCCTCTGACCTCTTGTACAATCTACATTTGTGCACGAGGAGAAAGTTGTTAACCACCACGATAATTTTGAGTTTCATATTTTTCCACAGCACAAATATATGAACAAAGTCATACACTAATAACTTGTTGGTGAAAGAAAACATGTTAAATATGCCACATTTGACCACAGTTTATACAACCAACAATGACATTTAAGTATCCTGCCTACTGTTTTGGTAATATTTGCTTAATATGTGTGGGGTTTTTAAGCTGTAGCTGATTGCTGTGCCTCTTACTGTTATCATAAGTAAACTGAAAAGTGTAAAATGTGAAATAAGTTTCACCTCCATGCGGCGGATATCTATAGACAGCACTGTTGTGAAGAAGAACATCTGCAGGAAGAAATCAGAGACCAGTCCCACAACAGCAAAAAGGCAGAACTCCTGTAAAATACAAATAAACAGATTACATCACTTCTCATTCTTCAGGTTAATTTAATCATTTTCTTATAAATGCAGTAGTAGCATAGCAAAAAAAAATGTCTAACGAACATTTGCTCCTATTGATGCAACAATTAAAACCTTTTGTACCTGGATAGCCGGCACCAGAGTGAAATATCCAATAAGGATGATGCAAAGCTCAGTAGCCATGTTCTTCATGATAGACCAGCTCTCATTACTAAGGCCTGGGGAAGCAAACAGGAAAACGTAAGGCTTATTATCATCTGTAACTTCAAATAAAATAGGGGGAAAAAGAAGCAAACTCTACCCTGAGCAATACGAAGTTTGACCTCAAGGTCAACAGGAGTGGAAACGACAGATTTGGTGAGAACTAACACGTTTTCCAGGCCGATCACCACCACCAGGTAAGGGAAGATCTCACTGCAAAGAGAAAAGAAGAAACAACCAGAGGACTAAGTTAGAAAAAAATCAAGATACATTTTCAAAAAGTTCATCTGGTGAAGAATTTCAGTCTCTTCCTTGAGTTAAAAGGTGATATCCTTTTAGGTAAATGTTACGACCACCCATCAAGAACGATGGACACAAACCAAAGACAACCATCAAAATAAAAAAAACTACTCAGTGGTTAGACAAATTATAATAAGGTTTAAAGGCCAAAGTGACTGAAAGGTACACCAATAACTTCTAAAATGAAGATTTAAAAAAAAAAAAAATCTGATCAGCTACCTAAAAAAGGCAACTTAACTACTTTTAAAACTATTTGTTAGTATCTGTCAGATATCTGTGGGAATTTCCTGCCCTAACAAAGTGTAACGAGAGATTAGTTCGAGAGCGCAGATAAGCTTGAGCTTTGGAGGTAAGTGGATAACTGGGTCACAGAGGAGTCAGCAGCTCTACATATTACATCACACACACCCAGTAACACATAAACACACACACACACACACTCACGCTGCCACTAACTCAGCAACCTAACCTGTGAAGCCAGTAATGACCAAGCAGAATGTGCAGCTTGTTGCCCAACAGCCACCGCAAATTTGTGTTATTATGCATTTTTGTTTAAGTAAGTTTTAACTAAAACTACCTAACTGACTTTCCTGAAATGTGGTGAATAAGTGGGACAGAAAAATAAAAACATTAAAACACTGAAGCATCATTTTTTTATTAAAATCATGAGATTATTCTTCCTTCCTTCTAGAGGCCTTCTGGTATTCTATAGTTTGTTTCTGCTGACCTTGATTTGTGTCTGTGTAAAAGCCCACAGCCTGAGCACAGCCCACAGCAGACTTGCATGCATCTTAGTCAGTGGTTGGACAACAAGGTGCCATTGTCACGCCATGATGTCTGCTCTCTGCAGAGCCTCGGATGATTGGCTGTCCCATGATTGTCAATAACACAACATCCCCTCCTCTCGCAGTCGTCCAACCCACTTCCACACCCAGCGCTTTCCTTTCTGTCAACACTTACACGCTGACCTTTTGAGCTCCTCTTGTAAACATTAACTCAAATCAATGTTAAAAACACCGGGGAAGTGGGAAGTCAGTAATCCAGAGAATGCGTACACACGGGTGAGTTACTCGAACCGTCTTGGTGTTTCTGTGAATACAGTCAAAAATAACAAGCTAACAGCCTTCTAGGAAGCAAGCTGTTACTTAATATTGACTTAAAACATGAATGTCAATAAGGAGCTTCAAGGAGAGCTGCAGACATTGTTCCAAAGGCAATCCAGAAGCTAAACAGTGTTTTCAACATGTTAACCTCATTAAAACAAAGTAACGCTGATCGGGACATCATTAGCTTTTAGAAGCATAAATCATAAGTCAAAACATTACAGCTGAACCAAATAAAAGTCTTAAATGAAAAGGAAAAGTGAGTACATTATCTGGGTATAATAAATATCTGAACCAAATTAGATACAAATCTATAAAACAACTTCAACTCGTAACAGGAACTAAAGAAAACAATATTTATTTTTCCAAACTACAAATGTTTCTGCAAAACTTCATTCCAATCTATTTAGTGGTCGCAGAAAGATTTCAGGTTTGAACAAAGTGGCTCATAAACCAATAAAATGTTCTAGCTTTCATTCAACCTTTTTTCACCAAAGCATCACCTGAACACATTGTTACTGTCATTTATTTAAAGTTATTTTGATTCTTATTTAATTCTTTTCTTAAAGGCTTTAAAGACTTTAAAACCCCACAAACAAACAACGACTGCCCAGAAGGATTAACTGTGAATGGATGAAGATGTGGGGACTCCTACCCTCCGTTGAGTGTCGGCGTGAGTCCAAACAGCGTACACAGACCCACAGACATGAGCAGCGAGCTCAGGACCGTGACCACAGCAGCCAGAGCCAGGCCCCACTTAGACTTCACCATGTCGATCTTACCTGCAAGGACGGAAGTGGAGACGGGGTAGTTAACTCATTTTACACAAATATTTTCACCATGCAGGGAGATGCACTCCTAACAGAGGAGAAGTTTAGAAGAAATATTTGAAATTTAACCCTGCAAATTAGGCGAACACTGGGTTTACAACTAAATTCATTTTATTTTATCATGTAACTAATCATTTTAAGACTCTGAATGAACTTAGCTTCCTTTATTTCAAATAGTTTGTCACCATTTGAGGTCTGACAAACATATTGATGTTAGCAGCTTGCATTGCATCTATGGAGAAACCTGCGAGAACCAGAGAGCATCTATTCACACCGATGGCACCGGTTTTATTGCAATCATGAACTCTGAACGGTCCACACGGTTCAAAATACCACCTAGATTTTAAAAAGTACATATTCACAACCCAGTTTCATTTAACAAACTTATAAAGAAAGCAGGAGGAAGTTATTTTTTTATGAAAAACTGTGAAACTCTGGAGCCATCATTTTAATATGACAAGATAAAATAAGAGAAAAGCTGATATAATTATCTTATACTGCATGGTTCATCTTTTACTATTGAGAAGGACGTGAGTGTTGTTTCAACAGTTGTTTATATAAAGTTCATTTCCAAATATAATCATCACTTAAAATGTCAGGATGACATCAGCCCTAACAAAGGTAAGCAAAATCCTCTCAAAAAAATGAACAGAGCCAAGATGCACAAATTTTCTTTGTTTTTATGACAATCCAGATAAAAATATTAACCCGTGTTGAAATCTTCTACAGCTTGAAAACCATGTGCATCAACAAGAACAGAAAAAAGGAGTAAAACCTTTATCTACCTTTATTGTAATGTTACAGCTTTGTTTACCCTACCACAACCACTATAGATTAAAACAAATATACTATAACTTTGGTTAAAAAAAAAACAAAAATATATATGAAAAACAATAAACCAGAAAAAAAACAGATTCATTGTCATGTGAGGCATACCTCAACTTCTGTGATGTCATGATTACATTATTACAGATGGGTGATTTAAAGTTTTAAACAATTTAAACAATGGACCAAATATGAGCCTTGATTCAAGCAATCTGCAGTTTCCAAGTTTCCAAGTAATGAAAATTTAAAACTTTCATAAAATAATTATTCTAAAAATATTTTTATTGCAAAGGAAATTAGCTGCATCAAGCAATTTTTTAAGCTTTTAGGATAAAGAAGACAGTTTTTATGATTTTTACAGCCTTTGCTTTTTAAGATGCTTTTATAAACAGAAAGCAGAGGAGAGCTGACAGTAAAGCGGCTCAAAGACGACGGTGGTGATGAAACGTAAACAACCTCGTGGTCAGAAATGAACCTGAACACTGAGATCGATTCTTGACACAAAAAATAAACAAATAATCTTAAAAATAAAGCAGAATATGCATAATGTTATTCATGTTTGGTAATCACATTTCAAAAAACATAAAAAAGGGTTAAATGTGGGTCAACTAATCAACATATGAGTGAATGTTTAAAGTGAGTACTTTGAGTCTGTGTTTGTTCTCCGAAGCAAATGTTTGCGCTGGCAAGCTGCTGCAATGTTCCAGAGTGAGGATAATCCCCACGCCAGACAAGAACAACCTTGGCATAAAAACACACGTGCACACACCGAGGCACAGGGGGGGGCGGCGGCGGTCTGAATGTGGTACTTCACAAAAACAAAACTTTGCCGAGCCGATGAGGAACAAAGAAAGAAACGAAGGTGGAGAAATAAAGTCGGCTGAAACAAGAGGCACCGAGCAGACACACCGGGAGTGGGACTCACGTGTGGAGAAGTAGATGTAGGCGAAGAGGATGATGTACGTGGTGACGAGGGGAATGAGTTCAGCGACGCCGATCTCCTCCTTGAAGTGGACGTGAACCATGTGGTCGTCTCTCAGGCTGCAGTTGGCTGACGGGTGAAGCTGCTTCAGACGGGTCCGCAAGCTGCTGAGAAAACTGGTCACACACAAAAACGCCATCAGATTCAACCTACAAACTATTTACATAAACAAACAAACAACAACGAGACAGACTTTAGAGTAAAAACTGCTTTTACTACGCAGATCTTCACTTGTTTAGTGTGCAAACCGATAAAATGATAAACGATCTACAATTATGTGCCTTTTTAGCCTCTTCAGGTTCTGCAAAGCACTTTACAATGTCTTTTATTCACTTACACACTCATACAGTGATTATACTCATTATCTTTACATTCAGCACTATTTAATATTCCCACTCATGCACATACTGGGAACAGTGGGGGGGTTTAGTGTCTTGCCCAGGACAATTTATGCTGCAGGGTCTGGAAACAGAACGACCAATCCTTCGATTAGAAGATGACCTCATTATCACTGGGCCAAAGCCACCCCCGAATCTGAATTATTTTAGAGACCCAAGAACCACAACAAATACATGAAGCAGTGGCGCCGGATTCATTTTCTAGGTGGGGGGGCCACCGGAGTGTTTCGTCACCTTATTAATTTTACATGCATCGAATCATCGTCTAACATAAATAAAAACTGAATAATGAAACGCTTTTTCAGCTATGACTTTTTGTTCCAGTATATTATTATGAATAATGATAATTAGTTTAACCAACCAACAGCTTTATAAATGACCACAGTAAAAGTAAACACAGGTAAATAACATGCGCACGGGCAGAGATGGAATAATCCAACATCTGAGCAACAGAAATATACAAACGCATGTGCGGCGGAACTAATTAAGAGCATTCGGTATTAAAACAACATAAACTTTGTCAGACTTGGAACATATAACCAAACATTATATTAGTAAAAATATTTCTTCCGAGGCTATTTATAAGTATGTCGCTCAA
>NC_051445.1:3634882-3715706 GCF_001649575.2 Kryptolebias marmoratus | reverse complement strand
CGATTCCGAATCGATAGCTGGGTTTTGAACGACCAAAGAGAGAAAAAATATATATATTGCACCATTATTTTGTTGACCTAACAGCAAAAAGTATCCGCTCTCTGGGCGAAGTGGAGCATTTGGTCTGACTGGAGGAGCCGTTAACGAATATGAGCCGAAAACTTTCTTTTTTCTCTCTCTCTCTCTCTTCATCCCAATGGTGCATTGGAAAGAAAATGTCGCCACAGATGCTGTAAATGCTGCATTTAGACTAGATGTGGCAATAGAATACAGAATTGTTCCAGACACGGACGTATCAGAGCCAGAGCCTTTTTTCATGTGTTAATGATCCCAACCCCGGCTCTGCGCTATCGCATCTGCAGAAACCTTTTGGTGACAGCGCAGTGGCAGGGCCGGAAAGTGGGGGGGCCAATGGCCCCCTGGCCCCAGTGGTTCCGGCGCCTATGACATGAAGTAATGTAACATGTAATATATAACTAAAAGGCAGTTGTTATTTGTAAATATAGAAGTGATGACTTTTCTAAAACACATAATAGAGCAGTGTAACCCATCCATTTATCAAAAAGCCTCAGCTGCAAACATTTATCATGTCAAAGCTGACAAATTCACCTGGCATGGGTAAGGCTGCTAGCAAACCCGAAAAAATAAGTGTAAGCATGCAAACTCCAAAGGTATCCAAGCATTTGTTTAAAGTAATTTATTCTATGGCAGCGAGCAGGAATTTAACTTCTACAACTGGACAAACCATACGAAGCTAAACAACATTAGTGCAACAGATGAAGAGTAATCCAACACTCTTAATGAGTATTACATCGCTCTACAGAATCCTAATGCTTAAAACGAATGGGGCACTGTAAACCAGTAGGACTCATATGAAAATGATTTTATAATTAAATCATCCTTCATGTGAAACAAAGGAAGCATTGAGATCTAAAAGGTCATTCCAGTCAGAGGTGTTTATTCATAGTTTTAAAAGGCAGGAAAGGATCATTAAAAAAGCAGGTTTTTATTTTTAGTTGCAGCTCACCTTGCATCATAGCTGGAGAGAACCACAGTGATCGTGTACGTCACCACTCTCTTCCTGTTGTAGTGACTGACTCCTGTGTACTTTCCAGGAACGCCAAACAGCAGGTCTGAAGACACGCACACAAACTTATGATGTTAAAGACACAAACTGCAGCGCATTCACTTAAATAATAAAATGTTGTCAATTCAGCCCTCATGTCTTGCAAATGACTTCAACGTGACCAGCAGTCACCCTTCAGGAATTAGGAAAACACAGGAGTAGTTGTTATATGTGAGGAAACTTGGAGATTATCATTAATGTCACCCATAAAACTCTGATTAATGCTCTATAATCAGATCGACACCAGCCAGAGGCAGCTATTGGTAAAACAGATCTGTGATACGCAGAAAAAATAGTTGGAATTTTTATTCACAATCACATATTTATAACTATAAATCTAAATGAATAAACAATCTCAATCTTTAATCAAATTGGTGCGTTCTGCTTATTCTTAATTGACAGTGTTGTGGATTTTTAAACCATCTGGCTTTTAACAGATGACTGAAAGTATAATCTTCCATCAGCACAATGTCAAAAACACTCAGTCCCACGTATCTGGATGGGAAGTTGTGACTGATTCAGGTTCTAGGAACAACACCCCACCTATAAATCACTCGAGCTGGAAAGCAAAGTAAAATGCTGACTTGGCTTTGGGCAGCCAGGGAGGATGACTTCGTTCAGTGTGTCAGTGGGTAAAGTTTTACAAAAATAAATGAAAGAAATGAAACCTTTTGTTCTTAGTCATTATAAAGGCCTCTTAGGTCACTAATATGACTAACCCTTTCTCACTACCTCCATACAGTTACTAATGGGGAATTCTCCAAGATTACTCCAAACAAGGCCCTTCCTTTTGCCTTTACTTTTCAGCCTTTTGTTGCATTTTGACAGACTAAATCTAACATATCTAGATAAAAAAATTAAAGAGCAAATTATTTATGTATAAATAATATAAAAGGATGACCAATACCATAAGCTCTAAGAAATTTTATGGCATTCCCCCTGCTCCTAGAGTTTGATGGCAGTGACTAAAATAACTCCCCTACAAACTTCGAACAGATAAATCCGTTGTTGCTGATTCTTTTTACACAAACAGACGCTGTGTTTCAGCCCCCCCCCCCCGGGGGCTTTCTGAGCTTTACCTCGCAGAGTTGCTGAGGTGTGCAGACCTTTCGGCTCATGTTTCTGGATGGTCTTGAGGAGGTCAGGGTCCGAGTCGAACAGATCCCGCTGATTCTGCCAGTAGTTGCCAGGAGAGACGAGCAGACAGCCGTGTTCTGGCAGCACCGATTGCATCCGCCGTAACCCTGGAAACAGGTCTGTCACCTGGAGACAAAGTGACTCCAGGCTGCGAATGCCAGAGCTGACATGAAAAGACACATGGAAGATAGAAATGAAAGAAAAAAGGGAAAGGGGTATTAGAAAACGATGAGTAGTTGAAAGCACTCAAAGATGCATATCAATTTTAGCCTTTGATGAGCTTTGTTTATTGATCTGAGTTGATCTTTACATTAATTTAATGATATATAAGGTAAACAAACCATAGCTTATTACACAAGTCAGAACTTGTCGAGTTCAGTTGTCAAACAAGAAACTTCAAAGTACAACTTACAGACCTTGCAGCTACAACAGGTTAGGGGTGGGGGTTAGGGGTTAGGGTTAGGGGTTTTTCTGCACAGCTCAGGGTGACGGATGTTTTTAATGTTTTTAATGCAGGTTGATGTTCAGCAAGAAGGAGAGGCCATTTTATTTACAAACAACAATAAATAGTGCCTAACACATTTAGGGATTTTTGCAATCCATAGTTCCTGAACATAATCAGATATGGTATGATCTCACTGGGCTGTGACTGTTGGTGACTAAATGGTGGATTCATGAATGAGTCTCCAAAATGGCTTGAAACGTTTGCTGAGGTTCCAGATTTCCTCGCCTGAGTCACAGAGCCTGGCAATCTTGTTTCTTAAGTTTTACACATGTTCAAAAAGTTTGAGTAATACATTTTCTCTTAAAATAGTTGTCACAGATATCTCAAACCCATCCCGAACCCTTCTCAGTTTAGTTTTTGTAAATTTTAGAGTGCTAGAACTGTATTTTGATCCCTAAACAGGAGCTCCAGATTACAGAAAACATTCAAGGATACAGCCCTGAATGTACAGGTTTACCATGGTGATGATAAATAATAATATTAATAAAAAAATCTATCCAACTTCATTTTAAAAGTGTACTCCAGTAGATTAAATAATAAACGTGCTGGTGGCTGCAGGGGTGGTTACACAACAGGCCAAGGAGGGTGCAGTGAAAAAATGTGCAAGGCCTACAATACATTTTTGCAAGAAATGTACACAAAAATAAGAGATTTTAAAAAAACTGCCTGCTCAAAACACAGTTGCATGGCTCGCTGGTCACTTGGTTACAACCAATTAGAATTCAGTGAGACTGCAACCATAAATTTGCCTAATTTCTCACAACTTTGTGGCGCCAACATCTCTCCAGAAGTCGCAGCCCAGTGAGATACTTACTACCTTTATTTCTACTGCATATTATTCATTTTTTAAGGAATCAAAGCACATCTTTCTATGTTACCTACAAGTGTGGATGTATTCACCTGTCAGAGTGGACATGGTTGCGGATCTCCTCCAGCAGACTAAAAACTTTCCCAAGAGGCGACCGAAACACATCTACCATCACCAGGTTGTTGTCCCACGGAGACACCGCCGCCTTCACCAGCACCTGCTGAATGTAGGCAACCGGAGGTCCATGGTACTACAGCACACACACACACACACACACATCCACAGGGAAGATGTACATAACTCATTCGGAAACAATGAAACTTAAACGGTTTCCTCTTTAAGCAACTAGTGATATGTTAGTGTAGCACTGCTCCACGCAATGCTTTTGTGCAGACTTACTAGTATTGGTGTAAATCTGAGAATTTATTTAAGCTTTTTATATATTTTAGCTTATTTTCAGGAGTGCAAACTCAGATTTAAGATTAGAATTGGTTTGAAATTAAAGAAATGAATGTAGAAGATGGGAACAGTGGTCAAAAACTATAAAGACACAAAAACATTTTGTATTTATTGCGCCCTTTCTTCTCCTACCCAGTCAGGCCGTTCTCCTAGGTCTCCCTGAGCCTCCTGGGAAGGGACGCTGTAGTCTCGCACCCCTGTGGTGAATTCCACAGGACCCGTCCCGGGCAGTGGAAGCCTCAGTAACGGATAGCTGCCAGAGGACAGAGTCCGGACAGAGAAAGAAGGCAAATATCAAACTAAATGTTGAACACAAACTACAAGCTTTTCTTCAAACATATTCAAACAACAAAGCCGTTGAATGCAGTCAATGATAGAACTTGACAGTTTCCAAGAACTGAGTGAAAATATGGTCACAGTAAAGCTGGGTGTTTCCAGTTCTGCAAAGATTAAACCCGCACCTCTGGCTGTTCTTGCTAGATCCTGTCAAACGTGCTACCTGAAAAATCTGGCTCCCTCTTTCTCCTGGAAATGGGTTGGTCCGATTGAACCAAAAACCTCCAGACAAAACCTCTTACTTGTCTGTGCGTGTGCAGCGGAAGCAAGTTATCAAGGATGTTGAAGGGGTGATCAACACAGGAAAGGTGAAACTGATGGCAGGAAACATTGGGATTGTTATTAATTTTAAAAAAAGATTACACACAATGTTCCTTGTTTGCTCTCTGCCACAAGAAAACATCTAAGAGGAACATTTGTATGCTTGAAAAAACACAAAAATAGCAAAGCAAAGGGAATCTCAATTGGGCTACACGTATCAGTTTATCCAGATTTTAATTTTCATTTTCATAATCACAATTATGAAAATGATTTAAAGGTGGAGCATTTGGTTAAGGTAAAAAAATGAAGGTTTTATGTTAGAAACCAATTCTGCTTTGTTGGTTTTATAAGTACTGACTGAGAGTAATTTTACATAGGCACAGAAACCTCTGCACCTGGCAGTGTTTGCAGGGTCACTGGTATTGATTATTATTAGCCGTCCATGCAAACGCTGAATGTTCATTTCGTTCCCTTGTTCAAATACTTCTTCTACTTTAAACATGTGTTTGTTCGTTGAATAGAAACCTCTACCCTCTTTCCCTCCCACCCTCTATGCTTCCCCCTGCCTCTTCGACTCTCCTAGGTCACTGTACCGCCACAAAAGCTTCTTTTGTGTTTAACCAGCCCCCCTCCTGACAGGCAGATGGAGAGACAGACATCCCATTCTCACAGGGCCACTTTCTCACAGACCTCTGCCCCAGTACTGCCTTTAACAGCCCCGTTGATAAGCTCTTTATCCCCCCCACCTCCCCACGGGTGGTCAGTCGTCCATTTGGCCATCACCCCCGCTGTAACGTGCTTACAGAACACCGCACAGCAGGTGCATGTGTGTGTTTTAGATTGGTGATACTGTTTTATAATGCGTGCACAGATGAAGCCCAGGCAAGTCTCTGACCTATGTCCTCTGTTTGGACCAGCGATTTAGCAAGAGCAGATATTATATGTGCACGTGTTAAGTGAGTGTTTGTGTCGTGGGGTCAGCAGGGAATTGTTCTGTGTATGCAGATGGCCTTGAACTGAGCCAGTTTCCTCCTTCATTCTGCACAGATCAGTGTGTCTATGCTACAGTACGTGGCAAGACTGCTTTTCTCTTCTGTTATTATAAAAGCTTATCGATATTACAAGCACTAATAAGAGCTTTGTTGCTATTGTTGTTATTTTAGTGGAAGTCAGATATGATAAACTCATGGTTTTTATTAAGGCTGCACAATATATTGACAATTTATTGTAAAATCAGTGAGTAACATCAATATCACAAAGGACCACAATAAATCATCAATATCTCACTTTGGAAGTTTTTTTTAATATTGTGCACCCCTAGTTTTGATAGAACAAACCAGATTTTACCAACATGTTGTCCAATCACATTGGATGGAAAGAATGTTTATAACTGCACCAAAAAAGCCCATACAGAGTAAAAAAATGATCTTTTTTTTTTAAATACACATAAGATACTTTCTTTTAAAAGCGTTCAGAATATTTCTGATTGTTCTAGACAGGAACATTGGAGTAAAAGGCTCTTTGACTTAAAAAAAAATAAAAAATAGAGAAGTTTTAATGACACTCGCTCAATGTGGAAAGTTACAAGAAACAGAAATTGCTGTATTTCTCACCCGTTGTTTAAATGAGGACATTAAACTGAACGGTATCGGTCCAGAATCTGAGCAGACAAACCCAAGCACCACATGATGAGACACTTACCAGCAGGTGAGGATGCTGGCGGAGGTGAAGAGGATGATGGGTACTGGGTAGGAGGCACACAGCAGCCCGTGGCGGTAGAAGGCCGCCGAGATCTTCTCCCTCAGCTGCTCGCGCAGCGTCATTCTTGTGGGCGTGGTCAACTCCCGGCCATTGGGAAGCACTGAGCGGCCGAGGGCAGTGCGCCGCGGAGCATCCAGAGGCCTTGGAGAGCAAACGTGCAAACAGTTCAGCAACGAATCATTTTAAAACCAAACTAAACTATCATAAAAGGTTTGCTGCTATATCATAAATACATGTTTCATTTCTCCAGTAATTAAACTCAAAGTCATAATTTTATATCAGGATTAATTCTTTCAAAAGGGTTAAAATGTGGTAATTATTTTGTTATAAACAGGTTTTTATTTTCTTATTCCATACCTGTCTGAAGAACTTTGTGTTTAATTCAATAAAACTTAAACTTAAAGAAAAACTTATTATCTGTAGTGATCAGATCTTATCATAAAATACTAAGGCTTTTAAAATTCCTTAATTTTAGCTGAAAGAGAGCCTAAATTTCCATCTGAGAATTGAGGATTTGATTAGTTTTCTTTATTCAGACATAACTATTAACAAAATATATATTTTTTGTTTTTCTTCTCTATTCTTGGTCAGAGAAATAAAACCTTACTATTGTGAATTTTAATAGTAAGAAGTAAAATATACATTTTCTTTCCTTTTCTGAATACATGCATAAAGAATGGTTCACTGATGGATTACAATAGAAACAATTATTAATTAACAGATAAAAGCCACTTTGACCCATTGATTTTGTCATAGTTTAACCTGGTAAAATAATTAAACATCGTTTTTGTTAGATAATTACAAAAAATGACATGAGATATTGAGTATTTTTACACTTAAGTTTGAAAAAGAGTAGATTAATAACCCATAAAAAACTAAGAAATAAAAAATTACAATAAATAATTAAGAAAAGTTAGACTTGAATAGAAACCGAAGACACCATAAAGGCAATTAGAATACTGATTTTATCTACTCTCTTGGATATTTTGTGTACATGTTCTTAATGTTCAACACTGGTGAAAATGTCTCAACAGATCTTGTGAAATCCTGAAGGTGTTTTTTTTGGTATGAAAACAAAAGGATATGCCAAAACTGCAGCTGTCTATTACATTGCTCAATAATTTTCTTAACAAACATAAAAAGTATGGTTTGCACATATTTAACCAGCTAATATTATTTCAAAAAGTCATGTTTTCAAAGTATAATGTTCTTAGACAAATGCAACACAAACTGTACTCAGGGGTACTTTCTACTCCTATCATTTTCCATCAACTTATCAAGGCAAACCTTATTCTACATCTCTTTACACAAAGTCACACATCAGCTCTGTCCTTGACACCAAATGAGTTGCATAATCTATGCATTAGCAAACACGCTGCCGACTGAAAACACTGTGTTTTTCCTTCAGAGCAGCTCGTATCGCCGTCACTTACTAGACAACACTCAGCTCATTCAGAGGCCCAAAAGGTGTGGGCACATTCCCAACTGAAGCAAACATCCCACTTAAACCAATCATGCCCGGAGAAAAAACCCAGCTTGTTTATTCCTAATTTTCCTGGAAGACAGCGTGTATTTCCATGTGGGTAGGAAGGCAGAAAGTGAAAAGTAGGCCAACGTCTTAAAGTCTTATTGACGGGCACAAGTAAAAACATGTTAGTGTTAAAGTGAGCCATACATCAGCAGAGAATTTATTTTTATTCCTATTTGTTGTTGAATTGAACAGTGTGTGTGTTTTTTGGCTTTCTTGGACAACGCAAACAACCAGATCTCAATGTTTTGAATCGAATCAACCATCAAATTTACACCAAAAAGAACTGAAAACAACAGGCGTTTTATTTTACAACACGAAGCCTTGAAACTGCTGAACACAGCTGTCCTGTTTCCTCATTAGTGATGCTGATGAGTGACTTTGATCATCCAGGTCTGCAGCCACAGATAATACTAATCCAAACTGCATCATTTCATTATTTATTAATCTTAATATTTTACTAATAAATCACTTTACAGAGTAGTCTATAAAGTGTTTGCATTTTGTCTTTGTAACAACTTGTAAAAATGCATACAGTTTTTACAACAAATGGTCCAATAAATAAATAAATAATACAAAATAAAGACCTGAATATATAAATAAGCTGTATTCTGCAAATGTTTGGCAGTTTTATGTAAAATGACAGGTCAGCTACTTGATTAGAAAAAAGTGGTTTGTTCTTTTAAAACCCATCGCTCTGTGTCTGAGTCCAAACCAAACGCTGGTATGTGAACTTGAACTCAAACACTGCGGGAAATCTTTGTCTTGAGGGCGGTTCACCTCGCTTCAAACAAAAATCCTCCACTTTGCTTTCCCATATCAACTCAATCTCGGCTCTCGTCTCTGTGCTCACTAAGCAAACAGGTTGAGAACGAAAGTTTTCCTGTCACACAAATATTCCTGCAGCTAAATCACAGTCACTTGATTCTAACTAACTCTTTCTGATGTCTGTAAGTGGCCCAGTTTTTCTAGTTAATCATGCCTCAACACATCAGCCACTGTGTCGATCATAAAAGACAGTACCTGCTGATGGGAGACCAGTTTATCTCTCGGGATCCCACCTGTTTACGTCCCTTGAAAGCAGAAGCACTGGGTTTTTTTAGCTTAACCTGTGCCTTGTGGTTGACACAGTGCTCCCTTCTTGATTCAGGCAGAGAGTGCGACTGCTTGGCTTGTCCCCCCGGGAGCAACGGAAACATTCCCTGGGAGGAATTCTCCTCAGGAGTCTCTTGATCTGCTGTTATAAATACACTATACAGTAAACACAGCAACAGAAACCTCGCACAATGGGTTTACAAAAGCCAAAATAGACGTTTGAAGTAGTCTTTTGAGTCTCTGTTTCCGTAGGAGTGTCGAGTCTAAGCCAGGTTTTCGTCCTGCTTGCAGTCTGCCCAGGCATTCATTAAAAAAAAAAAAAAAAACTGAATGAAAGCCTCGATTTCTCTGCGGTCAGTCCAGTTCACAAAGTGAAGCGGGGGTTACGTGGGTGCAGCTGTAAGGCCTGATTTGGCAAAGGCTCAGCGGCATCTCCGTCAGTAAACTAATCCAAGATTGAGCTGATCGGAAACTCCACAAGCAGGGTACAGGCTCTGCGGCCACCCTCCCACCGCCTCCCTCCTCCTCTGGTCGCAGACTTCAGTCTTTCACGCCAGTCACAGGGAGCCCAGACTTTCATGCCCTGAGAGCATGGCAAGGTTGACCGAGGCTTTGCAACACAAAAACTTCAAACTCTGAGTGGAAAATGAACAGCAGCCAGCGGCAGAGTGTTGGTAAGCAGCAGCCTCTCAGTCTGGTGAGTTTGGGTTCTCTGCAGCCTTTTTGGCAGGTGATCAGTGATTGTTTGGAAAAACTTTTCTGGTGGGATTTGTCAAACTGGTATGGCTGGGGGCAATAAAAAGAACACGTCTACTGAAACACAGTAAACTTAAAACTAAAACTGGAGGGCAGCAGGTAAAGTAGCTCAGTCAAAAACACAATATTTTACCAAAACGCTCAGTAAATACTAATATAACAAATAATCTAAATGTTCTCCCATTAGAAGCCAGCACACCTACTTACAAAAACCTGACATAACTATGATCCACATTGCAAGATTAATTTAATTTTTAAAGTTCCTGGTGGGACTATATGACCTAATCAGATGCCTTACAGACTAAATTAAATCTTCCATTTTAACATTAAAACAGTACACTTCAAAAAGCTTACCTCTTTTCAATTCTTCCTAAAATATCCAACCTGAAAGCCCCTCCGGACTTTATAGATTCCAGCGGCATAATCAGCAACTTGATGTATTGTGCAAGGCACTCTCTGCACAGCCAAAAGCAATATCTACCAACATTCCAGAGAGCTTCACACGGCATCCATTCTTTGCAACACAACTGCATCAAAATTCAGCGACACAGTTACATAATTCTGAAGCAGGAGCTACCGATCAGCAAAGACTATTAGTGCCGTCATATAGGAGACGAGCTCAATTGGAATGAGCTCTATCACTGTCATTTACAAGCAGGGCTGATGGCAGAAGAAGGAAAACTTCTGTCAATCAGTAACCGTGTTGTAATAACTAATGATGCGAAAGAGGGCGACTTCCACGCAGACTACTTCCACGCATGGATTTCTCAATTTTTCACTACATATTTTAATGAGACAAAAAAAGGCCACACTAAATATCTTTCTAATTAGTTATGCAGAAATCATCTGCATAGTCCTAAATAGAATGATGCTTTTGATAAACTTCAAAATGGCGTCTCCCACAGTGCATTGACAACTTGAAGCATATCAAAGCTGTGTAAGTGGTGAAGTAAATTTCCCAAGACAAAAAGACACCAGGACGGTGGGGCTGATGTAACCATGTTGCAACATCACCTGCAAGAAACAAGCTGACAGAGACATGATGGCAGGCTGGTCCAGAGAGCTGCTGCTCCAACAGGTCAGCTCCAAAGCAGACATTTAAAACATAATCTAAGGTTTTATTGCACAAAAAAGAAGAGCAAAACAGAGCAGATCACATAAGAATGAATCATCCATCAGGGGGGTTTCTGCATCTTTACTAGCTTGATAACAACGTTGCAAAAAGAAGCCTCAGGCCAAAACGTTTGATACTGACACAAGAAGCCAAAACGAGTTCATCAGATAACCTGAATAAAACCTAAACCAGCTCAACCAATAGGTAGCACCCAAAACAAAGACAGGTGATGCATTAAAAGCGTAAACATCGTTGTCTTGTTATCGTTACCTCTGTTATAAACACAAATAAGGAACAAATGTGCGCAGTACATCCTTCTCCTACCACAAATAACGTTTTTTCCTGTATGTTTTTACCGTTTCGGGACCTGGACTCGGCTTGTTGAAGCACCAAGCTAAAGGCTAACACTCTTAGCAAACAGCTAGCAACGTTAGCTTCCCTGTGAACATGTGTTCCTGTTATCCAGCGCTTTACTTGAATTGTTTACACTAAAAAGAGAGAGGAAAAAAAGAAGTGATAACATAGTCAAAACCTATCTGTTGAGGCTCTTGTGAACCTATTAAACATGTTTTAAAAACAGCCCTTGAATAAATCACCACATTCGTTAGCATTGCTGGAGACGTTAGGCGGTTTGTTCAGGGTGTATGAGGACGGTCACCAAATAAAAACGTAGCACAACAAAAACACGACATAAACAACCAGATAGGTCCTCGTTATGAAGAGGATAAACACCAACCGCTTTCATGCTTTCCACTAAGCTAAAGCTAAAGCTAAAGCAGCTGATGCAAGCGGGTTATTTAGCTTCTCTGCTCATGCACTTGCCTGGACAAACTTCAGGATTCCGTCAAATATCGCTGTCAGTCTGGGTCGTCCTGGATGAAATGACGACAAAAACAGCCCTATTAGTCCTTATTCTGGAAAAAAAGAAAACCCGCGCAGGTTAACTCCACGAAAACAACGGTGACAGCGCACGAAAACTCCCAACTTGTCAAATCCCAGTAAGAAATCCGCTTCGACCTCTCACCCCTGCGACGGAGCAGAGCGCGGAGTCACAGCGCCCCCTGCAGGACGCAGCCGGTCATGACATGTCACTGTGCTGAAAATGAGAAAAATCCACAATGAATTGAGATTTATTGGCAGTTCAATGTCGGGAGGAAAAAAAAGACCAAACTCTTGTTGATAAATAAACACTGAACCATGCAGCCATTTAAAGGTCATGTCTGTATTTGTGGAAAATCAATAAGTGCCTCTCTTTGAAATAATAAAACTTCCTAATAAAGTTTTAGAGTCAACATAAAAATGAGTCCAATTTGTTAAATATTTAATTGTGGCTCATTAAATGCCTTGTAATAAAAGCAGAAACCTATGATTAATTCAACTTTAATTACATTTTTCACCAAGGGAAAGTCTTTAACCCTGTTTTTCTTGTTAGATGAATGACTTGCCATATTTTTGTAAATTGCCTTTTTTCACTCGCTTGTATTATATCACTTTATGATATATATGTAAAACTGCAATTTGTTATTTTTTTTCCCTCGGTAACATGCCTCAAATTTGTTAAAAAGTTCACAAATGTTTTGGAGAAAGCTCACACCGTGTAGAAACAAGTTTGTCAAGAGATTTTATTGACTCAGTTGCAAAAAACTAGACCGAGAAATTGCTAAAACTAACCTTCACTAACATGATTATAAGCATATAAATATTCATGTCCACGTTGTTTTTGGTCAAAGCTTCAAAGAGCCACAGGTTGCAGACCTGTGGTATAAATGAACAGGGATAACGAGGCTCTATCACATGAACTGATTAATTATCATATTTACTTTCAGCACTTTACCCCTCATTTCTTTATACTTTGCTTCCAAGGAGCCAGTTCTAATGTCCACAAGTGGCTCAGGGTTCAAACAACTCAGCCCAAAACCAATTTGAAATTTGTATTTTGTTTTTTTTTTATTAGCAACTTATCACAAAGACACAATTTCTTTTTTTGTTACATGAACAAAAATGCAAAACACAAGAGCTTAACAAACCTTTTTGTCCTTAATTTTAATTAAGGACAAACTGCACATCATGCTGAGACACCCCACGTTTTCAGCTGATAGCATGTTTACATATTCTGCTAGCACACAATTTTTATTTGATGAAGTAACCAAATACTGATAACAATACACGTCTGGAGTCTTCCTTAAAAAATAAAAGGCAGGGAGTGATTCAGACATCCTGAAGCAGGATGTCAGCTGACAGCATCAGAGTCTCTCCTCCACAGAAAGAGGGTTTTGTTGACACTTGAAACCAGCCAAATGTAGTGCTTACAAGATGGCAGCAGACCATCCAGCAGCCTCTGTGACACTGAAACATCTGTTGCTACATCTGGACGAGTTGTACCACGAAGGAGTCCGTTAGAGAACAGCACTGGAGGTTCCTCGGGCAAAAAAGGAGGCTCCTTTATCGTGGACTTTGTACTGAAAGAGTTTTTTCTGGGTGTGCTGCCCATCACCTTGTCTCATCCTCCAACAGACTTCCACCTGGAAAACAAGGAGCTCTACAGTTTGTGATGTTTATATGATGTTAATTTTTACACTGAAATTAAAAAAAAGCTTGTAAAGAAAACAACAACACTTTCTAAAGTTATGAATTTCCCGCTCATACACAGGAAAGGAAAAGAGAAAATGACATTAAATGGAACCTTGTTGTAACATTTTGTTACAACTGCTCTACATGGAATGTGAGAAAATTTAATTTCCTTAATTTTTTTAATTGAATATTAACAACACATGTGCAGAGATCAACCAAATATATAATATTTGAAAATACCGTATTTTCTGGACTATAAGGAGAACTTAAAAGCCTTCAATTTTCTCAAAAAAGGACAGTGTGTCTTAATGTTTTTCTGTTGGTGTGGTTTAGATATGAGGGCTCTAGAAGGAGTTTGTTTCAAGTGCTAATGCATCTTTACTGCTGTGGTAAGGCACGTGCTGTGCTTACAGATCACCACTCTGAGCAAAATAATGTTTTATTTTAATCCAGCAACATACATAGTGAACTAATGAAGTTTTAGTTGTGAGCAGTTAGCTTTCGTCTTTAAAGATGTGTAGTTTCGTTAACCAAAAACACCAACTGTAAAAATAATTGTAAAATCTTTTCAATAATGCAGATTTTGTCGTACAGATAAAATGCGGAATTAAAGTTAAAAACTGAGTTAGTGTCACACCTGTCCATGTATGTCCTTGCAGTAGCCAGTGGGGAGACCCTGAACATGAAGAGCGAGGCTGCACTGGTGAGACAGGCCCTTCAGGAGCCACTCTGAGCCTTCATCTCCGTCCTCCTCCTCGTCCCCATTGCAGCGTACTAGCATCACCATGTTCCCCTGTGGTCACGTTTAAAGCCATTTAGGTATTTTAGTCATTCAAATAATCATTTTGAATAAGAGACAGTTGCAGAAAGTCCAACCTGTAGCTGAGAGCAGGCAGTGGCTCTGCAGTAGTGACTGAAGTCCAACACGGCTCCTGTGCCGACCCCCAGGCTCAGCAGGACGCTGAGGTCGTCCACCAGCAGCACAGGCGGTCCCCACTCCTCTGCTCCTTCCTCACTGCTGCCTGAACCCGTCAGACCGGACCGAACAAACTCATAAAGACTCCGCAGGCCGACGGCAGGATCCCTGCGTAAAGACAGAAAAGAAATAGGAGAGATGAATGATCAAAAGCTACACAGGGGAGTAATGTTTACTATATAACAAAAAAAAACAGTATTATTTGCCTGTACCTGAGGAAGTTCATAGCTTGATGTTCAGTGTTGTTTTCATGTGGAATCAGAATTGAAAGGGACTCTTTCAGTCCTTCAAGAAAGATCAGCTGCCCTTTCTCCTTTGCTTGTGTTAAACTGACACCCTGAATCCACACATTTCACATAAAAATATCAAACAACATCACATTATAGTTCTCACCAACTCAAAATCCAACAATAAATGTGAAACACACACAGCAGGAGGAAGGTACTCACCAGTCTTTGACCGACTGCATTGTAGTGGCAAAAGGATTGGACCAGACCCAGAAAACATACTCTGCATCGGGCTAAAATGGAGATCACATGTCATGGCTGTTCAATTATATCCCTAAAATGTTATAAAATTCACCAGCTACTGACAAGTGTAACAACTCACCTCGCAGGTAGAAAGAGAGAAAGTGGTGAATGAGGAAAGAAGCATCACTCTGTCTGTCAGAAACCAGGATGAATTCTCCCTGGTGTCAGAAACAACGAATATGTATATTTTTAATTAAACATATTGAAAAAAACTAAGCTTAAATTAACAGCTAGGCTTGCTGCAAACAAAAACTAACTTAAATACAGTATAGCTAGCACGTAAAACAATGATTTGCATTATAATAAAGCAAATAGTGATGTTTTAGTGGCGGTTTTAGGTTAAAAATGTTGAATTCCTACCTGTGTGAAGCTGTCAGGTGAGGCGTTCAGGATGCTGTTGAGCTCTGTAAACATTGTGCTAACCTACCTAGCTAAGCTAACTAATCATAAATAACAGTGTTAAAACCAATCAATTAATGCTGAAAAAAAATCATCTAAAATACAAACTCTAAGCACCTGTATTGTGCATTCGTCAGTAAAAACAGACTAAGATTACAGTGAATTTAAAATGGAAAAAACTTCTGTCGATGCTAAAGCTGCTCAGAGCGAGCCGATGGAGTGACGTCACGTCAGCTAGCGTGGGGACAAAGATGGGTTTATTTAAAAAAGAGAGGTCTCCCTTCAAAACGAATTTCACAAACAAACAAGAGCTTACACAGAAAAAGGACGATTTTTTCCTAAAGTTTCCTTTAAATTTTATAGGAGTAAAAAGCAAACTCCATAATGTGTATTTTGCTGGGGGAAAAAAAACTAAACATGTAGACAAAATTTCATTGAACATGAGGTAAGATACAGATCATCCGTAGACTTGAGATGACTATTTTATAAGACCAATAATAATATATGAATACAAAAAAATCTTTCTAAGTTTGTATAAACCATACAATGAAATACATTTTTGTAAATTCTAGCAGTTAGATATTGTGACTTTACAGAGCCCTGTAAGAGGCATGTCAGAAAAAATATTGTCTTCCCTTACAAAAACATTTTTTTCACCTGACGTACCCCTTACAGATCTTTAAAAATATTTCGGATCAACAGCAGAGTTGATCTTAAGTTTTGGTGTTATAGACGATCTTTGTCTGCGCATGGCATCTTCTTTGTCATTTTTTGTTTGATTCAGTTTGCGGACAGTGCTCCCTACAGTGACCCCTACTGGTCAGGAGAGCTAAATCAGATGAATAAACCTTTAAACAAAATGGCTTTTAAAGTCAGCAGATGGCAGTGTGTATCTCTTCAACAGCTCAAGTCGTGAGATCAGCTGTAACTGCAATAAATCTTAAAGTTTATCTGGTCTTTATTTTTCTCTCAGGACACATAAAATTGAAGCTCATTATTCTTTATTGTAGATGTTGATTATAGTCCAATAGGTAATTATTCATTCTGTTTATGATTAAACCAATAAACAAAATAAAGCGTTGCTTTGTAAATTTAATGCCAGCTTTTAGCAAAAGTTCACACCTTCTGTAAAATGAGGACTGGATTTCAAGTTTTGTTTGTTTCCAACCACCAACCTCGATTCCAATCAGCTCTAATACGGTGTCTAATCACATAAATTCACATGTTTTTAGCCAAATCTCTGTCTGCTGTAGCTGGAAAACGATTTGTAAGTCTGAAACTGACAGATGACAAAGCAAAAACTGAAGAGACTGAAGTGCAACTAATTTGTCTGCAAGAAAAGCTTACAATGAAAAAACAGACAAAATATCAAATGATACCATCTACATAAGCACTAGAGGTTCTAGAGCTTTTATTGTCGAGAACAAACAAGAAAGTGACAAAAGAATTTTTATATAATGCCATTTATTGCAAAAACATAACCTAGAAGTAAGAAGGCAGTTGCTTCTAAAGTCCTGTTCGTAATGAAACCATCCCGCTCCTTTCTAGTTTTTTAAAGAGTTGGCTGCTTGTTAAAACTAAAACTTGAGAACGATGTTTGCTTCCTGGTGAAAATGCTCAAAGACTCATAATAATAATAATAATAATGAGTTACATTTGAGGAAATGCATGTTATGAGTTGTTGATCAGGATGAACAATACCTTCAGCTGCCTGTGGTAGCATTTATGAGGTTGATGCATTTAAGAATATGAACAAATGACCCATAAAACTATGAATTCAGAGACTTGTTTAGGGAGAGACAACGCCCCCACCTCCTCCTAGATTCTTCATGTTCATGGCGTTACGTTTAAGCACAGAAAGGGAAAGTCCACAGTAAGTTTCTTTTTTTTTTCAATATCAGTTTTAGTTCTTCTCATAAACTCCAACAAAAAAGCAACAAGCTCAGTGACAGAGCCACGTCTGTGATCAGCCGGGACAGGGACAGGGACAGGGACAGGGACATGTAAGGGGACTGTTTGTCAGAGGTCGTAGGGGTATACTGTCTGCGGTTTGGGCTGCTGCGAGCGAGTACTTACTGGGCTGTAGATGGAACAGGGAGGAGAAGAAGGTGGGTACAAATCATCCTCCCACCTTAAAACTCGGCCCCTGGTTCTGCTGGGACCGTTACTGACAGTTTTGACACTTTCCCCGTTTGGGACTCGGGTTTTGGCCTGGGGCGCCCTGTAGAGGTAGACGTCATATTTTGCAGCAGGTCCTCTGGAAGTTTTTAACTTGGCCTTTTTGTTGAGGTAGAGCTCCAAGTCAATGGTCACCTTTCAGCGCAGAAAGAGAACAGTTAAAGGCGTGCAAATATAAAAATAAAATGACAGAAATATTTATTTTACACATGACTGACAGGTGATGGCTGGAGGTAGGCACCAGCTCCCTGTGACCCAGAAAGGAGAAGCGGGGAAAGAAAATGGATGGATGGATGGATGACTGACAGGTAAATAAGGACGTTTAAACCTCAGAGAATAATTTCTGAACATATGATGTAACTGGTTATAATCCTCACTGCTCCTCCTTGTTCATTGTGCTTTTGGTTTTTAAAGCCAATCATTAAACATTAACTTAATATAATTAAAATTATACCTATTATTAGGTGCCTATTAGGTGTCTCTGCTGAGGCAAACCACTGGGACACACCACCTTCAGTTCTCTGAAGTTGCTTCCATCACACTGTCCTGCTGGGAAACCAGTCCCTCACACACACTTACATGTGTGTGAGGGACTGGGAGAACTGGGGAGTCGCTCTTTTCTGAGCTGGTAAGGAATCCCCAGATTTCCTCCAGATCAGAAGAAAAAAAAGCCAGAGAGTCTGATCAGCAGCCTTCCTCCAAGCCTCATTAGTAAACTAGACAGTGCCAGACTGATGCCTTTAGAATTATGAGGGTGTGGGGGTGGTTGAGGAGTTTAAAAAAGAAAGAAAGAAAGAAAAAACTCTTTCTCCCGCACCTCTTTCAGTCTCTTCTGGTCTTTTCAATCCTGGCTTCTCAGGCAGATTTGCGAGGCTCTCTGTGTGCTTCTGTGTGTCTGCATGTCAAACTCAAACTGTGCTCATTTCTGCCTGTGCCTGAAAGCACATGGAAGCATTTGGAAATGTAAAACTAATATTGTTGGTTCCGTGTATGTTTAACACACAAGATGGCGTACGTGTGTGTGTGTGTGTGTGTGTGTGCATGGACTAATATTTGAATCAGCCAATCATGACGTTTACTTCAGGATCCCAACATCATCGTTCCACTCCACCGTTAGCCAATCAGCAGCTGCTGCTGAATCCCAGCTCCCATCTGGCTCAACGCAGAGCATCAGAGGAAGATACAATCTTCACACGCTTTCAGCCTCCCTGTTGCTTTTCCTGCTATCTTTTCAACCCTTATTACCTTTTTATGTGAAGCATAGGCACATTTGGCAAATTCAAAACAAATTAAATTAAAGGCTTAGCTGCCTTTCATGACTGTTTTAAACTAAGATCGTCTTGTGTTTAGAAAAGATGGCATTACAGCCTCAGTTGGTGATAATTATTTTTAGGCTTGTTATTAGCAAATCATTTCAGGCATGAAATAATGTATAAATGAACATTATGTCAGCATAGAAATGACACAAGGAATCGTTTTGGATTATTTGATCAACATCCTTTAACATGAGATCAAATTTGTTGCCAACACAGAAACTAAATCTGACTGAAGTCTTGATGAGGACAGTTCTCTGTGACAGGACAGATCAGGGTTGTCTGAAGAGGTCACACAGTGAAACGCTGAGCCTAAAGTGGAGCTAAGCGTCGTTTTTAATTCCCTGATGGTCTGCAGTACATTACTAGATGACAGTGAAGCTGCACAAGTCTTTTAATCTGTTTGGCCTGTCTGTCTGGGAGCGAGTGAGCGAGCGTGTGCGTCTGAAGGCGAAAGGAGCCCGAGGTCGCAGAGTTTGGATTCAAAACTGTAGCTTCAGACAGGGTTTCCATGGCAACGGTGCTCTCTGTCTGAGGATGCATAAAATTGCTGCCAGCAGCAGATAAGTGAAAGTGAAAACAAGGGACAAGATGAAGAGAGGGATGCAGAGACGCTGCTTAAAAGCTTAGAGGGCTTGAAAAACACACTTAGCTCCCCTTCATGTTCTGTCTGTGTCGCTTTTCTGCTGTTTTATTGCCTTTAAGGCATCACTTTGAAGGATCGAGTGTAAAGATGTTGCGAATAAAACTTGTCTTTTTAGATAGTCTTCAGACAGGTTAAATAAAAGGAAAAAGACAGAGCTTTTTCCGAGTGGCTGCTTGCCTTAAAGTACGACCTTAGCTCTCTGAGTGTAACTCAGACAGTTTTACAAACATGGAGCTAAAATCTGGTGTGGTGAAAGCTGAGCCTGATCTCCAGCTTAAAATGTGAGCACGAATTGACAACATCTGTGTTTAAAACTTTGCCAATAATATTTAAATCAACTCTAGTTTGATTTTTCAGCAAAATATCTCATGTAGCACTGGATGGATTTCAATGAAACTCTCGTTAAGTAATTACTGGCTACAGCTGACGAACTTTTCAACTCATTTAATCAACTTTAGCTTACAGAAAAGTGGCTATACCGCCGATAATTTTAGATATTGAGCTCAAATTTGGTGTAGTAGTAGCTGAGAGTCATTCACAACACATACTCCAAGCACTAACACATCATGCAAGATATCATAATAATGTGTGAGATTGTGGATAATTTTATCTTCCTTTTTTGAACAAAATATCTAGAACTCCATCACTTCCCATCATAAGATGATCTCAGTCTCTTTTTTGATAATGCCCACTTGTTGCCATGGTGTCCGCTGGTACTTTTAGCTTCTCTTGTTTCAGTTTAGTGGGCCTTGCTTCAGCGCTGTGATGTGTGTGTTTGAACGCGTTCAGTCCTGTGCCAGAATGTGTCTCTGTACGAGTGTGTTAACGCCTGACAGGAATAAAGAGAGCAATAATTGCTGCTGTTGCTGTTTTTGTAGCAAGCCTACTGCTGTTTGCTATTTTGTTTTTCCAAAAAAGTCTTTTATTTTACCTTTTGGAAGGGCTGAAAGCTCCCTCAGTCCTCTGTCTTTTTATCTGAAGAAAGGGAAGGGTACCCAGACCTCCCCCCCCCACCCTCCATCCATTACCCCTCCGCCCTGGGAAGGATCCAGCACAAAGCTGTTGTTTAAGCTGTTACTTTTCCTGTGAACCAAAGGAGGAACTTGACAAAAGGCGGCAGGCCTCATCTGAGACACATTCATAGCTGTTTATCAGGCCTCAAAGAACAAGTGTGTGTCTGTGGGAACCAACTTCTAGGATTCAGAGTCCACTTTCAGACCAAAGAGCCAATATTTGTCTGCATGGTTAGAAACAATAAAATAAATATTTGGGATTTGAATAGACTTCATTTAAGCGACTATTGGAGGCTGTGAACAATATTCTCCAAGAGGGCTCCAAAATATCTTGCAGCCTTGTTGCTTGAATTTTGAGAATGTTCAAAAAATGTATGCAACAAATTTTCTCTCATAGTGATCACAGAGTCGCCGCTGGTGTCTCAAACCTGTCTCAAACCCTTCTCGATTTTGTCACGGGAGTCTCTAACCTGTCTGTATTTTAGCACCTGCATAAGGAGCTCTGACAGAAAATATGTCCAGGTCTAAAAACACATCAATGTTAACTGATTACAATAATAATGATAAAGAACTGATCCAAATCTGCATATCTTCATTTCAAAAGGAGGGTATGATATGGGCTGAGGAGGGCAACAAAATAATGTGTACAAAAATGCAGTTTTGCAAGTCAGACATACAAAAATAGGCTGTGATTTTAAAAAACAGCTACTCTAAATGCAGCCACATGTCTAACTGGTCATTTAGTCACAAATACTCTGAATTCAGTGAGACAGCAATGAACAAATGTGCCTGTTGTCTCGAAATTTTGAGCAGCCAACTAGTCTCCGATAGCTGCAGTCTAGTGAGATTCTGCCTTTAGTAATCTATGCAACCAAACTGTGACTGTCTGGAAACAAAAAAGAGAATAACTTGCAATCAAACTGGGACACGATGGAGACACAATTAAGACATTTTGTGACTAAATTAAGACAAAGAAACGATCGGGTAATTTGCAGGAATGTGACATGAATGTTGTTACATATGTCACAAACTAGATGTGAGTGAAAATTTAGTGCAATTTGAAGTCAAATTTTGCATATTTTTTCATAATTTTCTTGACCTGACAACATATCTAATGATTTAAAATATTCTGTACAATATTCTTAACTGACGTTCTCTTCAGCAGCAAACAGTCTTTTTTACTTGACTGGAATGACTTTGAAACTTGTGCTCCTTCTGTGTCTGTAAACCAGAACCTTGTTCCTACAAAGATGTAAACCATCAGTTGCAGTATTCTTTTCATTTTATCCTCTGAAACCGTATAAATACACCTGTTTTTGCATATTGTTATTTTTAACAACCAAACTCAGAAGTCTGCTGCAGATGTGTTTATCATCTCGTTCTGGTAAAACACTGCATGTGCACTCAGAGGTGATTTTATTTGCGAGTTTAAGCATGTCAGCAAGTGTGAGTCCAGCTGGAAACAGAGTAAGCATCTCTGGAGGAAGGAAACATGCAGAAGCAGCAGACCGGTTCTTGGTGTTTGCTGTCGTGATTTATGTGCTGCGAGGACAATTTCTCAAACAGTAGAGCCATTGGAGATGGAAAACCTCACAGTCACATCATCAAACTTGCTGATTTTTTTGTTTTCATCCATATTTCATAGAGATATGAGCAACTTTCCCATTAAATGTTTGCAAGACTTCCTGTTAAGGCCATGGCAATGTTTTTCAGAAGCAAGAAGAATCTATGAATCGATCCATCAACAAATCTTTTTATCTGCAGAGTTCCTCCCATCCTGATCAGTCCAGACTGTTTGTGCAACCCCAGTTTGATAAGTAGTTTGAATTATGAGACTTTAAATGGATCAAAGTAAGAAGACAATAATCCGGAAATCTACACCAAATCTTTTATTTTTAAACATTTCCTTCTGTGCATGAAAACACATGTTTAGATGTCTGAGGTCACAACAGAATCTTGTCACCTTTTCCTAAATCTCATTCAGAGAGTTGTTAAGATTTATACTAAATAAATATCTACTGAATCCAACTCTGAGTAAATTTTTCCAGCACACCCATCTCTTTCTACACCCAGCTGAATTTAGCCGAACCCTGGAAGAAGGAAGTCACTCTTTTGCTTTAGTTTTATAACAGCTAATTCTTATTAAATGTTTTAAAATTCACTTAACATTACAAAGAATTAATTAGTTTCCAAACTAGAAAATCTGAGCTCTTGTTGTCATTTTTTATTCTTCTAGGCAGATTGTGCAAATTCTCATTTGCCTTTTCTCTTTAAATGGAGAAAAATGGCTGGGGTTTGTCAAGTTCATATGTAAATGAAGAATTAGAGAATGATTTGACTCATCAGCGACTCGCCAGCAGGTCAGTCTGGAGGGTAGTTCAACATGTGACGCACGCTGACGTTGTGCCGAAAAATTGATTGGTACCAAATGTTTATGACCAAAACACAGCTGAGGGAAAAGCACCGCAAGTTTTAAGTGCAAGTCAGAACCTTTTCTAGCAGTTTGCTGTGCAGGAATTTGAGCTCAGTTTGTTGGTGTGAGCTCTCAGACTTGGCCTTGTATGTTTTATTATAAAGAATACAGACTTTATGGATTATTTAGGGTCACTTATGTCTGAATCTATATTTGCACAGTAATTTGAAGCTGTAATACAAATATCCAAAGTTTTTTGAAAAGTTTTGATGAAAACCAGGTTAGAAAATATTATTATATTTATTAATCTATGAGCATATTTAGACAAACATAAGTTTAGTTGTGAAATACTCATCAGGTTTTCTTGGCTTTTGACACCATCTAAGTTTATTTTACTTTGTTTTTAAGTCTTTCCTAATTGCTGTCATGTCTTTTATATTATACTGTACAATAATTTAGGGCTTTATAAATAAAACTGGTATGGTATTAAAAAA
This sequence comes from Kryptolebias marmoratus, assembly GCF_001649575.2. NCBI lineage: Eukaryota > Metazoa > Chordata > Actinopteri > Cyprinodontiformes > Rivulidae > Kryptolebias > Kryptolebias marmoratus. The sequence goes on along the minus strand of NC_051445.1, from coordinate 3,692,287 downwards.
AAGCAAAGTTTGCAATTAGTAGATATTATCAATACTCACTGCAATGTCATTAAGACCAGTCAAAAAAATCTGCACAACAGTTTTCTCATATAAATGGTTAAAGTGTCTTTAAAAAAACGACTGCTTTCTACCACGTGTTTGTTTGCCTTCAGAAAGAACCAAAGTGACTGAAAATAGGTCAACAATGTTGATGTTGATGGAGGAGCACTTTGGAATCCAAAAGTTCAACAATTTAGATGCATTTATGTTCAGATTTGTTCACTAAAGTATGCTGATAAAAGTACTTTGTTTACGTTGAGTGTGGACCCACATTTCAGAAGTGCATGTCGGAAAACAACTGGAGTAAAATCTTTCAAACTGGACCATTTGATTTAGTTCAGAGTAACATTTTTCTGTTGATTTTATGCTTTAAGATATTTTCTATGACAAGAAAGAAAACTAAATGTAATCCGTGTGTGAAGGTTCTAAGAAAATACAAACTAGAGGAGCTTGTGATGTTCATTTCTTTTAAAATTTACATCAATTTGCTCCTAAGAATTCAAAATCAAAGCAACCGGACTTCTTTTCTGCAGCTGAAAACGTCTCTCAGCTCAAATATGTGCGGAGTCGCATGCAGGTTGAAAGCTTGCAGCGCCGCACATTTCAGTCTTAAAAGTTGTTCTAATAATCAGAAGTGATATTAACCTTTTAATTAGAATCTAATCTGAAAAGAAGAAGCTGTAGATTTGGAAATAAAGAAATCAGAATGTATTTAACCCTGACGACGGCTGTGTGAGCATGAAAGTGCACGTGTGACAGCAAGGACTGCAGACGATGCGTTCAAAGCCATGCAGAGAGCGTAGGATTTCAGAGGGAGGGGAAAAGCAGGAGACGACACGGAGGAAAACACAGGAACCAGAGAGGTCATTTTAAAAAGGTTTATTTCAACAACTGTCTGAATTTCATTTGTTTATTCTTTGTCTGAAGTTCCAAAAAAGTACAAAAAAAAACAAAAAAAACAAGTACATCAAAGGATTAGAAACCACATCGATCAAAACCAAGACACATTGTGTTGCTTCTTTTAAATGAATCCAAGCAAAACAAGTTTGTTCCCAATATTTATACATACTCACTGGATTAGTCAGACAAACATCAAAACCTCTCAGTAGCATTATCTTTTTTATTTTTTTTTTACAACAACTTTTTACGCACGTTTTAAACTTCTGTATGATTTCTTTCTTTTTACAAAATACACCAATGCAGGCAGGGAAGGGGGAGACGTGTGTGTGTGTGTGTGTAAGTGTGTGTGTTTACATATAAGCGTGTTCATCTTTTCACAGTATGTGTATGTGCCTCGTGTGTGTGTGTGAATGTGTTCAGGTGAAAAAGAAAAGGGGGTGCAGAGTGACAGCAATGAGAGGGGCGGAGCTTCAAAACAGGGGCATGGTCTGTTGAAGGGTGAGGTGGGTTGGGTGGGGTTACTATCAGCTGGGTGGGGGTGACGGGGACGGTGGTGTATGGTTTTTGGCCGCTTGTGGCAGTGGTGCCGTGTCGGAGACAGTTGCAGACTGAGTTGGTTGGCTGGTTTGTTGGCAGGCTGGTTGGCTGACCGGTTCGGCTCACTCGGCAACGGGCAAACAGAGAGCGGGGGGAGGGGGGGTTTACGGGGGGGTTCCCGTTGCCGGTGCGCTTTTGAAGTTTTCTGTGTCGTGTTGTCGGGTTGCTCGGGTTGTTAGGCGTTTTACTTTGATTCACATCATGTTGTTCTGCAGTGAGTTTACCTCCGAGGAGTTCTCCTCGCCCAGGACCTTGTGGTTCTCGTGTTTGGGGGTCAGGGAGTTGTGGATGTTCAGGGCGTCGTCTTCCTTGGCCGGAGCCTTCACCGGGTCCTCCAGCTTGTTCTGGGAATGAGGATCATCCTAAGTATGGGTGGAAGTGGAGGGGTGGGGGGGGCATAAAGCACAATTAGAACCACAGCAGCAGAAATCAAATTCATGTTCAGCTGCAGGTCAGAAACATGATAGATTCCCCTAAAACAATATTAATTTCTGCCAAAGATAAGAACTAATTAAATCATTTTGTTCAAAATTAAACAGTTGTCACTTAAAGTTTGTCTAAAACCAACATGCAGTCTCATTCATGGAGGTTTGCATTGTCTGTGCAACAAATGTAACCATAAACATGTAATCTGTATGTAAAATACAAAGAATCAGTCTTTTCTTAATCCACCTGTTTTCTCTAATAAATAGTTTAAGAAAAGCAAAGATAAAACTTGCTTTTGATCTATTAAAGCAGTTCAATAAGTTTCATGCACCAAAATAAATTTCATGTTCCGTTATCATGCTTTAAATAAAATCCATCAATGTATTTCCTTTTTTTATTATTGGCTCAGTTACGAATCTTTTCACTCGTAGTGGCTTTAGTTTTTGCCAACTAGTCATTGATTAAGTGCCCCCTGATGCTGTGAACAATGGCCGCTCTTACCCCAGAGACATTTTGAAAGGCCACAGGTGGGAATAATGAAATATTGACAGATGGATGCCATTTAGTTGTCCTCGCTTACAGGAATAAATGCAGCAACTCTATTGGTAATTTTGTTTTGCTACTTGTTTCCTGGTGAAACAAATTCAAATTCCTAATAAAATAAAATTCATGCATGTAAAAAAAAACTGAATCAGTCAAATCCATCAGCAATAACGCTTCACTTTAACCGCTTGCATCTGACACTAAAATGCAATGTGTGGGGCATTTCTTACTATATTCTACTGGGATGTTTTCTGTTACTACCACTGTGTTTTAGTATATTTGGAGACAATATACCAATACTTTAATCCATGTGTATCATGAGGTGTTGAAGAAAAAAGCTCACAAAGCATATTATGCCTAATATATATATATATATAATATATAATAAGTCATTTAACACTTTGAAAACCACAGACAATCCTTTAAATGCTGCAAACATGGAGCAAAATGTTCACAACAATCAAAATACAGCCATTGTCAGAAAAAAAAAGTTTAATGGCAGCCATTTTTGTTGTCTGAATGCTCCGATGTTTGAAACCACCATGCTCGTCTGGCATGGTGTATTTGACTGGGAAGACACTGAGGTGAGCTACATGAGCGACAGTTACCACCACCCCCAGGAAGCACATGCACATCCACATGCAAGACTCACACAATGCACCCCGTAAACAGAAACGATCGCTCATGCAGAACACCTCTTATCTCCACCATCTTTTAAAATCCCCAAAATGAAAACAAATCAGCGGTCCACCCTGGCTGATTATCTGTGCGTACCACCGTCATACATACCCAAGCAGCTGCTGGAGGGGAAAAACATTGTGTTTAGTGGTTTCAGTTTAATTAATCTGCATTTAATTAAGGTCAGAGGGGGAAAATTGATTGCAGAGTCCATTCGAGCTCTGTTTTCCAGCCTCTTAGCCCCATTAATTTTGCATGGCATCATCGATTTGGCTGCATCGAGGCATCCTGGGGCGTCAGTCTGCGCCTCTTTGTCACAATCACAACCACACTGGAGAGTGCCCACCCGCACACACACACACACACACACACACACACACACACACACACACACACACACACACAGAGTGTGGTGAGATATAGATGTTCTCATTCACACACGCATTAAAATCCAGACCCTGAGGCCTGTGCCATTTGCAAACACTCCCTAAGTGAATGTTTGCATTTGAATTCAATGGCACTTTTAGAAAGGAAGAGCAGTGAAAGAATTTACCCGATGACTGTTGGCCTAGATAGTAACTTCAGGCAGGACGTGTGGGTATGTCACTTCCATGGTTACGGGATAGGGGCCCTCTGTCCTCCCGTCAGCATGAAACTGGAAAATGTTTGTGTTTGTTGGATTTTATTGTTGTTGTGCATGGGTGGAGGGGTGTGGGCAGTGGGTGGAGCACAGAGTCACAAGGACTTTTGTGTGGGAGTAACTTTCGGGGGAGTGGGAACAGAGATAAACAGGGTTCTGATGATGAAGATGATGATGGAGGCACATGGATGGTCTCTGGTGTTCTTTTCTCATAGAGATGTTGTTCACAAGCATTAGAAGATTTAAATTTAAATTTTTACACACAGACAGTGTAAACCTAACTGCCTTAGGTTACGTGGTGTTAGGAGTCTGATGTTTGTGTGCTTCTCAGAATAAATCTTAACATATAAAAGCTCTAAATGTTTTATTTAGTATCAATATCTAGTACTTCTCTTAAAATTTGCCCGTGCTTCTACATTATGCATAGAGACAGGTGTGGGATATTTCAGTAGAAAGTGGATGATCATCATTTGTTCTCACTGCATGAAGAACCACAGCAGTAACCTCGAAACACGTTGCAATCTTTTACTAAATGCATAATTTTACTGCAAAACTGTGGTGTTCTGACTTCAGGTCAAGTCTGCTGTGAGAAGTCACTGAGAGCCGATTGAGTCGATGAAAATAAAATCCTCTTAAAATTTACAGCCAGCTCTGACCGGTCAATTTACTGTCTGTGCTGAATTTATTCACTATTGACAGAAAACAATTCCATTCTGCCGTTTGCCGTTTGCTGCAGAGGAACGGGTACGACTGCACTCGACTGAATTACTCTGAGGAGGAGATTGGGGACAAGTCTGTCACCATGAATGAAACACAAAGAGTTTTATTACTGCAGGGAAATAGCAGCTGTTTATGTCACTGGGCTTCGTGTTTACTTTCCTTTTTTCTGAAAGGTTGTCCGGTGTGAATGTGTTTAAAGGAGATGGAATGACTGATATGTTTATGACTTAGTTTTACCCTCTGGTTTTTCATCTTTGATTCTTGTTAAAGGGCAATTTTATCAATTTTATCTGTGCAGGAGTTTGAAAAGTTAAAGTTCTTGGTTGACTTTTAGCCAGAAAATTAAACTGACTTTATTTATGTTTCATTACTATTGCTTTGGATTTTGGTTCAGTAGCAAAGTCCTGCTTTATACGGCAGAAATACTTCTATTTAAAATGATGATAAGGTTTGAAATCTGCTCTGTCAGTGGCTCTAAAGAATGCTAGCTGAACCATAAGTTTTATGTCTCGCCTTTTGGCAAATGTTAAAAAAATCAGAGCCAAACAGCAACATTTCCACTCCTAAACCCTGAGACAAAAACAAAAAGCCAGTTCTTAAAGCTTTTGATTTTAGAAAACACATTTCTGTCGTTTATCTGTTACATTAAGAGCTGGAGCTCTTTCTGTCTCTTGTCGCCTGCTGTGTTTGTGACAGATGGTCGTATTTAGAGTCTGCTGGGAGGACACCTGCGTTATGCTGCCTTCTGACGCAAAACCAGGCCAAACTGCTCACACCTGCTGACCTAAATGGGCACCTTTAGAGCGATTTGCTCGATGAATATGAGGCAGAAATGGAGGAAACAGAGAGCAGATAGCACTCTAAGACAATCTAGGCCTCAGTTTTTCTTGTTTGTTTGTTTATCCATAAGTCACTGGTAATGATCACCTTTTGCAGTGGTGAGAATTTTACAAACAGTTTAAACAATGAAAAGTTTTTGACAACAGGCTGTGATTGACTACATTGTTTTAATGCTTTATTCATTGTGAACATTAGAAATTATAACTACAACACATGACATTACAGACGTTTTATGTTTCTTTTGATTTTTTTTGTGCCTTGCTGTCAAATGTTCTAGTGAGGCCAAAGATGAATCCAACACATGCAATTATTATTAAATGTTTTTTTAAGAAAGAAAAATGCTCATTCTTATCCACATTGTTGCTGTTTGCATTCTTGGAGGCCAAAATCAATTTGCTTTCTTAAAAATGTGTACAAATCTTTAATTTCCTAAAGCAGGTTTTTGTTTTCCAGGTTTTATTTTACATATTTGGGTTTGGGGTTTTTTTCAGTAAGGGAGGCTGATCCACTGATATTTGGGACGGGTGACTGACAGGGCCACAGTAACAATGAGAGAGCTGTTTGGAAGGGGGTGACAGGGAGTCGGGACTATCTGACATTTGAAATTTGGTCTTACCTCACAGTCGGACTCCTCTTTGGTCTTACACTCCCAGGTGTATCTGCTCATGGTTTTCTGAGGGGAGGGGGATGGGGCAAAGGGTTATACTCCTCAAAAACCATACAAGGCATCCTCAGAGAAAGACAGATGGGGATGGACAGAGAGAGACGGAGTGTAAAGTGGACAGAAAGAAGGAGGAGGAGGAGAAGCAGCAGATCAGAGACAATACAGAGAGATTAAGAAGCAGACAGGAAGAGACGGAGATAAAACAGACCGAGAGATGGAGAGCTGGAGACAGAGGCCAACAGTAGGAGTGACTCGACTTCCTTTCAGATGTCAGCTGATATTCCCAGCTGGCTACAGACTCCGTAATCACAGACTCTCTGGTGCTGACTGGCTCTCAGTCACCAGAACATTCAAGTTCAGATATTTACGATGAGGTTTTCAACCAACGAGGCACAGACACAAGGGTGTTAGTTTCCCGAGAAGCTGAGGTTGTTCGTTTTATTAGAGGGAGGATTTTGGGATAGTTTAGGGAATGATGTGAGGTTTGGTCTGAGGATGCTTATATGTGAGGTGAGATTTGTAATGATCTGGATTGAATAGTAGTTTGAGGTATTTTTGTTATTTATATTAAACTGATAGATAATGTACCACATCTGGAGCAAGCCTAATGATTTAAAGACATTTCATAGTCAGGTTTAGTTTATTTTCATCCAATCTGACTCCAGATTAAAGAATCCAACCTGTTTGTCCAGTTTTTAGTTTTACACCTCTTTGTAAACTTATTCGCTGTTTCGCTTTAAATGAAACATAACTTTAACAAGTCAAGTAGTGGCTTTTGAAGCTGCAAAGTGAATCATTTAGTTTATTTAAATTAAAAAGCAGATCCAATGTATGTACCAAATGAAAGTGGCACAAAGTCCCACATTAGGAAAGAAACTGATGCTTAACTAAAATTTTACAGCTTTTTTTTTCATTACACTCAAATTTCCAAAGTCTACAATAATCATTATTACCTAAACTGACAAGCACAAAGCCAAAATTCAGACTAACAGAGTGATGTGAAGCAATCAAATGTATTATTTATAAGAGGAAAATAATCTTTTGTGCATTCGGTAAACATTTTCCAATGAATCTGGATGTTTTAGAAAGGGAAAGTGGAAATAAAAATATATTATTTGCAATGGTTTGGTTCAATGTTGGAAAAATATGAAACAAGAATCCTAATCAATTTGGACATTGTTTTTTTTTTGCCAGAAGAAAACAAAACCAAAAAGAGAACTCAGCCTATTTGTTCTTTACTGATACATTGGGAATTTTTAAAAAATAATAAAGTCCTTGTATTAAATTAACTATTTCTGTATGAAGTGCTTTGGCATGATTTATTTTTTTCTTCATAAACAAATTTTTCAACATTGCATTTTTTGGCAGATTTCTGTCTTCTTTGGCGTCACCAACTGTTAGTGGTCAAGTTTACTTGAAAACTGGCAGAGGAAATATTTGCTGCTTGGACCAAATAATTCCACTACAAACATCCACAAAAAGTACTTGTTAAAGAACAGCTTAGTAGCACCGAAAATTCAAAGGGTATCTTTCCATGTTTCAGAATTAATCTGTTTAAATAAGCATCAGAAATACTATTCAACCCAGTGTATTAAAAGGTTCATCAGGGTGTCCTGAGTTAGAAGCTTAACATTTCAGAGATGTTCCCAGGAAGTGATAATGGAGGTGTGGGAGGGGGTGTTTGAAAGATTTTTTTTTTGTATGTCAGGGTGAAAATGGATTGTTCATGGATAAAATTAGAATTACAAGTTGAATGAATCCTTCCTTTGGATTACAAGGTGAACAAACTACTGATGGAGTTGTTAGAGGGTGGTACCACATCTTAAAAATAGTTCAATTCAAAATAAAACAAATTTGTTTTAGTTCTACAACACATGCTGCTACAACTACCAGCTACCCATGCTTCAGTTAGTGAGGCGCCTGTCTGCTCTCTGCTGCCACCTGAAGGCTGCAGCAGGATGTTGCATCGCAGATGTTTATCCTGATAACCACCGCCGTTTGTCGTTAAAAACACCCGACAAGCTTACCTGCTGCGACATCTCTCCCATCTGGACAAGCTGTCGACAGTCCCTCCCTGCTTTCCCCACCCACTTTCAGGATAAACACGTCAAAGAAAACATTTGAACGTTGAACGTAAAGACTCGTAAACGGAAAACCAAAGCCAAGCTGCGGTGGCTGACATGGCCACTGGGTGGTTCATGTTAGCGACAGAGCAGACATGCCATGACAAACTGATGCAAAGAGGTGATCAGAGAGAGAGAGCAGGTTAGGAGGAGGCGGGATGGGGAGGGGCCACAGCGAGGAGTTTTCTCTTTAATTTGTCAGATTAAAGGCTCCATTGTAAAAACAGACTATAAATATTCAGTCTGTTTGGTCTCGGAGAAGATTTAACCTCTGACCCATGGTTGTCTCTGTGTCCTCGTTCACCCACAGAACTGATTTATGCTAGTCCTGGTTTGTAACGGCCCCCCTGGACATGACACAGTCAAAGTAGATTTGTGTGAAGGGTTGGCTTGAATCTAAAATATCAAACAGAGGGTTTATATCTAATAGGTTTCCCTGTGAAAGCTGACTTCTACACATCAATGTAGGGTGCAGGAAAAAAGGTTGACTTTACTCGTTTAATTAAAACGAGTCTCGACTGGATCGTGTTTGTATTCCTGGGGTTGCAATAGCAGATTTCTGATCCCAAAAGATCTTATATACTTTTGCATTGAGCCAAAGTACAGTAGAATAGTACTTCTGCAGGTTCTCTTTGTTCACCAGTACAATATATATGAATTTTCCTAATATAATAAAAAGGTTTTGGATGTAAAAGCAGAACTTTGTCTTTCTAAGTGATACTGTTTGGACTTCTTTGTCCAATCAGACATCCTTGCTCATGGACCCCGTCCACCCCCCCTCCTTTAGCATTTACCACCTCAGAGTATCAGAGAATACCCATGCCCATGCATTTTGAGGGAAGTTGAGGGCCCGGGCAGGATTTGGGGCAGGGAGATGCAGAAAAAGGGGTGAGAGAGAGAGGCGAGAACCACGTTACCTGACAGATAATGTTATCATAGTAAGCCAATGCACGGGCATGAGGGACGTTAGGAGGGGTGTCGCACAGTTTCCTTACATTTGGGTGGGAGCCCTCAGCGATGGTGGACAGCGAGAAATTATCATTGTGCTGCTCCGATGAAGGCCGGTACTTACTGCTGAGCGTTGGTGGGATGGAAGGGGGTGTGAGAAAAGGAGGATGAGAGTGCAGAGAAAGAAAGAGAAAGATTTGAAGCAGAACAAGAAGTCGGAAGAAAACACAAGAAGACAGAAATGAGGGAAGAAAAGTAAAATGAAAGAAGCAGGAGGTCGGAAGGAGAAACAAGGAAAGAAGAAGGAAAACATTTAAAGAAAAGGTCACACGTTTGAGGAAAGGATGGAGAGAGAAACAAGAGGGGGAGAAAAAAGCAAGACGCAGCATTAGCAAGATTTTGACAAATAAAACAAACATAAGCATTTATCTGTGATGCAACACACTGAGAATAAAGGGCTACCTGGTTCCCGACAGACACGCAGGCTACAGTGTAACTTTATTTCATATTTATTTATGTGGAAGCCAAAATGAGTAACAGATTAAAAAAAAAATCTCCTGATTGGGAGATGTCCTTTTTGTCATCTCAATAAACTGTTTACTTCTTCTTAAAGAACAAAACAAACCTGGCAACATAAAATCAGAACTATGACACATCTTAACGTTAAGAAAGTGATTTCTCTGAACTAATGAGATGTGCGCAGAACCGACAAGACTTCAGCCAATAGCTGAGCTCTGACTTATGTAAACTGAATTGTTTTAAAGCAATAAAAAAGCCTGATTTGCACAAACATTATCTCAGAGAATAAATCCTGGAACGCTGCAGAACTCAGCTGTGGTTTCTGAGAACTCTTAGCACAGAGAGCAATGATGTAAGTGTTTTTCTTTTTGTTTTTCTAATCAGAAAGCCTTTCACAGCAGATGAGCTAAATTACCTGCTTTCAAACATCATTTTACTCTTATGATGAAGAATTAGTCAGAAATATTACTGGGCTAAACCGGTTCTGACAGTTAGAAGCAAAACCTACACCACATGAAATAAAAATGTAAAAATGAAGTTTGTACTCGTGCTACGTTTGTTTCTTTTAACAGTTTAGTTTCAGCTCTGCAGCTACACTGTTGGAACAATCTACCATAAGAAACTCATTAGTTTATAAATGTATGATAGAAATATTTGTTGCTTTTATATTCAGTAAAAAATAAACAAATAAAAATATTTTTTCAGATTATTTTCGATGTAAAAAGCAGAATCAGGGAAATATGGTTTTCTATTTAGAAAAGGGGTCAAATTGAAGGAAACAAGCTCACAATAAGAGCTTCATATATTTTCTTATTTATTACAGGAAAAACTACAGCACCACAGTTTATTGTGAGTGGATCATTTCAAGTGTTACTATAACATACATGTGAACAGATATAAAACCATCCCTAAAGTGATAATAGTTTAGATTTCTGCAGCTTACATCAGAGAATCACATAATTTAGGTTTTCTCTCGTGTTATAAGTGGTCATTTTCCCCTAAAATCAACAAAATAGTTGTCTTTAGTGGGTCTGTGCTTACCTAAATATTTCACAAATACATTCAGTCTTTTGTGTGAAGCCATTTATTTTACCCTTTTAATATCCAAACAGAGGTAATTTGTTTTTTTAACTGACCAAGTAAAATAAATGATGTGACAAAAAGGCAGGATATTAAAATAAAAAACAAGCAAGCATTAATGATGCTAAATTATTTGCTTTATTTATGTTTTTCCGTCCTATAAGTACATTTTTCCTTACCCACATTGCTGATTTCCTCATAATCCAACAGGAAATACAACATCAATTATCCATATGAGACTGTATAAAATGTTTGGCATTCGGAGAAGTGGTGTTAGTCTGATTATACCAAAGAATAAGAGTCAGTGCATTTAATTTTCATTTTCATTTTCCTAGTTTTAGCACTACAGTTATCAGGCTTTTAAATTTATATTTAAATGTTTTTTATTGGAGTTTTCAGTCATTTGATTAAGCAGCAGATTCCTCATTTAGTTGCTCTTTAATAAGAACAAGAGTTTACCTCAGCTAAATTCACACAAGCACCGTGTGCATTAGTCGTTATTAGCAACAGAGATATTGGATTATATTAGTTTCTGTTTCATTTTGGGGTCGATGAGCTTTTGACTCAGCTGAGGCAGCAGCGGTGAACTCATTGGTTAATCTTCTCACGCCTACCGAACGCCTCTAATTTCATTTGCTGCTCCCGATATTTTGAATTTAAATATCGGGATATTGCTGTTTGACCAGGATGTGGTTAGATCTGCAGAAACTCACAGCAGATGGGGAGTGTGGGAGTTTCATGCATTCGCGAGCCTTTTCAGCGCCGTGCACGCTCCTCAAATGTGTCATGCTGAGTTTTTCTCTCTGTAGCTGCATAGCTGCCCTCTCTTATTCATTTTTCATTATCTCTTTCCTTCCCTTCTGCAACAGTTTCTTTATCTCTCCCCCCCATCCTCTCCATGACTCTCCTAATCTGCAGTCTTCCCTTTCCTCCTCTTCTTCCTCGCTCTTCATCGATTTCTTTAAGCTGACCACTTGATGAGGCAGTGTTTACTCTTTCATGCTGCACCCCGCCGCTCACACCCCTCAGGTTGCACAGCTGTATGTAGGTCAACCCCACCTCCACCCGTTTCTCACTCCCTCCCCTCCTCCTGTTCAGACTGCCCTACTTTCAGCTGGATCCAGAGTCCCAATGACATCACCCTTTTCTCCTCTTTTTTTTTAATTCTTGCAATCCAGCATTACAGCTGCTACTCACTGCAACACTCTTCCTCCTCACCATCATCTTTAATCTCCACCATGGCTGTAGCATGGATAGCCCTGCCTGTGGAGCTAAAAATAACTCCTGCAGTGTGGGAGCTGGTGATGGGGCCTCAGTCCTCCGACTCACATTTGCATCCGTGGTGCTCGATCGCTGGGTTGCTGCTCATCTACAACAGCTTTGTTGCTAGGGAGATCGCCGCGAAAACACGAGCACCAGCAAAACAACCCCCACCCAATCCTGTTTTAAATTCAATCCAGCCCTTCAATCTGCAACCCTCTTTCACTTTCTGTTTTGTCCACCTCTTTCCAACAGTGTTTTTTTTTTAACTAATTTATTTTCCGTAAAATCTGCACTTCTGTGATGTTCTTCAGAAGTTTTGTGGTTACAGGACAGTTACTCCACATTTTATTGTTAAGATATCTGCTAACTGACACAATTTAACTTTTAGGTCAACTAGCAGCAGCAATTCTTGTTTGACTGTTTATTTGAACAGTTTATTTTTATCCTAATCTGGTACAAATCTGGAAAATTAAGGAAATTTTACCTCAATTTTAAGGTATTTTCTATTTATTCCTTGAGTTCAAAGAGTCTTTTCCTGACATCTATCTCAAGAAAATGCATACATATAACTCAAAACTAATATCACCGTATTTTTTTCCCCCTGAATTTACACCCTAAACAGGAAAAGACGATGTGTCACTGGGCTGCGACTGCTGGTGACTTGTATGATGACCTGCATTTGCAAAAGTCTCCAGAATGTCTTGCGACTTTGGCAGATTTGGCAGGGTTCTCGGTAATCATCGTCTGACTTGCAGAGGTGTACAACCCTCCTGCTTGAGTTTTGAATATGTTCAAAAAATTGAGGGGAACAAAATTTCTCTCAGAAGTTGTTACAGCGTCTAAAACTCGTCTCCAACTCATCTCAAGAGAACTAGAGTGGCATGTTTCTTTCACTCCTGCTTGCAAGTTTTCTCCTGACAGAAAACATGTACAGGTCTAAAAACAAGCTGATGATCATTTCAGATAGTGCAGCCTAAAAAGCAGTAGCATCTTTTGTTTGTGGTGCAGAAATATGGGACTACAAGCGACATCAGTTAACAAGTAATATCATATCTGAACAGAACTAAAGCTTAGTGCTAAACTAAGTTAATAGATTGCTGTTGGCTTTTTAGTTTCTGTTAAAAGTAGATTTCTATCAATTCATCACTTTTTTTCAAACTGTCAGGTCAAAAACAGAAGTGTTTTACCAAATAACTCTAACAAATTTGTTATTTTTCCTTATTAAAAGTCTCCTCAGCTCCTTGTCGGCACCTCACCTGCGCTTGCGCAATTTTTTGTTCTCCGTCTTGAGCACGTGGAGCTTCTTGGCGAAGCAGACGATGATCATGAAGAGCAGCAGGACCACCAGAGCCGAGGCGCCCACGGCCAGACACATCACCTGGAACTCGGTCACCACCGACTCGCAGCGAGCGCCCTTGTGCCAGATGTAATCCTGGACGTTGCATCTGCAGAGAGAATGTTCAAATCAAAACAGAGTTAGGAAATGTTTTCAGAAAAAAAAATTAATGACAGAGGACAGAAAGAGAAAAAACAAAATGGAAGATAATTGGGGGAAAGTTTTGAAAGGATGGTGTTTCTGTTGCTTTTAAATATCAGGAACTGCTTTGTTGAGGAAAACCATAAAAACAACTTAATGTTGTGCAACATGCTTTAAGTTGCATAAACCTTACTGTGAAATAATCTACTGCAGCAGCCTGAGTCAGCAGGGTTTGATTGACACCTTATTCAGAAAATATAATGCCTTGACCTCGCCTGTCTGCAAATGGAAAGTGAAAAAAGAAAACCAGCCTGAGGTAAAAGTTCAGCAACACAGACGTCGACTTTCTCACACAAATGGGCACGCAGCCGATGTCAAACAGTCAGAAAATACATTTCTTTTAACAGTTTAACACAACACATATGTGGACACACACAAAAAATACACAATCGCCATCTGAGTCCCATGCTCCTTTTATAATCGTCTGGCGAGGAACAGGGTCCGCCCGGGGACAGAAACCACAGAGGCAGATGGCTTTGTCTACAAACTGTTTGACCTGTAAAATGGGATATCTATTTGTGGCCTTAATGGCACTTTAAAGCAACTCAACGGCACTGTAACCTCAGATGAATTATGTGTAGATGATGTGTTAATACCCCAGACACATTTTATTTGTAGTTTAGCACACTCTTTCATTTAAAACTACTCATAAAAGAGGCATGTTTTGGACTTGGAAGATTGAGAATCAAAGCTATGACCTTATTGGACAGCCACTGAGGTAGTATACTGTAAGGATGATGTACCTAAAGCAGGCTTTGCCACTCCGTGTCAGCGTGATACAGAGTTAAATCACAATACATGCAGCTTAGCTTATCTTAAGGCCTAAAACAGAGAGAAACAGGTGCCTGCGAACACCACTAAGGCTCACTTCTTCTCACAAAAGGTGGCGTCAATGGAAGTTATACGCAAAACTAATTAATAAATGAACAAATGTTTGGTGCAATAAGCTGTGGGGTTGCTATGCAACCAGAAGAGACGTGGCACAAAAAAGAAAAAACTGAGTGGGCAAATGAATAGCTGTTCATTAGGAAACAGTATCAAGCTTTATAAACTGCATATGAATACTTTAAAGACGTCCTTCCAGGGCGACTGAATCACATATTTCAGATATCTGAACACAGTCAGAGGCTGACTTTCCTCTGCTTCTGTCTGCATGATAAACGAAGCTGAAAACCTTGTGGCTGTAACTCTTATGCTCCAAGTACATTGTTGGGAATGTTTATCACCTTCCACCTCACATACCAAAGATTTCAACAAAACTGACATACAATCTGTTAGTACTCAAAGTATTTGTTGGGGGTGAGTTTTAGCTACTGACACACCAAATGTGAGCTCAGTATCTGTTCAAATGGCTGAGTTAAATCCATTTCTGTATTTGCTAAGGTTGGTTGTATTAGGTTGACCCCTAACGTCAAGCAGATGTATACTTACAGCTGGTGATTTCTTTTCTAATTTCCAAATTACCAATATAAACATGTAAAGAAGCAGGATAACATTTTCTTACTTCTGAACCAAACCCGCCAAGTCCCAATGACATTTAATACAAAAATAATTTAAAAACTGTAATGCTTACATGCTATCCACATGTCATCATACAAGCCCAGGAGAACACAGTGATGACTTTAATTGCCGTGAAGTGGAGCGTGTGAAGAGCCAAAATGCAGACACTGAGCCTGAGGTGCTGAGTGAGAACTAAAACTTTAATAAGAAAACAAAAAGCTGTCTTGGCAGAAAACACTCTACAAAGACAAGTCAGGGAGAGTACAAGGAGCCAAAAACCATAAGCTGAAACAAAACTAAGGCTAATCCACAGGGGGGGCAACAAGACACGAGGAGGCGACAGTAAACAGGAGGTTCTGCCAAAGGTCCGAGGAGCAGAGAGGGGTGATTACTGAGTAGAGGCAGGTGAGCTGATTTCAGATGGAACGCAGGTGAGTTAAACAGAAACAAGCTGAAACAAAGAGGCTTAACTACTTCACTATAAACACAAACAACATCCCAGAGTCATGACAATAATTGTTTTACAAGAATTTTGACTTGAACTGATGTGTTAAAACCATTACTGGTGCAAAAACGAAAAAAATAAAAATAAAAATCAGATCCATGGATCCATTTTGTGGGAAATAAAAATATATATGACAAAAATATGAACATGTTCCACTATTCTCTTGTTACAGTCCTAAATGTATAATGTTAAAAAAGATTTTTATTAGTAACTTTTTAAAAAAAAACAGAATTGTCACCAAACTAGAGCCAAGTTTTCGAGCCCTCTGAGGGAATGTCGTTTGATGAAAACCTAAAAAGTTTTAATAACATTTTTTTTCTCAAGACAAAAACATTTCAGACGGATGCGTCACGGTAAAGTGAGGTAAAATATTGCAGCCTTGATGAAAAACTCACAAAGAAACTCTCCACTCTGTTTATCACACATTTAAGATTCGATGTACAGACGCACGCACACAGATGACGGTGTGTGAAGTGAATGAAGGGCTCAGGGTGTGCGGACGTTGCAGTTATACGCTTTCCATGCTAAGTAGTTTCCTTTTAAAGGTTGATTTCCTGAATCCTTCCTGAAACCTTTTTAATTTGCCAGCTGAGAGGAAGAGCGCTGGCAAGCAGCCAGGAGACATTTTGAGCATGGGCATGTGTGAGAACGAGTGAGAGAGAGAGAAATAGACGAAAAGAAAATTTAAAACAAAAGATGAGGCCTGATATCACATTTTCAAGGAGCCTTCAACCTGGGAGTGTTTCTGTGTTTGGACAAAGGAAAGGTTTACGTAAGTCGGAGGGAGAGTGGGGGAGGGATGGAAGTAAAAAAAAAAAAAAAAAGCAGAGAAAGGGAAGGAGATGAACGAGGATGTGCCGGTCACCATGGCAACCCAGCTGAGCAGCAAACGGCGCAGACGAGGAACTGACATGTCATGCCATCACAGGCGGGCGTCTCTGCTGATTGGCAAAAGGAAACTGAATTCTGTTTTTCTGTCTTTTCACCCCCTCTGACTCCATCTTCTCTCTCTCTCTCTCTCATCCACCCTCTGGAGCCAAACAGCTCCAGCTGAATCACGTCTCCTTCGGTCTGTGTAACTCAACAGGTTTTATTTAGTTGAGTTTTTGGAAAACAGCAGTACAAGACAACTCTTGTAGCTTTATTATAAATAAAACAATGAAGATAAAACCATCAGTAAATCTGAGGTATCGACTTTATAGCCCTTTATAATTTATGGTTCAAAAAAAGGCAGATATTTTACAGCCTAAAAGTTGCCAATAAAACAGAATTTGAACAAGTTTATTACTCAGGTCAAAAAGTCAAGTTCTGAATGACTCAGTGATGTGAAGCTGATGTAATGTTTTCCTTTTTTTACTCTCAGTTTAGTACATTTAAATGGAAACACTACTATTAAACTGTTTTTTAAAAATCTTTCAGTGTTTGGTGATATGTTATAGACGTGTTCAGAGGTTTGAACTCTTTGACAAGCCACTTTTTGTTAATGCAGATCTGAAGGAGCTTGTTGCAAATATAAATAATATTATTTTTGTTTGACAAAGGTTAATACAAAACTAACCTCTCTGTTAACAATATCATTTAGTTGATCTTGTTCAGTAAATGTTAGCTGTGCTGTGGTCTGCTGATGGAGCGGCATCGTTGCCAGAAACAGCAGAAGGATCGATAAACTCATTCACAAGGTTAAAAGGAAATTAATAATCAGAACCAGGAGACATTTGAGTTAGTGTAGAAAAAGAAATGAAACAAATGATAGCTATATGGTGACGCAGAGAGAAGGTCCTGGGTTCTCTGTGCATGCATGAATTTTGCTAAAATACTCTGTCCTTGGATTTACATTTCCATTTTTTTTTTTGTGGGATGCATTCCCAGTGTCCCATGGGAGTTTTAAAAGTCATCATTTTATTAGTTTATATAACTGTCCAAATCTTTGAAAATCATCATGTCATTCGGATTGTAAATTTTCAAATATTAATTAATCTGCTAATGAAATGTAAGTAGTATAAGTAGGATCATCGCAGTCTCCAGGATTTGTCCTATTCTTTTTAAAAGATGTCTCCACTTTGTGAATTCAGGTTTGAGAACCACAAAGAGGTCAGAGAAGTCAGAAAGGACTCAGAAAGGAACCGTCATGATGGATTCCTGGTTCTTTCATGAAGCAGAAAATAAACAAACAGAATAATTTCATCCCATTCATAAGGACTGCTGGAACACTGTCAGGCTGTGGAAATACTTTTAGTTTTTCATCAGATTTTTTGCTGATGGATAGATTTCCATGAATAGATTTCCTCCTTCAAGTCTCAAGACCAAAGCAGCCACAAAAAGCAACTTTTTAACAAGGATGAAACAACTGATCGTGTCAATGAAGTTCAAAGGAATCCGACTCCTCTCTCAGCCATCATCGCTTTTCCACCATAAAACCTCCTGCTTGTCCCACAGCAGAGGTTTTTCCCCACCAGCCTGTCATCATCTCCTTTATCGTGGCTCATCGCAGCCACATGTTGAGCAACATCACAGCCTGGCAGGGATACAGCAGAGTTAGCACGGGGACAGAGGAAGCTGCACAAGCTAACAAATCCTCAGTTTTCACCTGACTAGGCTGAGCCAAGAGAGGGATGCTTCTTTCATTTGTAGAGGATGACAAAGATGCAAAGAGGCTGCAGTTTAATAAGGCATCCTGTTGGTTCTGATGAGGGTACAAATGGGTGAGAAGAGGAGAAAGACTCATATCTCACTGGGCTGCAACTTTTGGAGACTTGCTTATGACTCAAAATTGTGAGAAAATATTTAAATATTCAGCTGAATTCAGAGTGTTGGTGACACTGTACCTACCTTGGCAGCTGGGCCCAAGTTCATGATTTTATTTACTGAAGTACACTTTTAAAATGAAGATAGACAGATTAGGATAATTTTTCAGGTTTTTAGACCTGGACATGTTTTCTGGCAGAGGAGAGCACAACTTTAGCACTCTCGAGACACTTTGGGTCACCTGCGACGCCTCTGGGACTATTTTGAGAGAAATTTTTTCACACAAGTTTTTTGAACATGTTCAAATTTCAAGCAACAAAACTGCAAGCCTCTGCAACTCACACAAGAAAACAAAAACACACTGACGAGTGTTTCAAGACATTCTGGAGACTAAACGAACGCCGCTCATCAACTCGTTGCCAGCAGTCACAACAGGACAGTGAGAAAGAGGCTGTCACCTGTCTGCACATGTCCGAATGCTAATGATCACACAAAAAACCCAAAACCTGCAGCAGTAAAACAAATCTTTACAAGAGCAGATGAAACTGAGCAAAATTTGGAAGATCTCACCTAAATAGCCATTTGAGTCTTGATCCCTGAGGTCGAGAAAACCCACAAAAGACTCAAATAAAGATATGAAGGCTTTCAGAATTGTGCCACTTGTGTGATCATAGGGCTTTCTCTATTCATAAATACTTAATACTTACCAAGAGGGAAAAGTAGTGTTTCCTTTAAAATATGAAGTGAGAACACGAAGGAACTAGGATTGCATTTTAACAAGGTTCTAAAAAAGACAGAGGAGGAAGGCCTGACCTGAAATAGCCACTGACAGGAGAGGACGCACAAGGTTGCTGAATATTTTAGCATAAACTCCAGTTTTGCATTAAAAACAGGTCTATTTTTTACACATTTTATGCTCAAAGCAAAACATATTTTTTGCAAGACCTGCAGAGAAGTAAGTAAAAACTGTCAAGCCTCCAGATGTGTGGACAGAAGGCCAGCAGAGGACAGGAGAGAGTACACTGTGCTGCCACTAAAAACTCTCTGATACTGGCACTGGAACAAAAAAACTTGAGTTTCTTTTTCCCCCCAAAAAAAGGGAAACTTTCTGATTTTGCTAATGGCTTTGGGAGGGGAAAGGAAACTCCAGGTCGGGCTGAGGGCAAGCTTTACAAGCCTGACAAAGAGGAGAAGAAACAACTGGAGTTTGATCTCCTCAAATTAGAACTTTAAGGAAGACAGAGGATAAAGTTTTCTGTTTCTTTGTTTTATTTGACCAACGAAGAGATGTCTGACTGAGTTAGAATGGGGTAAAGCTAATGTCCTGAAGACAACTCCACCAAACTGAACTCTTTTAGAGGTTGCATCACTGGGAGGAGATCCCATGGAGCCATGTGTGACGGCTGTGGATGACAAGCGGAAAAATATGAAGTGAAGCTGAGTTGAATAATAATAATTTTGTATGAAATATAAAAAAAATAAAAGAATTGGCAGATGCTGTCAAGTTGTGTTTAACAGAGCAGAACAAGACTGGGACTGTTATATAGAAACAAACATATGAAAACTAAATCAAATTGATGATTTTTTGTGTGTTTGAACTCGTTTTACCTGGAAGTCAAAGACGATTTATATAAGAGAGTCCGACAAAGGCCTGACACAGCTGAAAAGTCCAAACAAAACTTCTAAACTTGTTGTTGCCTTTAAATAAAGACAGATTAGAGACAGAACTGAATATTTCCTTGTGGTGCCAACTCAGCAGCACATTTAGAACAAAACAGCTTAAATAAAATATTGGCTTCCATTATGCAGATGGCATCATTATATCCTTATTAGCAGCCACAATGGGGACAAAACTGGACCATTCAATCAGCCAGTATTGTTTAATCCTTCTGTCTGAGAACTGAAAAAGGATTTAAAAGCAACATAATCAGTATTCTCCTTTTGGCCATAAAAGAATTCCACTAATTTAAACACTAATTATCATGTTTGTTTGTTTCAGTCTTGAAATTATTAATTATCATGAATAAAATGTTCTAAAAAAAACAAAAAAAAGCAGATCCACTGATTTAAAATTTTCTAAATCTATTTTTTTATATTATACACAGAAAAATAGGTTGGTTGCACTGTTAGTTAACTTGCTCAATAATGAAATGAGTAGTTAAAAATCAATATGAAAAATTGTGATTTTATTGTAAAGAAATCATGATGTGATATGTTTGAATCCTTCTTTCAAGGTAAAGCAGTAAAGCATGAAAAGAAAAGAACTAGGACGTTCTGAATAAATGACCCTCGGTTGCTGAACAAGTTTTTAGTGTCAGCTGATGTCACCAGAGATGAAAAACACTGCAGTTAAGAGTATAAGCACAGCAAAGCATGCTGGATAAACACTTACCTCCAGCTGCAACATCTGGTTAGTAATAAACACCTAATTTGGCTCATTTCATTTTGCTTGTCACATTTACGTAACATTTTCTGCAGAACCGTCCGCAGTTCTGCTAAGTCCTGTCGTTCCTATTGTCGCGCGCAGTCAGACTGTTAGTGCTGCTAATGACTCATTCAGCAGAGATTTATCTGACTGTAACTAAAAGCTATTTACATAAAACCTCTGGATCCCCAGAGAGCAGTCACAACACTATAAACTGCAAACTAATTACAGATTCACAGATGAGCCCTGTGTCACTCTGCACTGCAGCCGTTTACTGAAACTGAAAAGGATCGGTTCACAAAAACTGCTCCGCTTCTGACAAATCATATTAAATCAGCCCGGAAGGTGCTCAGTTTCTCCTTAAGATGTAAGGCACAGACAGGAGTTTATAATAATGTATCAAAACAATAAAAAAACAATGAATAGTGGCTGCACAGAAGCTTTGCCCATCAGGGGGCAATATCTTTTTACAGCCACTAATTTATTTCTGAGAGGTTTAGTAGACCCATCAGCTTCAGAGCCAGGCTCAGTAAAGATTTATGTCTCAAACAATGTGGACTAAATTTGTTTAATTTAACTGTAATTACCATAATTAGCTAATTGGGACACAGTGAATTTATGCAGTGCATGCATTCCTAACATTTGCTGACCAGTTTTAAACTATAAAATGATCCAACTCTAACAAATCTGCCTTATACATTCTTATACAACAACTTTTTGTTGGTTTCTGGCACAGGTGCTTCATTTTTCATTTGTTTTATCACCAAAATAACAAATAATTAACCTAAGGAGTAAATGTCACCAGTGATCCTATAATGACTTGTAGGAAAGTTGTACTGACTGAATATTTTAAAAGAGAAGTTTTAAGTGCTTTACAAATAAAATGTTTTAGCAGAAGAGAGGTTTTATCACCTTCTTATTATCACCATCTTTGAAATAGCACTTTAAGGGAGTCCTAAATATATTTCAGCAGCAAAATGACTGAAATGATTATTTATTAAACACATATTCAGTGCCTAGTATTTTATTTAGCTGTTAGTCATATCACATCATAACAAACCCTGACTTTAAGGAGTTAAATAAAAATCCCTTTGGTAGAGCTGATTTCAGATGTAATAAATTCCATCAGCATCTGGTTGTACTTTGAGGGGGAAAAACGTAACAGAACTCCACTATTTTTTATATCAATATATCCGTTGGAAAGGATTTAGTGATGGCTACTCTTTCAAAATAAGAGCATTCAGAGGAACTGGAAATTGAGAGAAAGAAATAAAACAGAGACAGAGAAAACAGATGTGCTGCACTGGAGAATATGCACATAAAGATCAGTGAGAAAACACAAATGAGTGTCTTTGTTTGCCATGCAGACAGGTTTAAAGTTTAACTTGGAGTCATCGCTTCAGATAACCTGCAGCGGGACGCTCAAAGCCAAAAGCTAATTTGTGCAAATCTGTGAGTGTGTTGTCATTGATAAAATATTTCCATCAGATCTCTTTTGGCAAAAACAAGCTGTGGATTGCATGTGTGTTTACATGTGTGTGTGTGTGTGTGTGTGTGTGTGTGTGTGTGTGTGTGTGTGAGTTCTCAGCAGCCATTAATCTCCCCTGTGTTTGACCCCTGGCCTGGTTCCACCTCTCTATGCTCTTTGACTTTAAAGTGATCCGTAAAACACCCATAATCCTGCGTGTGGATTCTGTCTTTATGTTTTTGTGCATTTGTGAGTGTTTTCATCTTATGACCACACAATCTAAGGTGGCTGTTGGTGTTCTTAATTACATCAAGCTGCAACACACACCACAGTAAACTGAACCTGGCTCAGCTGAGTCGTTTCCATACTGGCAAGCATTACAAGGTTCTGACTCATTCTCTCGCTCAGTTTCTCTTCCACCTCTGCTTTTATTTTCTCTCGGTTCATTTCTCTTTCACGTCCCATTGATACTGTCTTACGTTCATTTCTGACGATTGCTCCTTTAGTCTCTTTCCTTCTGAATCTGCCTCTCTCAAAATCAGAACATAAACACTTTCTCTGTCCCTCTTTATTTGCCTTTACTGGAAGCTTCCCCTCGGTCTTTCCCTCCCTTTCTCCGAATATGGTCCTTGGTTCTGCAGCTCCAGAAAAGGAAGCAGTTTATGACACAAACACTGTCAGATCCCATCTGTCAGAGGACAGGAGAGCCAGCACCGGAGATGCCACAGATACCTTAAAGAAGAAGATCCTATCACTCTGAAGCTTTAGAAACTGGCTGGGATTTAGAGCTAAAATCTTGCAACAGAGATTTAATGAAAAAGAAAAAAGATATTAATGATTTGGGTAGCAACAAGTGAGTGAATTTTACCATATCTGTTAAAATGGAAGCTTTAATACATGATGGAGGTTATTTTTTTCCATTCTTAAGATCATTATATTTTTAATTCTGTTTTAAGGTAGGTGTACATCATTGCTTTTCTTGAGAAATGTTCAACCTGTCTCTATTCATGTTTTATTTAGGATATAAAAAGGCCTATTTATTTCGACGTAACACCATAATTTATCATTGCAAAAAAAAAAGAGAAGAAAAAAAAGCTTATAGGCCTAACATTCTTTGAAGAAAAGCTTATCATCCACTACCTTTCATGCCAGAGTTTTAAACTTAAATCATCCTATCCTGGGACTGAATGGGGTTATGGCCCTTTTGGTCAAACATTGTAAATGATGTAGTTGTTCAGTCAGTAAATATTTTCTGAGAGTTGCATTAAAGCCGATACATTGGTTCACAAGATATTTTGCTAATGGGCAAAAACATTATTACCTTTCACAATTGGCAGCGGGGGATAAAGAAGGTCTAAATGGAAGCAGCCCTGGCTGAAATGTCTTAACTTTTAGTACATTATTCTGGTTAAAACATATCATATAATTTATATCTTCTTACTAACATCTGCATCTGTTAGAGATGTAAATAATGCGCATCCACAGCTTACAGGTACAGGTTTTTAATTTAAATTTTAGGGCTACAAAAGGAACACATTAACATGTTGTATCATTTCTTCTTCTCCTTTGAAACAAACAGTTTAAGATCCTATTTTTTTAAAAAAGCTGCCCCTGTGAAGAGGTTGGTCAAGATGGCCAATGAAAGGTAAAGGTAAGCCGCCAAACTTTAACACTTTGAGTTGTATTAATGGTTTGAATTGGTGAAGATTTCTCTATCCAGAGAGATTTAGGAGTTGGTAACATTGTGTGGCTTAAAATGTGGTAATCTGGGATTCCTGCAGGAGTCTCAGTGTTTCAGAAAGCATAATTTCTTGTTTTCATCAGAATGAAATTACATGCATCACTTGACAGACGACATTTAGAGCTAAAACTGGCTGCAGTGACAAGCAGTAATCTGAAATCAATTAAATGTAGCTCTCTGTACAAGTGAGTTAAGATGGCTGGTCTGAGGTCAGTGAACAGCACTTCAAAGGGTTGTGTGTTTTACTGCAGAGGGCTCAAGACCCAAACATTCACATCTCTGTAATTAATTTATCCTCTTGTATGAAACAGTTCTGGTTCAGCTGCGAACACCAGCGCATACAGAAATTAAAATTCAACTGAAATGAACTCACTGTTTTATGAGTAAACTCAACCTCATGTGTAACCGTACACACAGTTGTGCCTTCACACACACACACACACAGAGGAGCATTTTGGTCCTTATCTGTGCCAGCGCTCCATTGACCCATATCATGCTTCTGCCCAGCAGTCAGTATGTTTCTGACTCACTCTCAGGAGATTCATCACTGCTGCTTTCTGCTGACTGCAGCCCCAAATCTGCCCTAAATATCTGCACGTTTTTTCTGCCTAATCATCAACCAAATACTTTGTTTCTGAATTGGTCTTTCATTGTTTTATTTCTAACATAACTGTTATATATTAATAGGAGGATTATACTTTCCAAAGTTTTAGGCTCAAGCCATTTTTTTAAATGCACTGTGAATAAATATGTGTGGGATCCAAATTTTAAATTTTTGTTGATGAATACAAGAAAACTCTATATTATTTGGCGTCTCAGGCAAAAGTGATGCAAGACTATCAGAAAGTACAAAGTTACATCATACCAGAGACATGTTTTAGGTAAAATCAACTAATGCCACCAAAACCTTAGCTGACAGTTTCTTATACTGTATTTAATAAAGCGTGGATGTCATTCAATGACTTATTCTGTCTGTGTGAAGTAAACATCAAAAAATACACAGACTGATGGTAGTAAACAAGCTGAATATCAGATAATATTGATGTTAGGTTGATATATGAATATAAGTTTAAACATTTGTATATTTCCCCTCAAGAATAAAGAAAATATTTTGATTGTTCTGAAAACTACAAACTCTAAATTACATTTTTGTGCTGATTAGGCCTTTATTTGAGAGTAAAGATAATTTATATTGTAAAACAGATCTTATTTATTTGTAAGTTGACTTTAAAATCAGGTTAAATAAAATATGTAAACTTTTGTTTTGGAGAGGCAATATGTTTGCTGCAACCTGTTGATTGGATTAAAAACTCTTGAAATAATCATAATAAAAAAAAAACCTGTTTAAATTCTGATTTAAGTGCTTTGTTTTGACAGAGACGGGTGGGGGTTGAAAGATGAGCTAAGACCAGGGTCATGACCACAACTAGGGATAAAAAAAAATCTATAAATCCTCAGTGAGCAGAAGGCAGAGATGGGGGTTGTCTGAGGACATAAATCACTGACCTTGTTTTTTTGGTGTAGGTTAATCTGACCTCTCTGAGGGGGTTTTCTAAAACATCCAACATCTTAATTCTTTAAGTTCAGTCAGAGATGTCTGCGGTGAATTTGAGTTTATGTTCAGTTGAGAAGGTTGTATAAGTCGTTCTTAAATATATAGAAACAGCTCTAGTCATGGGGATAATCAGCACTGTGAATAGATCTGCATGTTAATCTCCACAGCTGCTCAATAATTGGAAGTTTCTCCTCTCTGATTGGTTGGTTCATTCATTTTATGATTATGGGGAAGTTTTGTAAAATCAACTGCAGAGCTGACACATTTCTCAGACTTTCTAAACTCTGCTGATCTTGAAGAGAACAAGTTTAAAAAGCTGTAGCCATGTGCGTCTTATTGGCCAAAATATTCACTTTTATTTAATTTTGTCCGTTTGAGCATAAACTGCTCTGGAAAGAAGAATGGCCCATTAATAACATGAACCATCAGGGTAAATATATATTTTTTAAAAGTATGATAACATTTTGTCCCAATATAAATAATAATAAATAAT
The DNA here is from genome assembly GCF_001649575.2 of Kryptolebias marmoratus. NCBI lineage: Eukaryota > Metazoa > Chordata > Actinopteri > Cyprinodontiformes > Rivulidae > Kryptolebias > Kryptolebias marmoratus. Next base: position 3,666,338 of record NC_051445.1, on the reverse strand, counting down.
TCTCCTAATCTGTTTGACTTTTGACTTCCACCTGGATTCATGACTACAGGGTCTATATTGGACTAAGTCCTGAGGAAAGGCTTTACTGTAATTTGTGGTGGATGCAGCTTTAGTCATAATGTTTATTTTAGTGTGAGTTTGAGTTTTGCTTGTGGTTTCAAAAAAATCCTCTCAAAGGAATTTAAAAAGTTTGTTTTTTCTTATGGTGGTTTACTCAAAAAGTTTAAAACTACTTTTCAAGAAACTCTGAACAGAGGTAAGAATTGGTACTTAATTGTGAAACTCTTTATGTAAATCTAAATCCATCTCTGGATGAAGGATTTCTGAACAGAGTTTAACATTTCCATACTGCTTCTTACCTGCAGAAAATTTCCTCTCCATCCAGCTGGTAACACTGTCCTCCATTGAAGCAATAGTTGGGCTGCATCTCGCAGGCCGAGCGGCAGCTTCCATTTACCATCTGGCTGCCAACTCTGCATCCATTAGATGAGATGGCTGGGTTTGCCACCCCACGAATGTTGGGTACTGGAATGCCGATGCCGGGGAAGAAGGAGCCAGACCCTGGGACCCGGGGCTTGGAGCGAGCAGGAGACCCAGCAGCTTCTCGAAGGTCTTCATCGCTCTCATAGACATCGGTTGTGGTGCTGTAGGTGTACTCGTCGACAGTGGGAGACACGCCGTCTTCATAGGGGGTAATATAGTCGTAGGTTTCCGACATTGCCCAGGAAGTTGCATCACCGCCTTGCAGCTCGTGGGCCAGAGATGAAGGAGAGGGAGGGGCTAGGTCTAGGTTACGCCCACGAGAGGAGGGGTCAAAGAAGTCTACGTGGAGGACGTCTGGGTTGGAGGGGTTGGTGGTGGCTGGTGGCGGGGCAGCAGTGGTGGTGGTCAGGTGGTCCAGATCAAACACGGCTGTGTCTTTGACACGAACCCAAGGTGGGTCGGTGTGTGGCAGACGTTCCTCCTCTTCATCCCTCACCTCCTCTCCCTCCAGGACTTCAGGTACATGAGGGTTGCTAGGCAACAGGTGTTCCGTCTCAGCTGAATCAGGGCTGATCTGGGGTGGTGCCGCCACGCTCACTTCCTCCACCGTGGGAACCAGCGTTTCGCCGAACATGCCGCTGCTCTGATCCTCCTCCTTGTCTCCACGTGGCGCCCGGCCCGCCCTCGGGGTCACAGTACTGATCAGGTCAGAAGTGGCAGAGTTGCTCATTCCGGTTACCGTGGCGATAACTTCATTTAACTTTCCTGGCCCATCGTCCTCGATAAATGGAGAGGTGATGTTGACTTTGCTCTCTGGCTCAGTTGCATTGGTCCCAATGAGAGCTCCTGCAAGCAAACAGAGAAAAACCTCTTAGTATAAATTAGTCCTAATTGAAGTACTCTGAGGAAGAAATATTTGCTTGATAATTTATTCCATGCCACTGTCAGTAAATGTAGATTTATTGTAGTGTCTGACTGCACCAACAGGTTCAGTCAGATAAAGTTGTTACAGGTGTTTTGACTCAAAGAAACAAACTTCCTGCCAGAATCTGCTGCGTAAATTGTGCAGATAAAAACTGGAACTGAAAAATGGAAAAGTTATCTGACAGTTCTGTGTTTTTGTTAACTTCCAGAAGTTCTTCCTGATGCAAATCTAGGATATTTGTACGATGACACTTGCCAGGAGTCAAGTCCAGGATAGCAAAGTGCTGCTAACAAGAATCAAAGTTTTAAATATGACCTTCCTTCTTTGCATGCATGAGCCTTGTTTGATTCACTGTTTCCAGTACAAGTCTATTATCAGTTGGGCTTTTCTCATATTTGAGAATTAAAAAGCTGTTTTTCTCTACTGCAAGCTAAAACACAGAATTATCTAATCATTATATCCACTCAGCTTCTTTCTGATGCCTGTTAAACAAATATCAAAAGTAACTGCTAATCTTTATTAACCTCTGCCAAGATAAATAAAACTGTTGAAGGAAAAATTTGTCAGTCTGGAAAGGAATAGTGTCTATGAGAAGAACTGGTGGTTATCAAAGTAATCAAGACAAACTCTTCAGAGTAAAACTGCTGAGATAGGAGCTTTTTACACCCAGATGTGGAAATAAAGTTAATCTTTTAACCACCATGTTGTCAAAACCAATTATCATGAAATAGCCAAGTATCAATAGGTCAAAAATAAAAAAGACACCCTGATTTAACACACAAACCTGATGAGTGGAAACAGGGAAAAACTGAAAATAAGAGCTGAGAAAAATCTTCTATTTTCTTTTTTCTTTTTTTTAATAAAGCAGCATTTGTAGTTTTTGTATGCGGTTCCGTTTACTATTTCTAAATTCAGCTCTAGTCAAGTACCTAACATTTTACTGCCACAGCTTTGAACACTAAAAAATGAACAGAATGGACTCAAAGAGTCTGATGACTGAAATAAAATAAAATGAGACCCTATTGGCCGGATCCTCCAGTTGATTACTCCATCTGAGGGGGGCTCGTCGACTTGTGCAAAAAGCTGCTTTAGAGTCGTTCCCTCTTTTGCAATAAAGGAATAACTCACTAATGTACTTGAATGACGGGTAGTTGGGATTAGGGATTACAGGTTTGAGGAGGGGAAGGATTTGGGGGTGCACTGATGATGATCCTGGTGAGTCTCAGACAAAACAATGTCTCGACAGATGTAAGAAATCTACAACCTAAATATGTGAAGCCAACCTGATCGCTGAGAAACTGATGCAGCACTGTTCTTCTTAGATTAACTCCACACTGACACAAGGAGGGATTTTCAGAAAACAGAAAGCAGGAAAACACAGAATTACTCCTGCAGACTGGATAACTCAGGAATAGGTATTGGTTTACTTCAGGACATTTCCTTGGAACAAATCGACTCCAGTTTACATAATCTGAAAGCTTCTTCTCTGTGCTCTGCTCCCACTGTTGATCATGACATTTTAGGCTCAAACAAAAAAAGAAAATTTCCCCTTAAACCTTAGGAGCCACATCAAGTCTGCTGAGTTGTAGCTACGATATTAGCATGTGGAAAATATTTCATGCCAACTGAGTGCTGAAAACTTTAAAGTTCTCACTGCAACACAACTTATCACACATGCCGACTGTTAACTAAAACTGAAAACCTGTCAGAAACAAGATAAGTGAAACATTCTGTTACATTAAACTGAAAAAACAGGGATTATAGAAAACTCAGAGCCAGGAAAGGCAAACCAAACAGACTATAAAAACCCAAAATGTTACACCAGCATTCCTTGAAGGACTGCATACCACCTGGCATGGCTTTAAACAAAGATCCTACAATAACAGGAAATTACACGATCGCCAGACATTTTATGTGCCATGTGATAAAAATTACATTTCTTCCATTTTATCAATAATAATAATAATATTAAACCAGTCTGGCCACTTTTTAGATGATCCAATATCTGCACGTGCAAAAAAAAAAATATATTTTTTCTGTTTTAGACAAGAAAAAGTCCTGTCAGAGGTAAGGGGTTCAGTTCCCATCATGATCCCCTGCAGTGCACTCTTGATCCTGTAAGGAGCTTTGCCTGATCTCCTCCTCCTAATGGCATATGTGAGGATATCTGTGAGGATCTTTACTGACTTCTGTTAAGCTCCGATCATGAACCTCGGAGAGTTTAATCTTTAAAAAGTCTTCTCCACTCTCAGAGAATCTTCATTTACACAACTGGATATTTAAAAATATTTACAAAAGTTATTAAAACTTTAATATGATGTCTGATTTTAGTTCATTTTCATAACTTAATATCAGATATTTGTTGACGGTAACTAAAGAACTTGTCATTATAACAAAGGTTCTGTCATCACAATGTCTGCAGGGCTTCTAAGTAAAGATTTAATAGTAAAATTTAAGTAAAATCAGTGTGCAGAAAATCAAACTCTTTCTCTGGGGTGGGGATGAGTTTCTGCTTCAAGGAGGAGTTTAAATATCTGAGAGTCTTGCTGATGAGTGGTGGTAGGACGTAGCAGGAGATGGACTGACAGCCTGAAGCCTCATCCACAAGAATGAAGGTGTTGCTCCAGTCTCTCGTTGTGAAGACAGAGCTGAGTCGAAAGGCAAAGCTCTTGGTTTACTGGTCCGTCTACGTTACAGCCCTCACCTGTGAGGTTATGAGGTACGATTCATGACTGAAAGAACGAGATCCTGGATACCAGCGACTGAAACAAGCTTCCTTCGTAGGGATGTGCTTTTCCACATCGAAGGGAGTCAGCTGAGGTGGTTCCGGCATCTGATTCGGATGCCTCCTGGACGCCTCCCTTTGGAGGTTTTCAGGGCCGCCCCACTGGGAGGAAACCCCGGGGCAGATCTAGAACTCCCTGGAAAGATTAAAGTTAAAGATTGTCACACACCTGAGTGTGTGAAATTTGTTCTCCGCATTTGACCCATCCCCTGAGGGAGCGGTGAGCAGCAGCAGTGCCACGCTCGGGAATCATTTGACACTCTTAATGAGTGTCAAGCAATGGGCAATGGGTCCCATTTTTACAGTCTTTGGTATGATTGAACCCACAACCTCCCAGTTTCAGGGCAGACACTCTACCACTAGGCCACTGAGCTGGTGTCCTCTCTCACCTGGGAACACCTTGAGATTTTCAGAGTGTTGCTGGGATGGATGGGCTTCCTTCCTGGATGTGTTGCCTTGGTGACCTGACCACAGATATGCGGCAGAAAATAGATGAATGCACGGAAATATAGTCAAATTTCTGTGCTAGGTTTTAAGGTATTGACAGATGATCGCATGAAATAAATCATACTTGTGTTGGTTATTTTTTTGCTTTGATGTAATTAGAGTAAGATGTGAATCTGCAGGTGTGAGGATGCTCCTGCTGCTGTATCTCCTTCATATTTATGGAACATCGACGTTCCACACAATAAAAATCAAGATCATAAAGTCGTGAATACGTGTTCAGGACATTACACTCCTGCAAAGAAGAACTACACATGACTACACCAGCGTTACTGTTTCTTCCTGTCACCGTGAGGCGTGAAGCTGTCTCTGCAGACACACATCATCTGGTGGAAGCCTTGAGTTTAATGAAGATTTTATTTATCAGAAGCAAGCAGCATTTTTTTAGGTCGTCCCTGGGCTAATCCTTCAAGCAGTTCCACAGTCCACTGCTGTTTAGCCCATCAACTGAAGAGCCAAAAAGATAAAATGCAAAACCCACACGGTTTTTCTTCTCTCAAATGCACTCATAAAAAAAGAATCAGCTTTAGTTTAACGGCACAAAGGCTTTATAGTCACTAATGCTTGATGCTCCGCAGGAGATAAGAATATAAAATGAAAAATGTTTCTGTCTTTTACCAATTGACAACTACACACACACACCTGATGGGAATATGCTCTGCTTTAAATTTAATAAACTTCTCCTCCTGCTGCTTTTACTAAAATTGCAACAAGCCTGATAAATGTAAAACTGGATAACAGACACTAAAGGATGCCACAACTTCGAGAACAATGACAAAGGATGATGGGTCGAGGTGCTGAGGAGGAACAGGGGGGGAAAGAACACAATGACAGGGAGAAAACAAGAACAGGAACAGAAAGAAAAAGTGTGGGCGATGACATGCATCGTGATTGATGGGAAAAGATGGTGAAAGAGGCAGACTGACAAAGCCAGAGAGAAGAAGAGATGTTCATGGGCTGTGATAGACTCTCTGACTTTTACTCTGGCTGTGCCGATCTGTCAGCTGCCGAGGATGAATCACACTCCAGAGATCTTCTATTAACTTTGTTCTGTTCAAAAGTCACCTTCCATCAGTCTGATTAAAGTACAGCATGATCCTGATTCAAGAGGTAATTGTTACTAAAAGATGCTGTCATTCTTGTTTATAAGGGTTGGATCCTTGCATCTTAAAAGCAACGAGGCTCCAAAACAATTTAAACACTACAGTCAGTGGCTGTAAATGAATAAATCTTAAAAAATAAAGCTGCTTTCGACTCAGTTTAAAGTCCAGGTTGTCTGCATGCAGCCACTTGTTGCTGTCGTATAAATACACTCTGGTTTCCAGGAGCCATAGCTAACATGCTTCTGGATTTATTACCAGTAACGGAAAGCAATAATTATCTAAATGTTGTTCCATATAATCAATGAAAGATAAGTTGAAATGAAAAGCAGAGTAACATGCAGTTGTAACATGTTTTCCAGCTGTAGAATATCCAGGTATTATAGGACTGTAAGATGGTTAATTCAGGCCTTTAAAGACCAAAGCAGGATACAGTTTGATGTAGGAATTAAAGTAATATAAGCAAAAACAATTATAAAATCATGTCAGAAATTATGGATTTTGTTATTCTTCATTGTGAAAAGCAGAAAAGGGAATTTGTTTCTCTGATTTAAAAAAAACTAAGAAATTAAAATGTGTCTTAAAATACCAGATTTTCAGAGTAAAAATCTACAAATCTGACAGTAAAAAAAACAATTTATGAAATTTCTGTGGCATTTTCTCAGTTAATTTCCAATGTCAGGGCAGACATTTTGCTGATATCTTCTTTGGAATAAAAAAAAAGCCACATTCTGCACAAATAAATGCAAAATTAAGGTGTAACAAATAAGAACCTTGAAATACCTTTGCATAAATCATTTAAATTAAACATAGATAAATTGTATTTTGAGATAAACTTGAACTCAAAACACAGAAACTAATATCATCTGACTTAATGTTTGGCACAAACGACTCTTAGGATTTCAGCTTATAAGTGTAGATTCACTAAAAACCCTGGACCCAATATTTCCTAACCAAGAATCCTCTCCATGTTAATATCATTTAAAAATCTAATTTTTAATCAAAGAGGCGAGCAGCCTTCCACTCGGCTGCCAACAGACTCAGACTTGTTTCCAAAGCGCAGATGATCAGAGATCAGGTAGACCGTTTTTAAAAAACCACAGCGATGTCATTCTGCCAAAATCCTCACACCGCATCGTCAGACTGAGCTCCAATTAAGTGGAGATGTCTCTCTTTTAACGCCTCGTTAGCCTAATTGGATTAACAAAGAGAAACCTTATGATAGACGGCCAATATTGAGCAGCCGACCTCAGAAAGCTTCACTTTCCTTCTCTGTTTCACTGCAGTTACCAAGGTAAAGTAATAACTGCCAGAAACTGTTGTTTTGTTTCTGACATGCTGAATAAAGTAAAAGTCAACAATATGACATCTAAATGAGTTGTGTTTTACTTCTGAATGACAAACATGATGTGAAATAGGGACAAAATGACAACTTTAGTGCTTAAAACTCAAATACTCTTCAAAAAAACAATTTATTTCATGCCTCCTCCTTTGTTTTACTTAGAAAGGAGGCATCACTTGCTTATATTACAGCCTATAAATGTAGTTTTCTAACAGCCTCTAAATATTAAAAACCTCTATTTTAAACTGAGTTCCGATCAGTACAATAATTTCTTAGATGACCTGCAAAAAAGAAATACTGCATCTCCGTCAAACAAAAGAAAATCATGTATAAATACTATCCATCCATCCATCCATCCATCCATCCATTTTCTTTAACCGCTTCTCCATTCCGGGTCGCGGGTAGCTGGTGCCTATCCCCAGCAGTCACTGTGCGAGAGGCGGGGGACACCCTGGACAGGTGTATAAATACTATCTTATTGGAATTTCAGTTTGTATATTAATTAAATTAAAATAGGAGCTTGTTTGGGTTAAATTTGAAGGTCATAAACTGATCCAGGTATTGGTATTGATAATCTACATCCAACCTGTCTGTCTGACGTTTCACTAAAGTGGAATAAAAAAGGTGAAATCAACAACAAACAGCTGTTTGGTGTTGGAGTCATGGAGCTGCAGAAGCTCAGCTTGTTTTTCAAAGAACTTCCTTTTTTCTGACTGAACTCAGTTCATATTGGACTGAAAACAACAGGAACACGGATGATCTTATGATGGAACAGGTTCATTTCAAATGGCTGTTTGAAAGACAAATGGTTTCATTTTTTGGTGCATTTTTCCACAAGAATGAAGTTGTACTGAAAAGAAATTGTGTGAAACAAATAGGTCAGAAATAAACTCTGAACCTTCATGCATATATTGCTTATTTGTTTATTTTGGAGGAGCCTGATTAGAAAACTGGTGCTCGAAAAGCACCAACCATCAGCCAGGCCAACAATGACCAGTGTGATGTTTTTTTTTACCCAATTAGAGCCGAACTGGCAGACTGGACCTGTGCTGGTAGAATCTGGGCTTCAGGGTCTCAGACTCTGTCCAAGTCCATGAGACATCAGCTTCGGCCCAAATGAGACAAATAAAAGATTCTTTGTTTGTTCCCCTCCCACTTTAGATGAGACAACCTGAGGATTTTTCAGAAGAAGATTCCTCACAGTGTTTCTCTGTGAACCTTTGAGTTTCTGTGTCTCTCTGCCAAGATAGCCCACTGGAAACTGGGGTGGCTTCCAGCTCCTCCAGTGAAGGGTGGGGATCACCATAATGATAGGAGTTTAGATTGTGTGTGTGTGTTTGGGGGGGTGACGGCGCCTTGGGGCCAAACGTTGTTAGTCAGTGCTGGCCTGTCGCCGACCCCCAGATCTTGCCTTTTATTTAACCCAAATTATTTTGGAGAGGGAAGCCATTAAACCACCCACAGACCTGAGGCACCCTGATTGGTCATAACAAACTGTAAAGTGGAAGCTGATTGGTTGTGACAGTTAGGATCCTCCAGCCAGTTTGGTGACCCAGACTGTGGGAGGGAGAGGAAGAGGTCGGCAGGTGGACGGAAAACAAACAAAAGCTTAAAGGCTCTTGTAGAAACAATACGACAGTTGTGTATATCAGGTGGTCAAATCTTTTCACATATTTAACTAAACGTGATAAATAGTAATATAGAGCAGATGTTGCAGTGTAGGAGGTAAATAAAGAACGTACGTAACATTTTCTACAGTCAGTCTGTAAAGATTAAGACAAAAGTAGATTTTTTTGAACAATTATTGAATTAGAAACACATTTTATTTCCTAGAAGCAACTATTGTACTACAATCAAGCCAGGTATAAATTTAAAAATTGAAAATCATCAAGAGAGAGAGGCAAGGTAAACCCTGGACACGCCGTAAATCCATCTACTTAATGTTGCATTTTGTAAAAACATTCAAACTAAGAGGAACTTTTTTCCTTTCTAATGTGTTTATGCTTCAAACAGCTGAATGAATGGGACATCTTTATCCTCATGTTATTCTCACTGCTGCTCAATAATGACGACATAAAATGAAAATGTTGGAAACGGCTTTCTGGTTTTCTCACTTTTCTTCTTTCGTTCTCTTTTTCCATGCCTGCCTTTCTATCGCCTCACATCTTTTTTTTTTTGTCTTCCCACCTAAAACTTTCATTCATATCTTTCTTTTCCCTTCGTGATATTCGCTATTCTTTCCCCATCCTTTTGTCTTTAGCTCTAATTCTCTGATCCGTCAGCGTCTGCCTTTTTCTCCCTCCATCACATAAATGCTTTCATTTCTGGCTCCACAGGTGGTGGGATGGAGAGAGGATGTGTCGCCATAGAAACGCTGTCGGCCTTGGTAGAGCTGATGCAGCTCTGCAAACTCTACAAGATCTACAGATAGCGCTCACAAAGAGCACCACACACACACACCAGATAATAACCAATGGAGAAATGTGGTTTTAAGAGGAGGGAAAATGTGCATGTATGTGGGTTTCTGTGTGAGCAAATGTGCATGCATCTAAATACTTTGTTAAAAGATGTCCTCGAGCCTTTTCTCTAACATTAAACTGAAACGTGGAAGTGCACGTCTTCTGCATTCGTGCATTTTCACCACCTGCTGTTCTCCCTGGATTTTGAGTCTGACTGCAAATGACTTTGTTTACAACTCAAACTTACATAAAATCTATCCAAACTAAAGTTGAAGTAGTTCTGCAGCTGCTTAATTAGCAGCTAAATTAGTAGCAATTTTATATTACGCTAAGCAATATAACATTTATTTATCACTTTTAGCAAAGCACAAGTCTGAAGTGCATTCAGTTAAACTGATAAACAGACATGTCTACTAATTTATTCATATGGATCTTATCTTATAGCCTAGATAAGTGTCAGTGACCTCCTAACTCTTGTTTTTATTTCAACACAGAAGAAATTACAGCTCTTGAGCCAAGTCAACAACAAAACAGCCTCAGGAACCTGAGCTCATTACTATAAATGCAATAAAAGAGCTCTGAGTCCCATACTTTCATGATGTGTAGATTAAAAAAAAAAACACAACATGCTTGCTAATGTGAATACTTTTGGCAACATGACATTCTGCAGTGGATAAATTCTGATTATATTATTCTGTCCTGTGTGAAGGATGGGATGCAGAAGCATTTTCTCTTTTCGATTGTGAAGCTGCTGAAGAGAAAATAACAGCATCAAACAAACCAAACATATCCAGCTGTCTAATTACCTGTCTGTCTGTTAAAGCTGGTTTGTTTTCACGGCAGGTGTGTGTGTGTGTATTCATGGAGAGATGTGATGAGCGGACTGAATGCTAATGTGACAGTCTGCAGTGGAGGAGAGAGCGAGCGCAGCCAGACAAGAAGAGAAAACTGTGTGCACGAGCGTGAACTCAATGACTCGCTTCACCAAGGACACACCGACACACACAGCGTCCACATATCGCTTTAAAAAACAGCTTTTTAGGGCTTGAAGGCTGTGGAAAGCAGCCATTTTAGAGCATGTCAACACAAAGAGGCAAACCAAAGTGATATATTTTTTGCTTTTTGCGCATTCTTCCATCATTTGTCCCACGTTAACATGCTCACTCACGTCTTGTTTAAGCACAGAAACATGTAAATTACTGCTCAAGGCCACCAAGAGTCTGAGAACAATGCCAACTCAGCATTGTTAAAAACACATATCTCTTAGAAGAACTCCATCGCTGTCAAGCTGCGCATGAAACTTTGTCAGGGTTATTGTGTGACCTTCTTCAGTCACAACACGAGAAGTTTTGGAGGAGCACCAACAAGGACGACCAGCACAAATAAAAGTTACACCTGTGAGTCAGAGCAGGGAGAAAAATTGAACACCTACACGCTGGCAAGGACAACATGATGGAGGAGAAACAGAAGCGCACAAGGACGCTCATTCAACATGAGGGGGACACAAAGAAATCATTCACACTACGATGGTTAAATACACTCTTCACAATATTGTTTTTAACAGAGGAAAAAGGCTAAAATTCAGCCAATTTCACAAATATTGTGTTACAATTTGGTGTGATTGCTGAAGTCATTCACAACACATACTCAAAGTGCTATTTCCTTTGCAAAATCTTTGCATAAAACTTTAGCGTCGACGGTTGGAGTCCAAAAGTGACAACAGCGTTAGTGTCGTCAACATCAGTGAAACTTTGTCAGGATCTATGTTTCATCCGTATGTAGCTAACAATTACATAAACAGCCGTCAATGAACATCATCGCCTTGCCTCGCTGGAGAAATGTCAGATGTGGGTGGTAATTTATAGGTGCGGGACACGGGGCAACCAGTGTAGGTGGAATCTGTTAATGCTGCAGCATTTGCTCAATCACTGCCTGAGTGTTTCGAGTGGATCTCATCTTTGAATCCGAGCCAGAAGAGCGAACCAAACCGGAGGATACAGTAGGTGCTTCGGGTGGGAGGTTCACTGAAATAAGACAGCTCTAAGGAAAACATGAGGTGCAGCACAGCTCTGCTGCAACTTTTATCACCAACTTTTATCACCAAGAACAAATCAGTGGTTTAGAGATATAAAGGAAGGATTCCTGATAATATCTCAAAGAAGTGTCACATTGAGCACCAAGCATCACACAGTGTTTACCTTGATTAAGTTACAAATGCATCAGGCTTCAAGCAGGTCACCTAATCAATGTTAATTAACTTATATAAATACATCTGCAACCTAAGTTCTAATTCCAGATATTCATCATGTAAATTAGGGACAACTGAAGCTTTTTCACCTAAAATAACACAAAGATGCTGCAGCTCATCAGATAGAAGCAGCTTTTAATTTGTATTCACTTTGTATAAAACAAACTTTCTAACTGAGGTAATAATAGTGTCAATGCATACACATTAAAGTATCTTAATTATTATTCTGTAAAAAAAAATCTCATATTGTATTTTATTACGTATGTTTGAAATAAAACATGCAAATTATACAAGAAACATGTAGCTCGACTGGAGAATAGTGCACTATGACTTTTGGTCACAGTATGTTGCACAAACTAGACAAAAGAAAAACTACAAAAAAGACTAAATTAAATTAAAACAATGGTGATCAATGGGATTTTTTCCAAACAGATGGGAAAACCCAGCCCTCCGTGGAGCTCTGTAGCTCAGACAAACTTGACGGTAGAAACGTCATTCAGAGTTTAAACGTGTCACAGAAAGTTGAACTTTACACGTCTGAACTGGCATTTTGATATCTTTTATGATTTTTTTACACAATCTCCGTTTAAGTTTCATAATTTTTGGAGATTTTTTTTCCAGGCAATCACAGTTGAAGTCATAAACCCTAACTTCTGAAATGTCCTAAAAATTTAAAAAACATTGCAAATATTCTCTTCTCTTTTTCTTTTTTTGCACATAAGCAAATTACACATGAAACTGTAGGGATGCTTATTTTCTTTCACCCAGTGTGTCCCTCACTGCTATAGGTCCAAAATGCAATCAGACTTTCACTTCAGTTATGTTTTAATTTAGATTTCTCTTCAAAAGATGAAGGGTTTATTTAATATCTTCTACATAAAACACTAAAAAAACATAAAAATTCACATATACATTCTTCAGTGTCTTCTGTTGCTCAGAGTTCAAGAATTCATAACATCTAAGTTATAGTTTTTGCACAGCAGCTGTTTGACAGACACAAATGTGTGTGTAATTAGCCACTGACAGCAGCTTTAGCATTTATTTTAATCTTGGTTCTCTTTCCACTTCTTACACAGTTTAAACATCAAAATGTTGGCATTGTTTCTTAGTTTAGATTACAAAGTTTATGCTAGACGTTTGATCAGCTTTTAAAATTTCTAGAAATTCTTTACTGTTTTGTTGCTCTGGATTAGTCTCCATGTTTCATTTCTAATAACATAATCTCAGCACCAAATCAGACTAGTGTTACGTTGTTATCGTGCATCTAAAAGGGTGAACATGTAAACATGTAACGTGTGCAGCCTGAATCCTGCAGCACAGAGGAGTCAGCAGCTGGTCGGGAGCCAGGTGGGAGGATATTAACAAATGAGATTAGGATACTAAGTTTCCCAACAAACAGAGGCACCGTAGAGCCACCAACAATTAAAACAAATATTTCTCACAGACTGAAGAGTTTCTATTAGCTTCATTTAGTTTCTTGGTTTTTATGACTAAAACAGCCTGAACCAAATATATATATATATATATATATATATATAGCTACTTATCAAACTATTAGTTCTTCAAATACTGAAAATTACTTTTTTGACTAACTTGAAGCACCAACAATCCATCCTGTCTGCGCTTTAATTTTTAAAGCATGAAAACCCAAAAATACACAGAAAAAAACAAAGGTTTTTTCTCTGCTTTTGGTTGTTAAGCAAGAGTTTAAGAAAACTTTAATATGGAGGCAGACTGAACTTTACCAAATACCAAAATGTGATGTTAACTTGTTAACTCGTGTTTGTGAGGAGGGCCACACCTCAGCCACACTTTTAATCACCAGGAGAGCCGGTTCACTCATTCACCACAGTTTGTTTCACCCTGTGGACCCTGGTTTCTCTCTCTCACTTAGCCAATCATTCATTCGTCTTTATGTCACCCCCTTATCTCCTCATCAGTCATTTAAATAGAGTCCAGTTTGATTCAATAAAACAATCAAATACATCATCATTCTTTAATGCTTTATCATCATCCCATATTACTACCAACATCTATTTACCCATTGTTTCATTTCTATCATTATCTAAGGTGCCATCTCAGGTTTAAACGCAATTATTAGACAGAACCCCTACCCTGAATCTCCGTCTCCTTCACCACCAATCAAATGATCCCCATATGAGTCTCACCTTTCCAATCTACCCAGACCCTCATTCTCTAATCTTTAACTCTAATTAAGCCAATTAACCCACATCACTCTGGTGTGGTCCTCGCTGCAAAGCTAAAGAAAAATAACACACACTGACGTTGTCAGAGGATCCACCTGGTGTTCTGATGTGAAAGCGTGTTGTCTGCACACCCAGCGGATTATAATTAGCTGAAAAGCTAACACCCTGTATGGAGAATGAAATCATTATGCAGAAATAATGAATACACCAGTATGAATAATTATATCATCTTCAAATTAGAGCTGGGAGTGATGGACTACACCCATTGTCGGTAGCTTTAAACACACACACACACACACACACACATACACATACACATATACAATATCCCAAGAGCCACCCAGTTTGGCATGAAATGTGAGCTTGTGCCAAAAACATTGGGAGCTTAATGAAATTCATAGCTCAAACACATTATGGCAGCGATATGAACACACTGCGCTGCTGGCCGCTGTCAGGGGATGTGCACGGTTTCCATGGAGACCAAAGGAAGGCGGGTGAGTGAGTACAAAGCTATTCTTCATCAATAGCCAGAGCTGCAAACTGAGTAAATGTTCTAATTGCCGTTGATTCGTTTCCTCCCCCTGTCTTCTACTTTAAAAAGGCAGGACTGGTTTAGGACTGTAGTTCCTCGGAAGAAGGGTTTAGCTTAAAGGTACTCATTGAAATGGCTTAAACATCAGTCAAAATAATCATCCTAAAGTCAGAAACAAAATTTACACAATTTCTTTACTTATACTGATGGCTAATGTGTCCTTAAACCACAAATTTGGGAACGACTGCCAACTCCCGCGTGTTTGTTTACCCACGAAAACAGCCGAAGTGACTGAAAATCGAGAAATCTGACAATTTTGATGTACTGGTACGTATTTAAGCTCAAATTTGTTGAGTAAAGTATGCAAATAAAAGTGCTTTGTTTACACTGAGTGCTTACCCGCTTTTCCACTGGAAAACTACTGGAGTAAACTCTTTCAGATTGCCCCCCTCGATATAGTTCAGGAACCTTTTTCATGTTTGATTTCATAGTTTGCAAAGAGCAGCTTTAAAGATTAACCAGCTGCACGTTAAAAATATGTCAGCCAGCAGATATAAATGTCAGTAGGCCAGAGGAGAGAAGACACAGAGGGTGAGACAAGAGGACATCCATGAGTTTCTGAGCCGCACCGAGCGTTGGACGGCATTACTCCATCCATCACCTTATCTGCTCGTGGGGGAGGGGAGGGACGGCTGCACGCCATCAGAATTAAACAGAGAGAGCGGTGGATTAAATTACACAAGAAGGAGGGGAAAAAAAGATTGAGGGAATGAGTGAGGGTACTCTGCTCAGGCCGGCAGGATCCGTTCGCTCGCAGATGTGGGGCAAGCTGCCGCCGCCACACTCCACCGGTGAAGCGAAGGAGATGTGTTGGAGGGGGTTAGCCCAAGGTTGCTGTCTGCACCAGATCTGCCAGCCTCTTTTTGTTTCACCGTAAATGCACCTGAGTTGGAACTGACAGCAAATTCATGCTGCAACAAAGATGACGAGTGACAAAAACGCACCGGAAGACAAATTCAGACTAAAACTGACATAAGGACGATTTTAGTATTGTAACAACCTGCTCTGAGCCCCAAACACAGGATAAATAGCTTTAAACTGTCAGTCCATCCTTTATTTCGGTCAAGACAGAAGTGACCTAAAAAACTGCTTAACAGGGGACATTTTTATATTCATGGTGCCCAGAAGATAAACCTCAGGCTTTTGTTCATGCATGACTGTCCTTTAGCCTCACAGAATCACTAACACAGTCATCAAGTCTCAAACATGTTAAAGTCACGTCACACACTTAAACTGAGAAAAATAACATTTAAGTTTTAAAAAAGCTAAACACCTCCCTCTGTGTCTTTGTATCAATGCAAGGGTTAGTTTTAGAAATGCTGAAAAGCTGCTGAAATGTTCAAATTGTGTGCCTAGGATGTCGATCAGCCATCACCGACTCCAGGAACTCTGCCAGTAAAGAAATATAAGCTTATTTTTCTTATCTTTGAGGAAAGAAAGGCTTCCTTACAGGGATTTGTTGTTCTTCCAGTGAAATCTATATAACTTTACAGGAACTAATGCCTGATATTGAGTTATTCTATATTTATGTAAAGGAATTATATGATACCCCCTCCGGTGTATTTTGCATGTCCATTTTGAGCTTTACAGTAAAACTCAAGTCTTGAAAAAGAAACTATTAGTGACATTTCACTTGTATCAGAAAAGCAAAGCATGCCAATAAATACTTTTCTGCAACGAAATTCATGATATTACCAGAAATCAAACCTCCACTAAGGTCATAGCGTTATTAAAAACTAGTCCAATCCAGATTGTGGCTCACCACCAAAATTTAATCAATTTTTTTTCTTGTGACAATCCCAACATTTCCTGAAAATTTCATCAAAATCTCTTTATTAGTTTCTGAAGTAATCTTAACTCATAACCTCCTTGAAAGTTACTGAAATGAGATAAGTACTGATTTAAATACAAAATCTGAACTCAGGAGCAGTTACACAGGATCAGGATTAACAATTAAAGTTCTAATCTAAACCAGTGTAGAAAATATAATCGATCCCTCCTTTACAGTGTTCTTTCCTTCCTGTTTGTGTTCCTGATCAAAAATGGCCGCTCCAATACGTCTGATTAGAAATCCATGACAGTACATATTTCATTTATTGTGATAAATCTTTTTATCCCTTTGTGTTTTTTTACTCACAGTACAAATGTAGATTTTCTGTTTGGTTTTATGGTCTGTAGGCCTGACTGATCTGAGCTGCACTTCTTGTCACAAATTATGTGTGGAAGATGATCATTATTTCTTTTTAAATCAATTTATTGTTTTTAATGAAAGCAATGTCACATTTTTGTCAAATTCATTCAGCTGTTTTTTATGGAAGTGAATTCAAACTATTTTAATAAGGGCATTCAGGGCAAATAAGGCAAAACAACAACAAAGCTTTTCATATCCTGGCATATTGCTGCAAACACCTACTGCCAAAAACCAGAGGCCGACTCGTTTTTGTGTGTCCGTCTGTTAGCGACGTATCTCATGAATCACTGAACAACCCAATTCAAGATGGCTGCCACAGCCATTAGACCTGAACAAAAAGAAAAATGTCTACAACTCAGTTAATTTTACAGATATTGATTTAAAATTTGGAGTGGTAATATTAGGTGAGAGTGAACTTCAAGGCATATTCTGAGCACTAACAGAATGCACAAGAACTGTGCATAACTGCTTAGAGTCAACTCTGTCTGTCAGTAAAATATCTCATGAACCACAGGACAGATTTTAATAAAACTTTCAGGAAATAATCATTGGATGTACTTATACAACTGATTTTTGGAGGCACCCCAAATAAAGATGGCCACTACAGCCAACTGCCCTTAGAAACCACAAACATGGCTTTAATTTAGTCAGTTTTACAGACATTGAGCTAAAATTTGATGTGTGAGTCATTCACAACACATCCATGCATACGATCGCACACAGCATGATGACAAGGTTTGTCATTCTTAACCCTAAACCTCTGGCAGGAAATGAGGCAGGAAATATATGTTTCTTCAAGGAATGATAGGCCTTTAATTCTTGATATCTTGATAAAACCTTGGATCTAATGTGGGTATAAAAATGCTTAGGTGTTCAATCATCTTACAGAAGTAAAGACATGACTCAGGCAATTATTTTGGAAAATAAAATCACTTGAAATCAGTTAAAAAAACGTCATAATTTGATGCTGAACCAAATGTTGGCTCACAGGAAGATCAGCTCACCGGCCCTTTAAATAAACCAGACAAGCGCAATAAAAATACAATCATATAAATCCTTTAGGTTTCAGCCAGCGGCCTGAGACCAACGGGACAGATTATATTTGATTATAACGCCAGACTGATTCCATCTCGTGCACACTCCTGCTTCGTTAATCTGACAGTAATGCAGCCTGCGCGCGCAATAAATCTCAGACAAAGAGACAGTGCCTGTGTCCGTTTTCAGCGTTTACTCGACTGTTTTTTTGTGTGTATCAGAATGTCCTCTCAGCCCCCCTCCATGAATTATTCATCAGCCCCCCCTCCTCGACCCTAATCCTCGCCTTTGTGAAGCTGTGGTGCCGGCGTGCCTTCAGGGATCCGGCCTGCTGCATCTTCTCCAGCAGCGCATCTCAAGATTTTTCCTTCAGGTGGCAAAGGTGTGGCGTGAGGTTCCATCAGGAGGGGGGGCAAAATTTATTGTTGCAGGAAAAGTTTTACTTTAGGATTTAAATTTATGCATTTAGGTTATTTTTAGGAAACAACACTTAACTGAGCACTGTTTATCAGATTGTATTGGCACTTGATGGTTGGGGGATCTTGAAAACCGTCTCCCCCGGTGAAGTTCTGTGGAGGTGGCCTTGACTTTCAACACTGTGCAAAATGTAAAAAAAACAGAGCCTACAAATCCTGTGGGAACAGGGGTGGCAAGACATTTGTTCTAGTGGGAGCTGCCGCTCCGTGCCACCCCCTAGAAGCACCCCTGATCATCTGGATTCTGTCACAAATCTGAGGTCCTACAAGAAAAACATCCCTGCAGCAGATGAGTAACACAGTGAACTGCTTTCACTGTGCTTCTAAAATGCCTTTGTCTTCATTCTCCATCAGTATTCCTTCAGGATGGGTGAGTTTACCTGTGTTTAAACATCACATTGTTATGAAACCCATCTGCACTCAGATGACGAAGATGGCAGGGATTTAATTATCTTTATTTCTTAAGATCTGGTCTTTTCACATCAGGCTTCTTCAGCAGAGGGCATGGGATATTTCAAATCCTTTCTTTCCGTTTTCATTGTGTCCAGACTGACCTCATTGTTACCTCCCCTGATAAATTATGTCCACTTGTGTCTTCACTCTGACCTAAATTTGATTTATGTCCATTTTAGTCCCCTGTGGAATCTCCATCTTGCCTCTGAGGGGACTCCAGTCCCTCTGTTTGTGTCTCCTTTGGATCAATTAAAAAACACATTCGGATTTAAAAATATCAAGTAAAATATTCCTAAACCATATTTTTAAAATACTATTGCATGTTTCCGTTTACAAACGTGATATTGTGAGGAATTTAGCAGCTTTTTTTACCAAGCAGAGGTTCATTAGTACCCAGTGGGAGTGAGGCGCTTCCTAACCCCCAATCAGAGGCTGCCTGACCTGGTTTCTGGCTGCCCTGGGGGAGTGTGTTTCGGTCCCCTGAATCCTCTGAGAGGATGTGCTGCTGCAGCAGGAACATTCCTGTGAATGCCTTTGCCTGTGAATGCTCTGTGTGCAGAAGGGAGGCCGGGTTCTTACCGTGCACGGGCTGCGGGATCAGGTGCAGAGCCAGGACGCACCACAGCAGCATTTGTCTCCAGCATCCCGAACAAACGCGCGTCTCCTTCTGTCCCCGCATCCTTCTTCTGTGCGCTGCTACAATCAGACAATCAGTAAAAAAAAAAAAACCTGCTTCTGCTGTTTGACTGCACGGATCTTGCAGGAAGTATTCCGGACTGGCGGATCTGTGGGTCTGAGTGCGGTCTAGACTCCAGCCTCCCCGCGCTTCTCCTCCATAGCAGCTCGGTGTTCAGCGGCTCTGCGGCGGGTTCACGGCTCCATCGCCTCCAAACGCGGCGCGCGGAGAGGTGAGGGTGAGGAGGTGGTGGTGGTGGAGGCGGGGGGAGGGGGGGTCGCACAGACGCAGGTTCGACTCGGCTCGGCTCGGAGCGGATCGGTGCTTTGGCACTTTGTGTGGCTGAGAGGGAGACGAACGCAGCGCGCGCTCAGCAGCCTTCTCATCCTCTGAGGAGGAGGAACCCCCTCCTCCTCCTCTTCACCCCCGCCCCCCTCTTCCCTCCCTCATTCCCCAAGGCTCTTCCCACCTCCTCTTCCTCCATCCTTTTTTTCTCTCTAAAACTTTAGCCCACTTTCACGCTTTCTTGTTTTCCTTTTCCTCCTTCATCTTCTACATTATAAAACCACTTTGACCCTCTTTGAACCCGGAAGGAGCCATTCTCCCCCACACCAGAAGCTCACCCGAAATTAGTGCCCATTAAAATTATTCATAATAAGAGTCATTGCCAACACATACTGTGAGCTAAAACTCACTGTTCAAGATCTGTGCCTCAAACTGTGGCATCAACCCTGCAAAATATGTCCTAAAACACTGGACTGATTTGAATTAAATACAGAAAGTAATCATTAGAGCTGTAACTGATTGACAATTAAGAGCTAATCAACATCAGCCAACACAAACTTGGTTATAACTCATATTAAGTTTATATTTGACCTTTTTTCAGTCACTTCAGCTGTTTCTGTAGGTAAACAAACCCTAGTGTAGTTGCCACCAACTTTGCTTACAGATTTTTAGTTTAAGGACTCATTAACCATCATTATAAGATAAAATATTGTGGATTTTGTTTCTTACTTTAGGATTTTTTTGAGTACCTTCAACAGTTTTTATCCTCCTTGTAAGATCATAATCCTTTATCTTCAACTCTATTTTTTTTTATTCTTCCTCTTTCCTTTTCCAAAATCTTTTCCATCCCACCTCCTTCCCTTTTGTTCCCAGAGGTTTTGGTCATTTATTTTAAAGTGTCAGATCTCAATAGAAGAGCCCACTCCCTGCCCCCTCGGGGGGATCAGCCTGATTTAAGGAAGCTTCACCTCCGCTTCATCCTTCCATCACTGAGGAAGACGGGGACATTTAATATCAAGTGAAAAAAGAATAATTTTATGTGTGACAAATATGTAATCAAAAAGCCCGTTTAATGGTGTAACAGAGAGAAGCAAACAAAAGGGAAGAAGTGTCCGGAGGGGGTGTTTGAGGGGGGGTCTGCTCACATGGCGATGAATGCCCAAGAGCCCCGGGGTAATGATCGTGGTGGGGGTCGTGGGCATTCTTCTACACACACACAAAAAAAAAGCATAAAAAGAAGAGAAAGGGGCTGGGCAACAGGGGATGTTCTCTGTGTGTGTGTGGGTGTGTGCGTGTGTGTGTGCGTGTGTGCATATTAATTACATTACTATATATGCAGCAAACTGTATGTGTGTATGTTCGTATCTGGATGGTTTTATGCGGGAGAAAGCAGAAGTAAAACCAGATTTGTTTGGTTTCTCTAATGAAATGTTTACTGGAAAAGAAAACATGCTCAGTGGATTGTGAAAAGTAGGTCAAGAGGACATTTCTGAAGCTCCCGTTTAGAAAATATTAAATGCTACACAAACTGCATCTGAAAACATGACCTTTCCCTTAAAATAATTCCAGAAAATACAAAAGGAGGTCTCTTTGTTCCTTTTTCCTTGAACACAAACCCACACCTGCATCGGTTTAATAACTCTGACCATGATAACATCCACACAGCTGACACTCGGGTTCGGTTCAGCTTCATCTGCTTTTATTCCTCAGAATAAAGCTGATATGAACTGACAGAAACACTGGACGGAGCAACAATAACAAACAATAACAAAAGTTGTTCGAGTCTGTATTATTGTCGTTACATTCTATATTTCAATTGTTCTCTGCCTCCTGAATTTTTCCCATTTTGTCTCTTTTTCTTCTGCCTCACAGCTTTAATACAAAACATGATGTCCATTACACTTTTCTCTGGGTTTGACACTGTTAGGACGTAAAATAATCAGACTTCTTACAGAACTCTGGCCTGCTGCTGGCTTGTTTCTGCAGATATTCATCACAGCACTTTGTTCAGCTCTGAAACAAACTGTTGTTGTTTTAAACTGTTTTCAATGGAATATAGTTTAGGCCTTTAAAAACAGTCACTAAATATATCAGGTTGGGTGGAGATTGTGGCGAACCCAGTGCACAGACTCATCTTGATCCCAGAAATAAAATATTTTTTTTTAAATAAAAAGAAATAAAAACAAAAAGCTGAGGAGGCAGCAAAATGAAACATTAACAAAAATCCAAAATGTAAAGAACACAAACTGCAAGACATAAGGGACAACGGGCCAGCAACTAAATGAAGGAAATGACCAGGTTTTAACAGCAGAGGGTCATTAGGGGAGGTGGGCACAGGTGAGTGATAACTGAGAAGGTGGAGACGAGCGTGGCAGGAAAACAAGAGATAAACTGAGGACAAGAGAAGAATGACAGGATACAAACACACAAGGAGCAGAAACTACAAAGACAAAACATGAAAACAATAAACCCAAAATAGCGATAAATCACATCATGTGTCATTTACATACTGATGATGTTTTGTTGTATTTGTATTTCCCTTTGTGAAAGTCCTTTCTGTCTGTTTGTTTCTGTTCATAATTTTATCACGTTGAAGCTGATAATCACTCATTTTGCAATAATTTCATGAAATTCAGAGAAATTTAACTTAAAAGCTCAAGAACACACACAAAAAATTACAACTATTGTCCCAAAATCCTACATTTCCTGACAATTTAATAAACTTTTATTAAACAGCTTTAAACATGATGTTAAAACTGATGTTACGTTTGTTTTAATATATCAACAAAATGTCCAATGAGGCCAAAAATAAAGTTTTGTATTTACATCTGATTGTGTTCACCAGGTTCCAGCAGGAGAGCTGTGATTAAAAACAGGAATATTACACAAAATATTGATTTCTGATCTCGTCCTAATGTAAAACATTAACATTATGATGTTGAATATAACCTTGTTTTCTTTGTGTGTGAAAATTTTGTGTTTTCAGAAACCCGCAGCCTGAGCAGACGTCTCTTCTGTGTGAAAATGTGTCGTTTTCATGATTTAGGATTAATGTTTCTTACAGTTTTATCACCTGTTATTCAGGGAGCTGCTGAGACCATCCAGATGCTCTGGTTTAAAGAGGGGACAGAGTTCATCAACAATGAATTAAGGTCATTTAATCCCTGCCCCCAAAACAGAAAAAAGACCCCCCCTCCCCCATACACACACACACACACACACACACAATTCCCCATGTTTTAAAAATTACGGCGCACAACCTTAACCATAAATATCCTTTTTCTGTTCCTCTACTTGCTCTGAACTTTTATTTTTTATTTTCTTAAAAATCATTTTTTATTCAGATGAAAGTTTTTTGTTTCTTATTCATCAAATATTAAAGTAATAAAGCAATAATCATCTCTCACCACTCATTCTTTTGTGTCGTTGTTTGCTTTGTTTGTGCAAACAGAATAATAAAAATCCTTCCTTCCTACAGCCAGATATCTGCAGCTGAAACAGTTTTTATGATCATAATTTATAATACGAAAGAAAAATAAAAGAACCAATGATTTTTAATTAAAAATGATTTGAATTTATTCATGATTGTAGCAAATAAACGTCATTAAATAACAAATTTATTTCTGTTTTTAGGAATCTGCACAAAGGATTGGATTAAATTAGAAGCTCACATCAGATTATGACTCAAACTGTGAATTTTTAAAGTTGAATATTTTTAAGTTAATCTGGATAAATTTTTGCTGGTTGGGATCTTTGCTCACCCTGTTCTTGTCTTTTTGTATCAGACATAAAAAACATCATAAAACACATGAGAACTTTTTTTTCCTGAACTTGTTTTTGTTCCTGGTTGTTGTGCAAACGTCAGGCATGATCTACAACTATCACATAAACTCTAACTCATGTTTTAGAGCTAATTTATGGAGATTCAAAAACAATCATTATGAGTGAGTTTTATATTATAATGTCAAGGGTTTAAATTCCTCAGCGCTAACATGGAAATCCTCAAAACAGACTGTAAAAAGTCCGACACTTTCAAAGAAAGGCTTCAGTTTTTACATTCCCACACAGGAACAATAAATCACGAACATGCTGTAGTGATCTGTGGCTAAGAAATAAAATATTTTATGCTGTTGTTGTTAGGACTTTTTGCTTTTTCTCATGTGCATTGGCACAAAAATATAGAAAAAGCTTTACAAAAGGATTGTTTATTACCAGGCAAACTCGAAGGTGTGCTGATTAGGTTCTTAAACAAACATAATTAGCTCTGAATCTCACAGAAACTTCATGTTTACTGAGTCTGAATCATTGCTGTCTTAAAAATCTGCACGTTAACTCTAGATTTTACTTAAAGAGCAGCTCAGTGCCGAAATCAAGTCAACCCAGAGAAAAGAGAAATCTGCTGCAGGTGTACAACAATCAGTGACTGCATCAGGAGCATCAATGTATCTACAGACTGCATCCTGGATGGACCAGAAGACATAAAACTGGATGAACCAGAGATGTGTCGATTACTCAGTGTAACTCCACATCAGTCAGAAGGAAAGAGATAAAACAACAACTCTAATGATAATGATGAGGATGACAAAAGAAAAGGGATGAGGAGGAGAAGGGAGAGACCTTACTTGTCTTCTTTACCTCCCCGGCTCCTGTCGTGCTGTGGACCCCTGGCCTACTTACTCCTCCTTCATTTTTTATGACACACACACATGCAAACAGCCATGACGATGCACTGTGACTGCACACACACACACGCACGCTGCAGCAACATTTAAGCCCTTATAACCATGCAGACACAGAGGTGACATGTCAGCGGTTAAAACGTGTATCAGAACAGAAAACGACGGATGTTGGCCGTGTTAAAACAGGATTTCACACCATCAGTCACTGCTGCATAGGGATGATAAGCATTTAACAACATGTGGACATACATTTATCAGCCATAATGCTGAATACAACAAACAGAATGTTTCATTTTATTTATTTACTTTTACTTAGACAGGTAATCCCACTGAGACAGGTAGTCTTATTTACAAGAGAGACCTGTAACACAAAACATCAGTTACATAAAAACAACAAGACAACAACCATAAAACATTATCACGATATTTAAAAGGGAGCAGAGTTTAAGCAAAACAGGTCTGAAATGATGATTTTTCCATTTACTTCTTTTTTTTTTTTTTTTTATTTAAAATATCCCAGAGGGACCAAACTGGACAGTTTAAGTTATTGCTTCAGCAAATTCCAGGAAGATGGAGCGGAAGGGGAGAAGTTCTGTGTGAACCGAGGAGACACAGAAAGAAATAAAGAAATAAAGTCCTGGGAGCGCAGGCTGGGACTGGACTGTCTTTGTGACATCTTTGATTATAGATAAGGGGGCGGCAGGACTAGGATGGATTCGTAAATGAACGTGTAGAAGTCTGAGGGGAGATAATGATGGCAAAGTCAACAAAAAAACAAAAATGAAGCTAACCTTCTGTGACAGAATGTAAATCACTCGTCACCTTTTATTCCAAAGTCTCAAATAAAGGTTCTGTACAATCTGTACGCCCGCCCCTCAGAGTGATGGGGGGGTGATGCTCAGCTACTACCACACCAAATTCAAGCTCAATATCTGTAAAACTGACTGAGAGACAGACATTCCTGTGTTTGTTCAGGTTGACTCCAACTGGTTGTAGACGTTGAACCAACGATTATTTTCAGAGCTTCATTAAAACCTGCCCATTGGCTCATGAGATATTTTGCTAACAGCCACAGGGATTTGCATGACTAAAGTCGATATTTTGGAGACTGAAAAACTGGGCAACTATTAAAGTTTAACTAACTGGTAAGATTACTGATTCACAGACAGAGAGGCATCAGAACACCCCCCTCTGATGAAGACTGGGCCGGATGTTCACACTGACTCATGTCCGACTCTAAAAGTTCATAGAATAACCTCAGAGCAGTAAAAAAATGGATCATGAAGATGATGTGTTCAGACAGATTAAAAACTCCAGTAGTACATGAAAATTAAAGGCCCTAGAGTCCGAAGGAATGCATATCGCCCGCTGCCTTTCAGGACGGAGTTTTAGACTAAGATCGTCTTAGGCTGAGAAATGATGGAGCTGTAACCATTTTGGTTAAACCTTAAAAATAACATTAAGAGTAATCTCTGAGCGCTTGGCGTGTGTGTTGTGAATGACTCAGCTACTGCCTCATCATATTTCAGCTTAATATTTGTCAAATTCACTGACATTTAGCCGTTTATGCTAAGGTCTGTGGCTGTGGCAGCTGAACTGCATCGACTCTAAATTTTATTTGCTGTGGATTTACACCCAATGATTGCTTTCTGAAAGTTTCATTCAAACTGTTCACTGGTTCAGGAGATATTTTGCTAACAGAGTCAATTCCAATAGTTAATGGCAAAGTTTTAAACACAGATTTACTAAAATCTGTTCATGGCTCAGAGTAAAAGTTGGGATCAGTCTCATCTACAAACGCACCAAATGTTCGTCCAATATTTGTGTAAAACGGAGTTGTAGCCGTTTTTGTGTTTGTTTCCCTGTTTTCATCCAACGTTTACTTTCTGAGAGTGTTGTTCAAATGCTCCCCTGCTTCATGAGGTAAAAACAGCATGGCGGGCGATACCTGGGGGGTCAGTGTGGAACGTGTGGTGCCTCTGAAAGGAGTCACATCTCGATGCACAGAGAGTTATCCTATAAATCTGAAGAGACTCTGTCACTATTTCCTGTCTTTTAGTTTTTGACATTTACCTCTCTGTATTTGAAAAATGATCAGATATAAGTCTGCGTGTCCACAAGGTGTGCTGGGTGGCTGAGGAAACGAGTGCCATGTTAATTATGGAAAAAAGTCTCCAAAATGTTTTATAATTAACATGGCTGCTCCCTCTCCTCTGAATCTGTCACAAGTGATGAGCTTTACTCTTTACAGCTCAACCGTTCTTCCTGCTTCTGTGCCTGGATCTCATCTGTTTAACCTCTAATCACCATCTATTCCCAAACGCAAGCAAACAATAATGAAATAAGCACATTTTTGAGCTCTGTCTGATTGCTAATTAGAAGTTTTCAATGCTAGCTGGAGGAGAATATGATTAAAAAGAAAGTAAAAAGACCTTAAAGAGAAAGAAATGGATGTAAAGTTTTGACGTCAGCAGCTTCCTGTGAGAACAGACCGGCTTGTCAGAGAAAGGTCAGAGTTTGTGTCAAAACGTCCGGGTTTAAGATCCTCCACCCCTTCTTCTGTCAGACCGTCTCAGCAGGAATCAGCAAAAATGCTAATTCTGTCGAGAAGCTTGAGGTCTGTTTTTATTTTTATTTCCTGCGTTAGAAACTGATCCTGGTTGCAACAATCTGCAGGTTTGAGTCAAAGTGAACCCTGAATCAGAGACTTTTATCACTCAGCTCCTCACAGTAAACATTTACTGCTCATCAGCGTTATTAAACTGCTTCAGTAACATCTGAAAGTGTTTCAGGTTTTATTTATGACTCGCTTCAATACATTAACCTTTAAAAATATATAACCCAGCCTATAAAAAAACTACAACAGCAGAGTAAAAATAACTGGGGAAATCATTAAAACATTAAAATTATTCATATTTTAAACTTTTTTTATTCAAATATCTTTAATTAAAAATATGGCAGCTTCAGGTGTTTCCAGGAAATATTTTTAAAATGTTTTATTTCATCCTCCAGGCCACAGAGAGCATGAACAGCTTTCTTATAGCTTTTTTTTTTTTTTCTTTTTTAAATCAGACAAGAAATGAACTTTGTTGCAATCAATTAGTTTAAACTTACTCAATGACTTATTTCTGATTGGGACATTTTTTAACAAAGCATATCTGTGTTTAAAAGGATTTACAGAGTTTAAATTTTATTTTGTTGATGACCCAAAACTTTAGAAAGCAAAATACATTTTTGTTGCTCTAAATTAGAAAGTTCTGAATAAAGTTTTGTTTTATAAAATGGGTCATTAATGGTTTACAGGAAAATACAAACCTCATTCGTCTCCTTTTAAAAAAACTTAAAACTCTAGGGGATAAAATCAAGTAGTAATTGTTGAAGTACTTTTGTTTTATACCAGAAACACTGGTCTTTTTAAAAAATATAATAATTATTTAGCATTTTTTCTGACTGATTAAAGTCTGAAACTTTCCTCCATATTTTGCTGGAAAGACAAACAAAGGTGGCTTTATCATTAAACCATAAAAAGGTCAATATTTGTAATTCACAGTCTAATTCCAGAAAAGCTTCTGTAATAATTTGCTCTTTAAAGCAGTTTTATTAATTAGTCTGCAGCTGATTGTGGTTGCAGAGTTTACCAGCAGTATAATACTGTTTCCACTTCCTGTTTGTGGCGCTCCAGGCTGATGACTGACTGACGATTCTGCACCCAGAATCCTTTGTGTCCCTTTTCTTGTCCATTTGGCTCTAAATTTCCACCCCCCCGGATGAGTAATCACCCTCTGACCCCTCATCCTGCTCAATAACACGCTCGTGCTCAATCTGCCGGACGTAGAAATCCCCCCTCAGCAGATTATAGCGCCAGGCTGCTGGGATTAGGTTCGAAACAGCAAACTGACTCATTTACTCTCATCGTTTCCTCTTCATGCAAATCTAACTCCTGTATGTATACATGCAGGTGAAGTTTGGCCTCTCTGGTAATAAAAAAAACCGATCTGATGAAGTGTAAACGTTTTTCTTCCACTTTGAAGTCACAACAAACTGTAATAAAATCAATGTGAATGTATTATGTGCAGATGTTTCACAGAACGGCCGTAATCCCGACACAAAGGCAGAAAACAGATAATCCAGCTTCTCATCCTGGAGCTGCAGGTGGTGAAAAACATGGACAGAAAGAAGAAAATAAATTCCCATCCTCACAGTACAAATCCTTCAGCGTAGAACAAGTCTCTGTGCATGTTTTAGAGCAGTTTACTGAATTTTGTTCCGTTTTACTGAAAATATGTTTTATTAGGCAGGAAATTAGTGCTAAAATCTGCTTTTCAGAAAAACATTGTAAACTTTAACTTGAGTGGGTTCTGAAATGCACACAAACACTGATTTCAGTCCTAAATTTCAACTATGAAATGTAAAATATTAAGTTTAGATTCACTGGAGTAACACTGTTCTTTATACTAACCTACACAGGAAGGAAAATTCCCACTGTCAATAAACACTTTTATGGTTATTCAGATCTTTTTGAACAGTCCAATGCTGTTTGTGCACATCCCGAATTTTCAAATATGACACGCCAAAAATGTAAGAACTGGATTTATAAAATAAAAAAATCTATTTTAGATTCTTTCTTAAACTTTTGGACCATTTAATAGAATCTATAAACACAGGAGAGCCACATTTAAACACATCATGTGTTTCTGAAAACGTGGAATATGTCAGATATCCAGCAGTTATGTGAAAAATAAAACTATAAGGGGTTTTGAAACAAACTACTGTCCTGACAGACATTTTAAAAAGGATTCACATCAAGTGACTGGTTTTGTTTTCAAATACTTTTTGACAGGTATATCATGTCAAATTGTGCTGATTTAGTCAAAATAAATAAAGATTTAAAAACGCAAAATGTTTGTGTTCACCTTCAGAGTTATGTCATATAAGACAATTCTTAAAGGAATACATATTTCTCACTGCTGAAGTTTAAACCAAGTTGTTGCACAGATTCATTTTTGCTCCACGTGTGCAATGATTACTCTCAGCCACTGGCAGAGCAAATTAAAGCTCAATATGAGTTGCAGCCATTTTTTAAAACTTTTGCTAAGGTTGATTGGCGGTGGCGGTCATGTTGCCTCCAAAAGTTAATTAGTTGTAATTTCCATCCAGTGAGTTTCATTGGAATCTGTCCCGTGGTTCAGGTGATATTTTGTTAACAGTCAAAAACACAGGCGAGACCACGATCGCCCACCTCTCATGGCGGCAGGAGATAAGAATGTGAAAATGGTTAAAATGCTTAAAACTTCTAATTAGATCAGATGTAACAAAGATTTATTTACTTTTCTTTCTTTATGAAGACATGAATGTAGAGCATCATTAACTTCTGCTCTCTTCCTTTTTATACATCTGCACATTTCACACTTATACGTATTTTACTTCTGCATAATTTACTGTATGCTTTTGCACTTTTATTTGTTAAATACTTGCAGGTATGTGTTACACTTGTTTTGTTGTGAACCTTGAAGCGAAGCCTTCAAAGTGTCTGATTGTTCAAAGGGATGAGAAAAGAAAACAGTAAAAGTTAGGCATCATAATTATAGAAAACAGTTTATTTGACAGTGTCTAGGTCCAAGTACCAACAGACCCCATACAAAAGAAAAAGAAAAAAAAAGAAAACAAATGCTACAAACAGAGAAAACGTTCATCTACACAAAAAATCTCCTTAAAAATACATCACCATGAACACAAAAAAACAGATTCATCAAAGATAATATATGTTAGGGGGATTTATCTTATCTGAGTGAAGGTACATCACAAGCCTGGGAAGATGTTCAACTCAGGAGAGGAGGGTGAGGCGAATGAGAGCGCACGTGAACGAACGCTTGTTTTCTTCTTCCTGCAGGCCGGCGGCGGCAGAGCAGTCGCACACGAACAGAAAAGGAGGAAAGGTGGATGAGAGGCAGCAACAGGGTGTGAGAGGTAGCAGGCAGCAAGAGGAAGATTTCTAGAAGAGGTAGCTAGCCGATGAAGGAGGAGGAGGTAGCAGAGATACTAACAGTGCGAGCAAAAAGGGAAGAGGAGCCGTTTTAAATGGCTCCCAATAAAAAATCTTTAGTTTTATCAGGTTACTTTAAAGCCAACCTCCATGTTGGACACAAATTTCTGAACAGAAACTGTATTCTTTTTATCGTGGAAGCAATTATCTGCCAACCTTTAAGCAGAAAAGTTGGCTCAATGTTTCCTCTGTGCATTTTTTTTTAAACACAAGAAGCAAGTGTTTATATGAGGAAAGCACAAGGTGAGATCATCTACAGAGTTAAACGTCAAGAAGGAAGAAAGAAGCAACCAGTGTAAACCGATTCATTTCACTAAACTTTGGAGATCTTAAAAAGCTCGACAAAAAGCAACTGAGAGTTCGTCACATTCTGACAACATCTCTTTCCGTTACAAATAATAGCACTGTGGCAGTTTAGCTAATGGCTTTAAAGAATAAACTTTCAATCTAAACCACAAAAGTACTAAACACTAACTTAATTAACTGGTTTAACAATGATGGGCATTTAAAACAACTAAATCTGACGTTTTACTTTACAATTAACTGATCGTGAAAACAAATAGGCCTAAACTTAAGAAGCATTTACAATAATCAGTTTTTTTTATCAGTCTAACCCAGGGATGATCAATTAATCATACCGCAAAGCTCTCAGCAGCTTTTAAATGTGCTATATAAATATTTTTTTGCATTTTTCATTTTTTAAAACCTCTCCTGAATCATTGATTATTAAATATTACAGGTCAGTGGTTGCTCCCTTGTGTAGTTTTCAGTCACAGTATCAGGAGAGAAGATCTGAGGATTAACTGTCAGGATTTTTTTTTTTGTTTTGACAACAAATCGGTAGCTCACAGAAGTAAGAATATCGGCGAGTTTAAGTGGCCGAAAAGAGAAAAAAGGTGTGAAGACGAGGACAGGTGAGCGAGGTAGGCAGCAACAGGAGTAAGGAAACGGAGCGGGAGGGGGGGGGGGGGGG
>NC_051445.1:3611984-3634877 GCF_001649575.2 Kryptolebias marmoratus | reverse complement strand
GGGGGGGGTCAGCACCTAAAAACATCTAGAAGCCCACCGTGCTGAGGAAGAGCGTTTGTCACGTTCTGATGTTTCAGTCGACCTGCATCACAGCATCTCTCCCTTTGTACAGGCTGTGTGAAGGTGTGTGTGTGTGTGTGTGTGTGTATGCGGCCTCCAGTGTTCGCCTGAGCTTTAACATTTCTGTGTGTGTTCCAGTGCTCTGGGTGGTGTGACGGGAGGAGGAATGTTAGCTGTCTGCGCTTCCTCTGAAGGCCTCCTAAGCCAATCAGATCAGTAACATTTATTTGAATATTTGGAGGGGGGGACAGTTTATTTGTGCCATGGAGCTCCACTGCTGTCCAAGCACTCTGTTGCTCGTTTGTTTTGTATACATTTCTTTCCATGTGCCATAAATATTAAATTAAACCTGTTTCATGAGCTGCTAATAATTTAAATGACACTTCCCAGCATTGTTTGGGTCAAAGAACGTACACGTACCCTTGTGAAATTGTTCCCAAACTAGTTTCCTGCAGACATTTGACCTACTTGGTGTTAATTTCGTAGCTGAAGGAACTCCAGTCTTCACTGCGTCTGCGTACGCAAACTTTTTGTCCTTCAGTCTTTTTTGCATGTTTTAATTTATGTAACTCAACTAGTCTGAAAGTTGAAATTAGTCCAGAAATAGGCACAACCTGTTGTCAAACATCCCTGTCTTACACACATTCTCACACACACACACACACACACACAGAACTACAGTGTATCATTTAAAGTGGAGCGAGAGGTAGATACTCGATAGGAACAAGGGCAGGCTGGGTCCGCTGTGTGTCTGTCTGAATCTGCCGGCCGCTCGGCACACGGAGCCCTGAAAGTCTCACCTCTGGTCTCACATGCTCCCCCCCCCTAATGTTCTTCTCGGAGGAAGAGGGACCAGACATAAAGCGGTAAATGTTTTTTTTGTTTGCATACAAGGGGAGAAGTTACAGTGTCACCTAAAAACTGCTCTGTTACAGTGAAGAAGGGGAGAACAAATGTTCTTTTTTCCTGTTTAAAAAATTATTTTGGTCTCCTTACTTGGTTTTATGTACACAGGGTCACTGTCTACAGCCTCCCTTTTTGCCCAACAGAGCAGAAAACAGTGTTTATTACTAGAAGAACCTCGCCGCTGTGCCCTGAGAGGAAGTCTGCATGTGTGTTTGTGAAGCTGGGTTGCTTTTGCTGATGAACCCTGAGTGTGAGTCTGTGTGTAACAGGATGAAGTTTATGGCTGCTTTCATGTCAAAGGGAGAAATATTGAGCGGATAACAAAGATCATCGAAAAGGGGCTCATGTTCAGAGACAGAGTTAGCTTTACGAGCATGTGCTTTCGTATGTGTTCGTGTGTGTGGATCTCAGTTATCGGCCACTCGTCCACTCGGAGGCGCCGGAGGACCCACGGGAGCTGGAGGGATCGCCTCAGGCTGTGCAGGCGGAGGGCCAGGATCTGGAGAGACCAGGACACTAATTTTAGAACAAGGAATAAATCTTTACAGGTAGAAGGTGGACCCATCTGATGGAAAGTTGGATAAATGATGAAGACTTATATAAAACGTCCAGTCTGGGTTAAATGTCTTCTGAAAGACGAATGGTGATCAACAATGTGCACGTTAACCTTCAGATCACCGCGTGTCTCTGTGTTCGGGATCAAAACCAGCAGGACCTGGTTTAAGGGAGCCGCCATGTTGTTTTTGTGGACCCAGAGTCTGCCTGCTATGGATGTGGGGCTTTGAGGCCCGCCTACTCCCCCGCACACAATCATGGCGTCACATGACCTTTCGTTTAAACATGAATATCACAACAAAATGTAAATGGATTATTTTTATTTTACAAACAGCAATGTCCTAACAGGACGGGGCTCATAACTTGAACTGGGTCCAGCCTACAGGGAAGCTGGTCCCGTTCCAGGTTAAACTTCTAGGTCTAAATATATTTATATACAATCTATGCTCCGAAGTAAAGTCTGCCACAAAAAATATTTTTCACAATCCGTCTCCTTTAAATAAGAGTTTTGAGTCATGTTTATAATGGTTTTTTTTTACAAAATAAAACTGGATGAACTTCCTCTGTAACTGCTGACTCCATATTTATTTCTAAAATAATTCAAACGTTTAAAGAACAACAAACAATTCCAGTTTGAAAACTCATTTGTTGTCATTTCTAATAAAATTCAAACATTTCTTAGAGTTCATAAAATGTGGCGTAGTATATATTTTTATTAATTTCCAAACTACTTTTTCCATGAAATCATGACTTAATGATCTGAAAACCTGGGATTCTGTTCTGCAGTGATAATTACCTTATTACAATGACTTGAATATCAAGGAAAACAAACTACTGGAATACTTTTATTTATGTAAACCATAAAGAAACCCAGACTAAATGCAGCTGATGTTCAAGCGTTATAAAAGAAACAGCTGTACAGCAGTGTGTTACTATTTGTATGAAACTGCTAATGGGTTTAAGAAATAACTGTTGGTGAAATCACTGCAGACTGCAGTCTGGGTGATATGATGATGATGATGATGATCTAAATGTTCGGCTGTAGTTAATATTTGCACTGAATACTAGCTGTTAATGTGGTGACACCTACAGTATAATTAGTTTTACCTTTAGGTTAAGAACACAGAATTCATTAAACATGCTCAGTGTTTGCTTAACAAAATGTTTAGACAATAAAAAATAAAATAAAATCAAAAAATATGCCTTTAGTCATCAACACGCACTACGCAACAAAACGACAGGGTGGTTTCTGTACTCACACATGCCGTTGGGGGCTCCGGGGTGGCGTGGGGGGATCATGGGAGGAATGCCACCAGGAGGGGGGCCGGCAGAGGGTGGACCAGACATCATACGACCCGGCATTGGCTGACCCGGTTCCACCGGTCCTGCGGTTGGACGGTTCAGAGAAAACTCGTGTAAGACAAAGAAGAAGAGCCACAGTGACCGAGGAGGATTTTCTGCTGTTCGAAAGATGCTTTGGTAAAAATAAAAGCATTAAATCCCCCGTTAGGTCTCTAAAAACAACTGTCTCCAAACATTTTGATGCATTTACCTGAAAGCAGGTATAATTTATATATATAGCATCAATATCAGAAATTTTCCCATAAAGTTTGAAAAAAATGTTTTTGCACAGAGGGAGCATTAAAAACAGGTTGCAGAGCAAACAATGCAACCAACAGTTTGCAGGAAGAACTTCTAGCCAGTGGCTACTTTGCAGTTTTTCTTTCTGGTTAGGTTTTTGAGTTTTATAAACTGGAAAATGTACATCAAGTTTCACAGACTTCTGCCGTCCACAAACAGAGAATAAAAATTACAAGCATAAAAAAACACCAAGGTGGTTTTTATCTTCACACAAACATAACCATCTCACCGGTCTGTCCTGGGTGGTGAGGGGCCATGGGGTGGTGGCCTATTGGGGGGTAACCGTGGTGGATGGCAGCACCGGGCGGGGGCCCTCCATGATGAGGTGGGGGTCCTCCGTGGTGGGGAGGAGGTCCTCCATGGTGGGGCGGGGGACCTCCATGGTGTGGAGGAGGTCCTCCGTGGTGGGGCGGGGGACCTCCGTGATGCATGCCAGGGTGTGGCCCTGATCCAGGAGCCTGCCCCTGTCCTTGAGCCTGGGCGGCAGCAGCTGCAGCAGCAGCCGCAGCAGCAGCTTGCTGCTCCATCTGCTGCCTCGCCTTCATCTCAGCGTATTTCAGCTGCTCCATGTGAAAGGCTTGTCGCTCGGTGAGGAGCTGCTGCCGCTGGAGTTCCAGCTGCACAGAGACACACAGCAAATACGAGGAAACGTCAGTGAATCAAGATCATTGGAACCAAGAACAAGAACCAAAAACGCAGGAACCTTTTCAGGGAACCCAGGCTATTTTATGATATATAAAATGTTCCTTTATAAATTACTTTTCAGTGTAAAGTTCCACTCATGGTTGTTACATATACATTTATTTTGTTAAATTTAGCTGAATGAAAATTTTATATAGAACCGATTTAGAGTCGCCAATTAACCAAACATCGTGAGAAATTTGTTACAATACTTCATCAAAACATGAGAATTTAAAACCAGAAATATTGTCATAGCTGGACTGTTCTAAAGCAAAGAGGCAAAGAATTATCTCTCAACATTTTTAACTGTTTTCCTCCTAGCACATAAAATGAAAAACTATCTGAAAACCGCCCGTGTTTTTGTTTCAGCCTCGGTGTTTAATTAGCAGCAGCACAGGACTGGTTTCACTCCACTTCTCTTCCTTTTTTAAAACAACTCTCTTCATGCAGCGTTTGCAGCTGTGAAACTGGGCTTTGCTCCAGATGCCACCACCAAGTAAACACAGTTTTACGCTCTCAGTAGCATCTCCAGGGATTGTTCCAGGCAACACACACACGAGCTGAATCATTAATTTGTCCCGTCATGCAACTGTTTAAACAGCATCACTAAAACAACTGTTCTGCTCCCGAGAATATTTTATTAGCAACTTAATTTCCTGATAAATAATTCATACTTTAGCTCTGTGGAAAAACTTGGACAATGTAAGAAGCAACTCACCCAGTGGGATCATCTGCTAATGGAGTAAATATTTACTGGCTGCTTGATTAATACATAAACCAGGCAAATGTTTCTTATGACATATTGACACTACATTTGTTACAAAGGATAAAAACAGTAGTCGTGAATTAATAAAAATCCTATCACTGAAGTTAAGACTGTCTATGCTGTCATTATGCACATGGTTTTGTATTTTTACTGGGAATAGATGTTTCCATCATCATTCTGTGGATCAGGAGCTAAAATGTTTTAAAACCATTGATCTAGAGACTATTGATCATGGTTTAATCATTGCCTAAACACTTCTTTTTTCTTACTAGGATTAAATCTTAGTTCATCAGGATAAGCAGTAAATATTTATTTTATATTTCATACTTTTCCCCAGCACTTTGGTGAACTGATGTTATTTTTTAAACTGCAATTGAAATAAGCTTTTAACTTGACTTACGGCTTCCTTCTCCCGGTCCATGATGGTCTCGAGTTCCTCAAAGTGCCTCAGCTTGATCTCCAGCTTCTTCATCTGAGTTTCCACCAGCAGAGCCACCAGAGACTTGATCTTCCTCTCCTCAACTGCAGCCAGGTGCTGAGGAGATGGATGAAGTTAGTTCAGGAGTATCTCAGTATTTGACGAACAAACGTTACAGCATTTGCCACGAGGTTCAGTACTTGCCAATTTTTTCTACACTACATATATCTTACAGCCACAATATCTTAAATGTCCTCAGCACAAAAGAGATGCAACATTATGTGAGCTGGCCTCACCTTGGCCTTGGTGGCAGCAGATGCCAGAGCAGCAGCCGCCGCGGTGGCGATGTTCCCCTCTCCGATGTCGTGTTCCAGTTTCTTCTTCTTGTCCTCTCCTTCCTCTGTAACTGCCTTCTCCTCCTTCTCCTTCTCCTGCTCTGAAGAGGACATCTGCATAGGTTCCTCCTTATCCTTGTCTGAAAAAGGATGAAAATATAAATTATTTTGATTCTCAGCATCTAAACGGAAAAATGTGCTCCAATTAAACAAATTAGTGTTTAAACTTCCCACTTTTGCTGGCTGCATTTATAAAAACAATTGAACATGTGGTACAAAAGAGCAGATTTGTATTTTAATGTCAATAAAATTATATTTGCTCGTTAAAGAAACAGAACTTTGTGACTCTGTTTTTATTGTCCGGTTACCTGCTGAAGCCATTTTAGCCTCCCCTTCTTCTTCGGTCTCTTCTTCGCGCTCTGACGCCTCCACTCCCTCCTTTTTCACCTTTTCTGTTGGTTCTGTCTTGTCACTCTTCTCTGCAGACTCGCTGGGCTTCTCCGCCTCATCTTTCAACTCAGCCTGAATGAGAAGGACAAAAAAAAAACAAGCAATAATAAGAGGCTGGTGCCAGAGGAAATGTGCCAACTTTTCCTCAGGTCTGACAAAAACGATGAGTTGAAACCAACATTTTATGAAGTTTAGTCCGTTGCAGCTTTTGTTCATGACTGAAGAAAGAGCTGCATCGACTGTGATGAACAAATCTAAATGGTTAATAAACCTGCCTTACTGGTAAATGCTGTCACATAACAGCTCAAATCTCAACTTTGGACAAAATGCAAACCTTCTTTAAAGAACTTATAGTTTTCAAACAATGTGTAGCTGCACTTCTGTGTGATAAAACGCGAGGTTTACAACAAAAACTTGAATCAAGAAAAGTGAAAAATGATGCTCTGACTTTTGCTGAACACTGACACAGCTCATCTATACAGCCAGAAAACTTTTTTTGTTTATTTGTTTGAGTTGCCTCAATTATATAAAATATTTGGCATTTTATTTTTAGAGCATATATTGTGTTCCAACAAACAGCTTGTTATTAGGGCTGCACGATATCAGAAAAACTTGCAATGTGCAATATTATTGTTTAATAATATTAAAGCACTTTCTCTCCTGTCACTGCTTTAATCTAAACCTGTCGGACTGACCAAAAATATTATTTGCATGCAGCACATCAGTGAATGGTACTTGAAATATAATGGATTATGTGGAAAAAACATGATTTATTGCAGTCAAAGCAGTTTTTTGTAATATTGATATGACAATAAATTTGAGATATACAATGCAGCCCTACAGTAACATATAAGATGATGCTAGAAGCTCTTACAACATCCTGATCAGTACGAGGCACAAACCACACCGTGCGATCAAACCTTTAATTCTGTAAATGTAAGGAAAGTTCAGTGGTGGTCTCACCTTATCGGCCTGCTGGGAGTCTGTATCTGTCTCCATCTTTTCTGGTTCTGTGGCTTCTATAAAAGTGAAAAAAAGTAAGCATCACTTAAACACAGGAGAAAATGACTGGATTATATATCACATATTACATTTATGATTATATGGCAGCCTAAATATACATAAAGGTTTAACAAAAAAGTGTTGAAAGAAAAACAACTTGATTCATTTTTGACACCCTAAAAAAGCCACGAGGAGAGTTAGGTCGAATAGGATCAACAAGAAAACCTGTTAAAGTATCTCCGCACACATGCCTGGGGCTGAGAGGTAAACCATTTTATGTGCATTTAAACATATGTCAAGAGTCTGAATACTGATTCTGTGGCAGGCGAGTGCTTCAGGCAAAGTGAGACGCTTTAAAGCTTATTGATCTAAACTGTAGGTCACGAGGGCAATAATTCCAGCAGGAGTGCTTTTTTTTGGCAGGGATCATGTGAGCAGTGGTTAAAGTAAACACCAATTTCCAAGACAGCACAAAGCAAACCGAAGAGAAAATCATAGGCGACCAGAGTGATGACCCAGTTTTCTGTTTTCCCTCCTCCCAACCTTCTGTCCCATCTGCTGCTGTTGTTTTAATCCACCGGTTACCACGACAGTATTAAACGCACACCAAACTCTGAACTGCTCACTGCCTGCTAACAAAACCTGATGTCTATCACCTTCACACAACAGAAAGAGCGATGTTCTCTGCCTGGCAGCACAATGAAGACTGTTTGTTCCTCTTTCAGCTTTAATATTCTCAGATCAGCCATTTGCATCAAAGACGGCCTAAACCTCAACGTCGCCCTCTTGGTATTGTGTGTATGTGCTGCCCCCTGGTGGTTGTATGATTCATCAAACTACCTCCCTTTTCTTTCCACAACCTGGCCATGTTTTGTCTCACTTTCTACACCTCTCCTGATGCTGCTCACCAGTCTTTTCTGGTTCTTCGGGGGCAGTTCCAGCAATGCCGCTGCTCTCCAGGCCGAAGGTGGGGTCAACCTTGCCGGTGCTCCTCGCCGCCTCTTGCACCTTCTTCACATGGGCTTCCACCAACTCGGCCGGCACCTCCTCACGCACGCGAGAGAACTCCTCTGCAAAAAGCAGCATCTTTTTCAATCTCTTACAAAAATTAGCAGGACTAATCAAACAATCTTGCGTTGACGACTCGTTTGAAATGTCAGCAAAAGTCAGTGTTTTAAGCTTTTTGTATTTACTCATTTCACTTAATCAGGGTAAAATTTGCACTCTTTTAATGATCATTTTATGAATACACTGCATTTTTCTTGATCTATGCTGCTTCCTCGCACCAGTTCTCACCTAAGGCTGCCTTGGCAGCAGCAGATGCCACTCTGGGGTCCACAACAGAGGCCAGGAAGGCTACTGTGCTCATGACAGGGTTTCCAGACTGGCTGAAGGGGATGGGCTGATAGGCCAAAGGGCCCATGGATGTCTCGGTGCTCTCCAGATACGGATCTTCTATGGGCAGACGAAGGAAGTGCAGGATACATTCATCCTGGGTGCGTGAACCAACATGCTCCGACACTTTGTTCCAGTCGTCTTTGTACATCTCCAGGGCCTGCGAGAGGAGTGGAGACATAAGATCTTGTCATGCAGAGTTTCTGTGCTTCTTCAGGAAATGAAATGACAGAAAAGCACAGGCTGAGATCTAGAGGTGCGAGGTGTACAAAACTTGAAAATGATGAAAAGACGGTAAAAAGAAAAGCATATGGTTGGAAGAACGGATTTTCTTTCCTCTGCTGAATAAAACTCACCTCCAGCAGCAGCAGAGTCTCCTGCTCCGTCCATTCTCTGGTGGTGCTGGCTCCTTTTCCTGGCTGCAAACAAAAGCCAAAAAAAAAAAAATCACATAATGTGCACAAAGGTAAAACGTATAATGAGCAACTGGGATTAAACCATCCATGATTTCTTCATAATGAAATTAATATATATATACACACATACACGTGTAGCTTTTAGATTTATACCATCAGCAAACATTAATGTACAACCTTAGAAAAGGAAATTATATTCAGTCTTCTCACCTTAGTGTTCTTCTTGTAAAGGTCGGGTCGGAGGCCAAAGTTTTGCAAATCAATTGGTTTGTCTTTGTTTTTATCTGCGAAGTTGGGCATCAGCTGTGGAGGAGGAATCTGCAGAGACAAACAACACCGAGCCATTTTAAAGCCTTACAGACCTCTCCAGATGGTTTACAATTCAATGAATAGTATACAAGAGCAAAAAAGAAAATTTAGACAAACTAAAATGCAGTCATTTTTACAGCTGTTTGTTTTTTAAAAAAAGGATAAAAGTGAAGATTTTCATTGTGTTCTTCTGTAAAAACTGTGACCAGTATTGTCACAAATTTTAAAACTGTTTAAAAACAAATCAAAGAATTCACTCTTACAGCGTCCTATAGTTCTGTAAATGAAATCATTTTTACCACTACTTAAAAACGTATTTCTTGTCTTTCCTTACCTGTGGGGGTCGGTGGTTGAGGGGCATGAGGCCAGAGGGTGTATCAGCCAGCACAGTGAAGTGGGGTGTGGGAGGGGGGCCCATGGGCAGTGGGCGACTCTCAGCATCCACCTGGTAATTCACCAAACCCCACTGCTCCAGGAACGCATGGACCCTGATGACAAAATAAAAAGAAGCATTTCCGACTATGCATTTATTATCAAAGTCCTGTATACCCGTAAATCTTTTTTTTCAGGCCTAAATGACTGTTTACTGTTTGTTTACTTGGAGAAAAAGATTAATTTTGCTATTTGAGCAGCTTCAGCACCTTTAATTTATTCTACGGACAACATTTCACAATTAAAAGCTAACTGGGGATGGGAACAACCGATGCGACCAAGACAAACTCCAGATTCAGCACACCTCATGATGGCACAGACGTCCCCGGTCAGGTTTCTGCGGCAGGAAGTGGAGGTGAGGTACTCCTGAGGGTTCAGCCGATATGTGTCAATCATGAAGTTACGGTAAGCCAAATATCTGTTCAGGAGAAAACAAC
This sequence comes from Kryptolebias marmoratus, assembly GCF_001649575.2. Lineage (NCBI taxonomy): Eukaryota > Metazoa > Chordata > Actinopteri > Cyprinodontiformes > Rivulidae > Kryptolebias > Kryptolebias marmoratus. The sequence goes on along the minus strand of NC_051445.1, from coordinate 3,625,074 downwards.
CAAATTATTATTATTATTATGACAGAAAATATTTAGGTTTGCAGCAAAACATTGTATAAAATTGACATTTCTGACTGCATGCAGCTAAAGTACAAATGTGTGAATATAAACTCACATTTCTGGAGTTTTGGACTTATTTTTCCCATTGAAGAACTCGGGCAAGGCTCTTCTCTCAATCTGATGGATGCTAAAAAGAAAGGGAAGAATTTTACATTAATTTATTTTGGTTAATTGTTCAAATAAAACTTTAAGAAAATGTGGATGACTCAGTAACTACAGTACACCACTTTGAATAAAAATTAGTCTTAATCTCCATTCAGGTGGTTTGAGTTTTTAGCATTTTTATCTTGTGTGTCAAAGTGACAGATTGATTTATGAATTTGTACCCGTTTGAAGATTTAAAACTGAACCAATAAAACAGCATTTCAACACAGAATGTTTGTAGTGAAGGCCTGAGGCTTGTCTGATTTCTGGATGATCTACCTGTTGTAATCAAACCAGGCAGCATAACTTGGGATGATGATGTGGTGAGTTTGCTCAGTCACGTTGTCCTCGCTGGCATCCAGCCGGTTGACCTCTCCTTTGCCTTGTTCGTCATCATCCTGCAGACAGTCAGACAGCTTTGAGATACAAAGAAAGAAAATTTAAAAAGGCCCTACTCTCAGAAGGTTCCTAGTATCAACTAAATTTAGAATGGGGAAAGAAAAAACCAACAAAGTGTTTTTTATTCTAATATTTTTATTCTACTGGGTTCTAATCTGATATGATCAATGCTTTTAACCACCAATAAATACACACATTGTTCTGATGCTAAATGTATTTCTTATTTTAGTGTAAGGTTCATAAGCTAGAACTGAAAAATGACATTTCTTTAATGAGAACTGCATCTGAAACCAACAGACAACATTAAAAAACACTAATTCAGAGAAGCTCAACTGTAACAGGCTCTGCCGAAAACAGAATTAATCCATAAAATCCTAAAGCTATTTTATTTATTAGATCCTGTTGGTAGCTGTAGCCCAAATAAAATCATTTAAAAAAGGGCAAACTTCCAACAAATATTAGTTTAGTTTTAAGTTAGACGGTGTTCAGGTTTCTTACCTTTCCACCAGACAGCACAGAATCATCCTCCATATCATCTGAAAAAATAAAAACAAACTTTAGCTAAGACCTATAACATGGCTAAACATGCATTAACTCAATAATGTGAATAAACACATAACTAAGCATGCAAATCCACTTAAAATATACACACCCAAGTCTGCCACATTCCCTCCTTTGACCGGAGTGTTCTCGCTGTCTTTCTTTGAATTTGCTGTATGGAGAGCAAAGAAAGAAAGATGAAGCAAGCGAAAAAAAAGAAAAACTCTTCAAAGAAAGCATAAAGCAGCCGTAAGGCAAAGAGGCATAAAATGACACTTAAAAATAGAAGCTACAATAGACTGAATCAACGTCTTTGTTAGAGAAAATATATATTTTAGGGAGAATAAAGTGGGACACTGCAAATGGGACTTGGTCTAAAAAGAGATTTTTTTTTAAAGTCAGGTTTGTGTGTTTGGTTTTAAAGCACGTCTTTAAATTGGAGTCCAAATAAATTAAATAAAAAACAGAAACATCCTCAGGCAGTTTTGCTTCTTTTCTGACTGAAAGACTATGTGTAGGTTGAGGGCAGGTCAGACGTTTCTTGATGCTGAGTGGACGTTCTTATAATTCTGCTTCAGTGCGTCGTTCTTACAGAAAGAGTTGGATACGATCCACTAAAGATGTGGAAAAAACAAAGACTAGCACAGAATAAAGAGGAGAAATAAATCACTGATGTGAAGGTACGTAAACTAGAACAGAGTCTGAATAACACTCAGTCCAAAATGAGTTTAAAGAGGGCAATCACAGCTGGACTCGGGTATTATTTTAAGTGTGTGTATCCTAAATTAAATAGATGCAAATAAAAACTAATGTGTACTTGTGATATTTTGTGTCTGGTGTTGCTTTGTTTAACAGCAAACTGGCCCACAAAGAACAAATCTATTGTGAGGGGAGTGAGTGTAATCTGCAGGTGAATCCAGCTAACAGAACAGCTCCAAGCTCCTCGGATGAAGATCTTCAGCTACAGAACAGAAGTCCAATTGTTTTTGTTTTTTTAACCTTTTGTGAATTCACAGAAAACAAATAACATCCCAGAAATCTGAAGCTAAAACAAAACTTTGAAGGCTTCATGTGAACAACCTGTACTGGCATACGATCCACAAAATCCTGTTAGTTAATAAATCATTAATTTACTCCTCAAAATCAGTAATTGTTTAACAGTATTGTTGCATACAGTTTTCTAGATTAAAAAAAAAGGTAAAAAATAATAAACAAGTTTTATAAACCGGTTCTTCAGTACTTACTATTCTTGGACATGCAGCCGTCCTCCATGCTGGCACCAGTAGAGGACTCGTCCAAGTCCTTCGTCTCTTCCTCTGTGTCCTCCTCTTCTCCTCTGTGGCCCCGTCGCTTCCAGTGTGACCCCGGGTTCCTAAAGAGAGAGTTAATTTTAGGGTGAGTTTGAAACCGAAACGCACCGCAGCGCAGTCTTCAGTGAGGACATTTTTACTGAGCTAGGAAGACTCAAAGTTAGGCATCTTCAGAATCTGAAAGATGATTAAAATCAGACCAAAGGAGGCATAAAAGGCCACAAAGGGTAAAAATGATCTATGAACGTAAGAATATATGAGTCTGCTGCTCAGCATCAGTTACAGTTCCTCTTTGTAGCAACCAGCTGCCACTTAAACAGGTGACCAATTAAGTCCAGATGTTTACTTTTCACTTTTATATTTCGTTTAAAACAAACATACAATCTATAATTTTGTTGATAAAATAGGTTTAATGTAATTTATTTTATTTATACATCTGTTGCTTTTTTTACGCACCATCAAATCCTAAACTCAACAAAAAGATTATAAGCATTTCGTATACGTGAGTTTCGGTTCAACCAAAACTGCAGGTCAAGGCTTTACAAATCTTTGGATTTGTCCTACAAAACTGAAACTAGTGCATCTCTAATACAAATAATTAATCAGAAGCTTATGATCCAGTACATCTGTGTCATTGATACGTTGGTAAAGAGCCTCACTGCTGAGCTGTGTCACAGGTTCCCTAAATATTTGTTTTATTTTTAGTTTAATTCTACAATAAAGCATAACAGTTTCAATAATACTCGATTAGGTAGGAAATGTGTATTAACCCACAAATGAAAAGTCTTACTCCTATAAGTGATGATTGTAATAAACTACAACACCAAACTGGTCCTCTTACCCCTTCTTTCCTCCCTTCTTACGGGACTCGGCGGGAGTGCTGGGAGGCGAGGGCGAGCGTCTCCTCTTCTTGCCGGCAGAGTTTGCCTTGCGCTCCTTGCGATCAGGTGTACGGGAAGACTGATCAGACAAACCCCGAGCAGCGCAGGAAGCGAGGGATGGAGGATGAGAGAAAGAGCCGCAGAATGAGAGGATGGACTGGCTGCACACACAAGGAGGGGAGGCAGTGGGAGAACAACAGCAGGTGGGGGGGAGGATGTTGGGTGGTGGAGGACACAAACAGGGTTCCTGAACACTGACACCTGACAAAAAAAGACCTTAAACTGTGCTTCACAGAGGTCTGCTCAGTTTCTCTGGTCATGTTAAACTCTAATAAAACTGTAAAAACGACTTAAGATTTGCCGCAGTTTGCTAGTTCTGGTTATTTGCTTTGCTTTCAAAAAACTAATGTAACAAAAAAAACAAATAAATCCTTCTTATAAAAAAATATCTGGTTTGTAAAACCTTTAATTGCATCAGGTTAATCTCAAAACTCATAAAATCATTACATATTCCTTCCTTAAACATGGACAGGAACCCTGAAATTTATTAAAAGAAGACAAAGTGTGAGGAAAAGTTTGAAAAGGGTGACCAACAGACTGAAGCCAGATGTGGACAAAGGAAGACGACAGAACAATCCACACGGCAAAGCTACACGCAACAAAATACAGGCTTGCAACAAAACACGTTCTCACTCAAAAGCATTCACACAAACTCTCAAACTAAAAACAATAATAACAATCATTGAGCTTTCGTACAGTGCAGAAATCAGTAACAGTGTGTAAAAGCTGCTGATATTTAGTGGTTTTGAGGTGTAATGATAAGCCACTACTACCAAACTCTTTATTAAACCTGAAAGTAAAAAGTCAAACACGTGCAGCACAAACATCTACCTCTTCCTCTTTGGGGAAGACCCTCTGTCTGAAGCTGACTGGCTTCTTGTTCTCATCCACCTCATAGTCTTCCTCATTCATCCACTCATTGAAGGCATCCGTGTCTTGAACCCACTTAGCATGAACCTGATGGAAAACAATTAAAGACGAGACACTGTTAAACACAACTGGTATATCAAACTAGATCATTCTCAGATTTATACTGATACTAATACTGATTAAACCAATCAAATTAACTAAAAGTTTTAATGAATTCTACCTTTTCCTTTAACATAAATTAGATATGTTTTGTAATGAGCAGATAATATTAAAGCAGAAGGGCTAACAATTACAGAATGATAATTAAGGAGTATAGAATATATATTTTTGGTAGACAGCCTAATTTTCCTTTCTATTTATTCAACAAAAAGTCAAAGTAAATCTATTTTGGAAGAGGATGCCTCACCTTCCAGGGTCGGTCGGTGCTGAGAGGATCCTCCACATCACCGTCCACCTCACCAGTCGACACCCAGGTGTCGTAACTAACAAAACACAGATCAGCTTCAGGTCAGTGAATTCAGCAAATATGCAGCTGAACCAAAAATAAAAAGCAAAATACGCCTTAAATATTTGATTTTTGTGTGTGTTTTGTTTATTACAGACAAAAATCTGAAGTAATATAGAATTATTTAATTAAACAAACAACAAAAAAACAGCTTGGTATACATTCTATAAAAATATAAAGAATGAAAACAACCCTCCTGGTGTAAAGAAAGGCTCCTTCTGTTTATACCTGTCCGGGTAGAAGCCCCAGTGAATGAGCACCTGCTTGTCTTTCCTCATGACAGGACGCAACCACTCCTCTGAAAAACACACAAAAAAAACAAATACGCTGACAAAAAAAACTACAAAAAAAGGCAAAGCTTACACCTTCATTAAATAACGGCAAGGTTTTTATCTCTTGCCTGCATCTTAAAATACCCACACTGTTCCAATAAGTTATTTTTAGATCCCAAACACAACAACTGTAGCTTTAAAATCATTAGTCAAAGAGCAGACACTAATCTTTAAGTGTTACAGAAATTAACAGAAGAAAAAAACATTTTTACAGTATAATTTTGCTTAAAAATAAAATAAAATGTGAGCGTTGTCTTGTAAATTTTAAGGGCTTTCCTTTAATCATTACAATTGTTTGAATAACAAAAATAAAACTAAACATTTATGTGGCATTAGTTTTAAAAAACCTAAATGCACTTTTAGTTTGAAGTTTATTCTGTAGGAAAATAAAACATGGTTTAGGAAAATACTTCCCACTGAGTTTGATCGAGTCTGAAGCAAAACAATCGTCTTTGCAGAAACATCTAGAGTATCTAATGTACAATTAATGGATAATTCTGTCACAGACATGTTTAACAAACCTTCTTCCTGCTGTGACACAGTCGGGTAGATGTGGTGGGTGGCCTTTGACTTATCCTCAGTGATGGAGCCCTGTGGAGAAAGCAAGAAAAATAAAAAAATAAATACATATAGAGGCAAATACATCACCACTAGTCATCAAAATCTATTCTTCCTGGTTTGATATGAGCTCACCTGGTGTCTTTTGATGATGTCTTTGAGCTTACTGGCTTGTTTCTGCTCAACTTCCGGTGACAAGTAGACAAGGGGCCGAGTCAAGCAGTTATTCTACAAATACAACTTAAAGTTAGAATCAGATTTCCTCAACAAAAAATGTTAAAAACCAAAGGATCAATACAGTCAAATATGCCCAAATGTTGCATGAAGACCATCTACAGCTTGCACCCTGTGTGAAGACGTCAATGCTCGTACCTGGACCAGGTTCTTCTCAACATTTAAGAACATTTCTACATTCCTGTCCATCCGTGAGGGATTCTGCAGGTCGAATCTTCGCCTAAGAGGAGAGTTCAGAAAGCAGAGATATTGTTTGAAACAAGTCATCACTCCTCTTAAAACATAAAAAGGAATCTTTTGAATTTAGATAAGAGACAAACGGTTAATCTAAAGCTAGTTTATTTAAACAAAATGTATTCAATTTTACACCCAACCACCATCATTTAAAAACTGCAAAAGAAAAAACAAAACCATCAAGTTCCAACACAAAAAATATGTTTACGTCTTTCAGCCACTCATTAACAAAAAAGCCACCACGGTCACACCTAAAATGCTCAACAGGCAAAAGTTTGAAGTTAGCAATAAATCCACTCACCAGCCCTGCTCGCTTTTAAATTTGTAAACTGATCCCAAAATGTGACAGAGCGCACCCCCCGCCTTAAAATCCAGAAAACACTTGGCCTGAAGAGAGATGATGAACATGTAGAAAGTGAAATTTTAGCGTTCAAGACACAGCTACGATGGTGGCTCGTGGTTCTATGAAGAGCGATGAGCGTGTGCTTACAGGTAGCTTGGTAAGAGGGGGATTGTTGACCCTCCGTCCAAACACATCCTCCTGGAACTGCAGCAGCTGGACCACCAGGCCAGCCAAAGATTTACTGGAGGGGGAGTCATTCTGCACATACTAAGATGAGACAAAATAAAACAAAAAATTAAAATTCACTAACACTTCAGCAGTGCTAATATACAAAAACACTGGAAGCTGACCGTTTCTGCAGTTCACGATTGCAAAGAAAAAAAAATGCAACTACTTTTTTAACACTTTATATAATGTGTATATTATGTGGAAAAAGACCAAGAGGAGATATATGGACACAGTTAGAGGACATGGATGTAGCTGGAGTGAGGACAGAGGACACAGAAGACAGAGTTAGATGAAGGACGAGGACTTGCTGTGGCGACCACTGAAAAGGGAACAGCCGAAAGAAAAAGATGATATAATGTGTAAATGTATTATGATGATCAGGAACATACAAAACTAACAATAATCCATGCAGACATTAATGTTTATTGAACACATTAACAACAGCAACACACAAGATATTTAAACCATGATAATTTATCAGCTTTTAACCACAATCATGTCTTTCATCCACAAATCTGCAGCTCATATGAGCTCAGTGTTTGCAACAGCAAACTGGATGGCAAAGGATTCTTCCGCAGCATGATTTGTTGTTTTGTCTTAATCACCATGATCTAAGTTAACCGGGTCTTTCGCATGTTATTACTTTCTGGATTGCGACAAATTTCCCCATGCAACGATGAAAATGTCTCATTTCAGACCTGATCTGACAAGAAACACGCTCCTAGCAGAGACTGCACAAACGATTTGATTTCAATTGTTTTCCTGTAACAAATGAGCCTCAGACCAGGATCCACAATCTCTCTGTCGTGTGTTGTTTGGTCCAAACGTTGCCTTGTTTATAATTCAAGCAATCTAGGCGTGATTGTGGGTTTGACTCGGAGCATGAGAGGCTCACTCTTTGTTTGGAAAACTAAAGTGGGCGACAGAAGCTGGAGCCTCCGCTGTCTGACATGTTGCTGTGTTGACACAAAACACTACCCAGGCTCATCAGTTACACAAAACGTGACCGAGCCACCACACGATGGCCTCACGATTAGTTTCTCTAACTTAAATATTATTTACAACAACATAAAAGGCGGGTTGTGCTTATTTTATTCATGAATGGATGCGGTGTCCCGTGACTTTTCCGTTAGCTTCTTGGACCTTTTATTACACATGTGTAGCATATTTTAAATACACTAATAACACACATTTCTTAATATTATAATAAACAGACCGTTCAACTACTGTAAATATATATATATATAACTTTCATCTTCAGTGCGTTACGAATAGCAACACTGACTGAGCAGTTAGCGAGCTAACTTTTAAGCTAGTCGAAAAGCTAAAGTGGAGACATGTTAATTATTTCGGCGTCTTTTGCAAAAGGAGAACGCCCCTGCACATTCAGAAATAAGTTTCTATATACAGATAAACTTGAGAAAGTTCGGCTCAGGTTAGCTTTGCGTGGCTAAAGCTACGAGATAAACCAGCGCTCCATTGTGCAAACGAGACGCGGGCCTTTATAGAAATCAATGGACGAGCAGCGGCTAAGCTAACCCACCTTCTTGTAGTGCTTTCCGATCCAAAGCCGCACCGTCTCCAGCTGGGATATCGTCTCCGAACTTTCCCAAAATTTCGAAGAAGGACCACCGTCTTTCTTTCGTCCTACAGCGGTTCCGCCGCCCACCGGACCCGAGGCTGCTCCACCGGAGCCCGTTCCGCCTGCTGTTGTCGCCGCCGTCGCCATTGTGTGTTTAGCTCACTGCGTTGTCTTTCTCCTCCACGGCGTCCCTCACCGTGCAAGTTTTCAAATGACACTGCGCAGGCGCAAAGGTGTTGACATGGTTCGCTAAGGCTTATGGGAAATGTAGGCATCAAATTTATTGGCGGAATCAGAAGCAATGTTACGGCATGTCGGAAAATAAATATTATTATCGCAATAACCACGTTTTTGACAGGTGTCTTGCCAAGGTAGTTTTACAAAAAAAAAAAAATCACAGCCATGAGGCACAGATTTGATCATGTTTTATTTTGTCATGTTCATTTTATCAAATATGTGACCCCCTCTAGTGTCATGATTGGAAATAATGAACTTGTTGGCTTGCCGTGTTTGCAGTGTTAGCACTCTAGTATGCTCGGAAAAATGAGGACGCGAAAAATGTCCTCATATTTCCACAGGTCCTGATAGTGAAGGTGTGTTATCATAAAAATGTCCTGATATGCCATAAAAACAAGTACACACACACCTGCAGAGGAATCATTATTATTCCACCTGGCAAGACATTTGCAGTGTTGAAAGGAAGACAGTCCGATAAAGAAAATAATTTATTTGGTCACAGTTTGCAAATCCTTTCTGGTCATGAAACAACACTCATACAACTTCCACCAAAGGGTGAGCGCCCCCTCTGGTGGAAACTGGTTATTTCAGGTGATATCTTGGCACGAGACCTGTCAGTTTTTGCCAGGAAACACAATATTTATTTTCCAATACGCCCCTTATGGGATTCCCTAGTTTGCAAGTAAATCATTTACCTGTGTGCTTTAAGCTTTCCCATGGCCTAACACCCAAATACACAGATTTTAAATTTTTGTGCAATAAATACTGACAGACCATCACTCCCAACACACACACACACACACACACACACACACACACACACACACACACACACACACACACACACACACTTGCAGTGGAATCATTATTACTCCACCTGGCAAGACAGTTGCAGTGTTAGCCAAATTTTACTGTTTTATCTTTACTCAGAAACTGAACAAGGAAATATTAAAGTGTGTTTATTTGACAACTGACAGTAAATTTCAAGTGGCACATGTGGAACTATCAAATAAGTAGATTGAATTAAAACAATAAACAAAATAAATGTTAAGGTTTACTTTGGGGCAATATGTGAACCAAAACCCAAAAACACTTACATTCATGACAGTTTGATTTTTTGTTTGTTTTTAAGAAACGGGACATACTGCAACCATTGATTAATAGAATGCCAAAGCCACAAGACCTGTGTGGAGGTTTAAGCTTTCCGTGGAGGAGTTTATCAGTAACACAGTTAAAACACTGTCGTCAACTTACAGTAAATGAAGCGCAAGAGCTGGCTGAGAATAGGAAAATATCTTCATGGTAAAATAATCTGTGAGTCTAAATGATTTGACTCGTCCTCCGTCACTGCAAACACGTGATTACCCATATCCTTATTTTTAAAAACGTTAAACGAAAAAAGTACTGTTTGCTCTGAGAGTGCACTGAACTTAGGTAAACATTTCACAACAAGTCTTGTGATGATATTTTAAACCTTTTTCGAATAAAGAGGAGTAGACTGCACAGTGCAACATGATTGGATGACTTATAAACCGCAGTGTTTTAAAGGTAGGTACCAGACTTTGTTACTGAAAATCTTCATGACAAAACATCTGAACTCAAAGGACTTTGGGTAAGCACTTTAATTTTCTCATTTCCTCAGTTTGCCTTTTTATCAGGTCACTGGTCTTAGCCTGAATTCATCTTCACCTCCATAAAACACTGACTTTATAGTGAAAATGTGAGATATGTAAAGGATGCTCAGACCAACAGCTTCCCAATAGCTCAGTGTTTGTTATTGAAGTTAACAAAATAAATCTGTCATTAAAGTTGCTCCTTGGAGATAAATAAAGTGAATTAAACTGGACATTCACTGAAAACACTTAAAGTTTGTTAACAAATGTTTGTTTTGTCTGTTTTAACTAGAATTATGAAACACTTAATATTACTTCATCTGCTGCTCTTCTTGCCAACATACTCAGCTTCCACTTACCGTAAGTATGCTGTAAAAATACCTGTTATATCACCTACCACCTCTGTTTCCATCAGCACAGTATGAAAGGTGGAGAACCTTGGTTCTAAACTTTCTAACAGATAGAACTGAGACCTAAAAGTTATGGTTTTTAATTTAGTTATTTTATGATTGCCTAGGCCTAGTTTTAAAGCGCATAAAAATATTTGTTGTTTTGCAAGAACTGAGGCTTAAATTGTGCTTAAAGTTGTGTTGGTTTGCGACTTGAGTTTAAAGTTTTGCTAATTGTGGAAAAACCTTTATGAGTGTAAGCAATCATAAAAACTGTAACAGTAGCTGAGACAGAATAATGGCAAAAACATTCAAATCTAATTACAATAAGACAGCTGGAACATATATATTTTCAGTGACTACATGAATCTCTTAAGAAGAAAAATAAATATGATATTGTTTTCTCCTTTCAGAAAATGTGGCTCTGCGTGGCAAAGCAACTCAGTCTCAACAACATATGGGACCTTGGGGTTTTCTTAGTGCTGCCTACAATGCTATAGATGGAAACAGAGATCCTGTCTTTAAACATGGATCATGTAGCCACACTGAAACACATGTCAACCCCTGGTGGAGAGTGGATCTCCTTGACTCTTATATAATTGACCACATCATCATCACCAATAGAGGAGACTGTTGTGCAGAGCGGATCAACGGGGCACAGATTCACATTGGCAACTCTTTAGAAGACAACGGGACTAGAAATAGTCTGTGAGTGATGATTATTAGTTACAGTGTGATACAACGTACATCTACAACTGATTGACTTCTGAAAATCGTAATTACAATTTTTTCTTTCTTTTTAGGGTTGCAACAATTCAATCAATCCCAGCTGGAGGCTCTCATAAAATATCTCTTTCTCCCACTGTGGAGGGACGTTACGTGGTTATTTCAATACCTGGTGCAGACAAGACTCTGACACTCTGTGAAGTGGAGGTCTATGGTTACCGTCTTCAAACAGGTGAGACCTGCTTTCTTTAACTCCAGTTTCTTCTGCAAACACGTTAGTGTTGGATCTGACCTCATGACAGGTGTTTTTAGAGCTGTGCATAGATTGGTGTTAGACTCACAAACCAACTAGTTGGTTAACTTTTTTAATAATCTTAGATGACTAAATACTTGTACAAAAAATGTGAAGAGAACCAAGATAAAAAAAATGTTAAAGCTGCTGCCAGTGGGTCATTAGGATCACTATGGTAACTATGCACACCTGTCTGTCACTCCCTGACAGCACTCTTAATAAGACAGACATGCTAAAAATTAGGCCTCAGACAATCAGCCACACTGCACAAAAACTTCAAGTTGTATTGAAAAAATGACCAAATTATAACCGGCAGACCGGTCTGGTCACATGTCAGTTAAAAAGATCCTTACTTTTGCTTTCAACAAAAAAATTCTGAGCTCAGATACAATGAAAGTCAAGGAGAGTTTTATACTTTGCACTCAGGGGATTTCTGAGAAAATTAAAGAAATAAGAGACAACAATACCTGAGACAAGACAACAATGCCTACTTTTTATTATAAAAAATGTAAAGTTTGTAGAAGCAAAGTGAGTTTATTTGCAAAAGTTTGGGAAAATTTTGACAGCTCAAAAGTTGGTGTGTGACACTATCAACACTCAGTCTGTGGTAGAATATCCAAAAATCATAAAACTTAAAATGCAATTGTGGAAAACACAATATCAAAATATCTTTGTAGTCACGTAAAGTTCAATATTCTACAACTCGTCTAAGCTGTGAAAAATTATTTCCACTATGTGGAACTCCAACAAGTGCTGTTGTTTAAAACTATTGTTTTAATTTTTGCCTTTCTTTTACTTGTATCACCAAAATCCCATTGTTGTGTAATTGGACATTTTCCACATTTTTTGGCAAATTTTGTGTACGTATGTAACGATCTGATACAGAGAGTCATATTTCTGATTTAGATGCACATTCTGAGATAATTCTGCTTGGGCTTTTCCAAAGCTGCTGGAGGAGGAGTAAATTAAAACTTTGGTGAAAGTAAAAGAATAAGAAGCAAATAGTAATACAGGGTGATTCAGTGTTTATATGTTGGCACTCATAATTATCTGTTACTTATACATCCCTGGAATGAGCGACAAAATAAAAATAGTTGGTAATTTCAACGTCCTGACATACAAAAATCAGAGCCTCCTTTGTCCAATCTCTTTCTCTGACAGGTGTGCTGTGATCTCAAGAATCTCTCCATGTTTCACTGAAAACTTCCAGTGTGATGGGATGGATGGTCGATACATTAACATCGTCATACCTGGAAGAAAAGAGTATCTGACTCTGTGTGAGGTGGAGGTGCTCGCCTCCAAATAACAGATAGTCTGAAAATGCTGAAAGATGTTGAATAATAAAACAACATTTTGCTCTGAACCCGTTGGATGCTGATCAATCAATCAATCAAATTTTATTTGTATAGCACATTTCAGCAGCAAGGCATTTCAAGGTGCTTTACATAATTAAAAAACAAAATAAAAACAGCATGTGACATTGAATAAACAGTAAGAAAGAGACAAACATCAAAACCCCGCACTCTAACCCTAATTTAGCCATAAGCAACTCT
>NC_051445.1:3538128-3611207 GCF_001649575.2 Kryptolebias marmoratus | reverse complement strand
ATATATATATTGAAAAGAAGGGGTCCTAGGATTGAACCTTGGGGTACCCCACATGTGACCTTTGACCTCTCTGATGAGAAGTTTCCAATTGAAACAAAGAAATCCCTGTTCTTTATGTAAGATTCAAACCAGTTGAGCACTGGACCGGAAAGTCCAACCCAACTCTCCCATCGATTCAGCCTCCATGTGCCTGTATAACCTCCCGACGACGCCTGGGCATGCTCCTGATGAGACGGCGGGTGTGTACGTGGGATCCACTTCCAAACCCATGGAGGTCTTCACTGACCACGATCCTCTTGTGTTCCTCTCACGGATGTATAACAGCAATCAACAACTCATGAGGTGGGCTCTAATTTCTCCAAACTATAATATTGTTATCGAGCACAAAAAAAGGATGTGACAACATTGTGGCGGACACCCTCTCAAGAACCTGATTGATTAACAAACTTAGAAATTTATGTTTATGATTGGGGGTGTTACAGCTCCAGTGTGGATGTTTTTGCATTCAAGTAATGCCTTATGTTCTTCTGTAGGCTCCGCCTCCTCCCCTGAGATTGGGTGCTACTTCCTGGGTCTCAAACCAATTAATTACCTGTGCTGCACTATTTAGTGGCTGTGAAGTTGCACTTCAGTGCCTGTTGGCCTCTTGACTGCCACACACCCCTGTTGGACAGGCTTAAATGCCTCTTTGTTCTTGACTTGGATAATGTAAGTGTGGTCAGACTGCCATTTTGTTTGACCTCAGTTTATGTATACAAAACTGTTTATGTGCTTGTAGGTAGGTTATTTTGTAGGTTTGTATATTTTGTAAGTTTCTTTTATTTTTTCTTTCAGGGTTGTTTTGTTCATTGTGTTGGCCTGAGCTCTCCCTGAAGCTTTTTATCAGTCTGTACAGAAAAGAACTTAACAACATGGCAGAAAATAAACACCTTAACTGCCTATTATGACTCCTCATTCACTGCCTGGATTTATGTGGGTCCCTTATAGCGCCTAGCCCAAGCCAGGGGACGTAACACTGTGGTGTCAACTTACAGTAAACGGAGCACAAGAGCTGGCTGAGAATAGGAAAATATCTTCAAGGTAAAATAATCTGTGAGTCTAAATCAGGGGTCTCCAATCCTGGTCCTCAGAGCCACCATCCTGCATGTTTTCCTTGTTCCTCTGCTCCAACACACCTGATTTGAATCAATGGGTGATTAACAGGCTTCTGCAGAATATAAAGAGGTGATTTAACCACTGAACCAGGTGTGTTGGAGCAGAGAAACAAGGAAAACATGCAGGATAGTGGCCCTCGAGGACCAGGATTGGACACCCCTGGTCTAAATGATTTGACTCGTCCTCCGTCACTGCAAACACATGATTACCCATGTCCTTATTTAAAAACATTAAACGAAAAAAGTACTGTTTACTCTGAGAGTGCACTGAACTTAGGTAAACATTTCACAACAAGTCTTGTGATGATATTTTAAACTTTTTTCGAATAAAGAGGAGTAGACTGCACAGTGCAACATGATTGGATGACTTATAAACCGCAGTGTTTTAAAGGTAGGTACCAGACTTTGTTACTGAAAATCTTCATGACAAAACATCTGAACTCAAAGGACTTTGGGTAAGCACTTTAATTTTCTCATTTCCTCAGTTTGCCTTTTTATCAGGTCACTGGTCTTAGCCTGAATTCATCTTCACCTCCATAAAACACTGACTTTATAGTGAAAATGTGAGATAAGTAAAGGATGCTCAGACCAACAGCTTCCCAATAGCTCAGTGTTTGTTATTGAAGTTAATAAAATAAATCTGTCATTAAAGTTGCTCCTTGGAGATAAATAAAGTGAATTAAACTGGACATCCACTGAAAACACTTAGAGTTTGTTAACAAATGTTTGTTTTGTCTGTTTAAACCAGAATTATGAAACACTTAATATTACTTCATCTGCTGCTCTTCTTGCCAACATACTCAGCTTCCACTTACCGTAAGTATGCTGTAAAAATACCTGTTTCTATGGAAACTAAAAACATTTGATAGTAAATAACATCAGTTATCACAGCTGACTTTTAGGGGTTAAGATTTACTGTAAGAATTAGTAAATTTAGGGGATATTGGGGAATATTTCATGTGTTTCACTGACCTCTTGGCCAAGTCTCCCTCGTAAAAGAGATCTTGATCTCAATGTTTGTCTTTTTTTATCTGGTTAAGTATGGGTAATGAAAATATTACAAAGAGAAGGTATTCATTATTTTGTTCAAATACATTTTTGTTAATAGGACAAATGGTTTGCTTAAATGTAAATAAAAGTCAATCATAGCTCTCTTAATGTGCCAGAATATAGGCTCTTGTTTCTGTGGGAAACGTGGGTCCAGAAAATGGATGGATGTGTTGAGTTTGGACGTTTGTAGCTTTGCTGTTTACACATGTGCCGCTATAAACCTTTTATTTAAAAAGAGGCTTTTAGACATACCACTAGAGGGCCATCACCTACCACCTCTGTTTCCATCAGCACAGTATGAAAGGTGGAGAACCTTGGTTCTACACTTTCTAACAGATAGAACTGAGACCTAAAAGTTATGGTTATTCATTTTGTTATTTTATGATTGCTTAGGCCTAGTTTTGAAACAGATGAAAGTATTTAGTCTTTTGCAAAAACTGAGGCTTACATTTTGCTTAAAGTTGTGCAAATCTGAGTTGTTGGTTTGTGACTTGAGTGTAAAGTTTTGCTAATTGTGGAAAAACCTTTATGAGTGTAAGCAATCATAAAAACTGTAACAGTAGCTGAGACAGAATAATGGCAAAAACATCTAATTATAATAAGACAACTGGCATATATATACTTTCAGTGACTACATGAATCTCTTAAGAAGAAAAATAAATATGATATTGTTCTCTCCTTTCAGAAAATGTGGCTCTGCGTGGCAAAGCAACTCAGTCTCAACGCTACAGCGGAAATTGGGATGTTTTTGCTGCTGCCTACAATGCTATAGATGGAAACAGAGATCCTGTCTTTAATCATGGATCATGTACTCACACCCAAACACATGTCAACCCCTGGTGGAGAGTGGATCTGCTTGACTGTTATATAATTGACCACATCATCATCACCAATAGAGGAGACTGTTGTGCAGAGCGGATCAACGGGGCACAGATTCACATTGGCAACTCTTTAGAAGACAACGGGACTAGAAATAGTCTGTGAGTGATGATTATTAGTTACAGTGTGATACAACGTACATCTACAACTGATTGACTTTCGAAGTCAACTGCATTCAAGATAGTTTCCATCTTGAATGCAGATGGTTTTCATCTTGAATGGTACCCAATGCATATTCAGAGCACTGATAGGTTGCGCAACTTTTTGCCAGACTTATGCAAAAAATCTCATTAAATTATGACAGATTTTAAGGATTTTAATCATTAGCTGTACCTCTACAACTGATTCACTTTTGGAGCCAACCCAAATCAAGATGGCCACCGCAGCTAATCTATACTACTTAACACAAAAATGTTTGTAACTCAGTCAAATTTACAGATATTAAGCTAAAACATGGTGTTGTCGGAGCTGAGAGTGCATGAGACCGTGCATAACATTATGTTCAAGGCTACAACTTTGCCATTTCTCAGCATGATCTCAGTCTAAAACTGTGCCATGAAAGGAAGCGGGCAACATGCATTCCTTGGAGGAATGCTAGGACTTTATTTATCACTGTTTTTGTTTTATTTTCTTGACATTTTCCCCTGGAAATTATTGTCAAGTCTATAGTCACAATATACCTGTCTTTGTTGTCGTTTACGACTGAAAATCCTGATTACAAATTTTTCTTTCTTTTTAGGGTTGCAACAATTTCTTCAATCCCAGCTGGGGGCTCGAAGACAATAACCTTTTCTTCTCGTGTGGAGGGACGTTTTGTGGTGGTTTTAAGACCTGGTGCAGACAAGCTTCTAACACTCTGTGAAGTGGAGGTCTATGGTTACCTTGCTCCAGGTGAGACCTGCTTTCTTTAATTCCAGTTTCTTCTGCAAACATGTTAGTGTTGGATCTGACCTCATGACAGGTGTTTTTAGAGCTGAATGTGCATAGATTGTTGGTAGACTTACAAACCAAATAGTTGGTTAACTTTTGTAATAATCTAAGATGACTAAAGGCTTGTGCAAAAAAAAACATATCACCAAAATTGTATCCCATTGTTGTGTATTTGTAAATTTTTCTGTTTTTGGCTAATTTTGTATACGTATAAGATGCACTGATACCAAAAGTCATATTTCTGATTGAGATGCACATTTGGAGATATTTCTGCTTGGGCTTTCCAAAGCTGCCGGAGGAATAGTAAATTGAAAATTTGATGAAAACAAAAGAATAACAAGCGAACAGTTATGAGTCATGCAATGGTAATTTTAATGTTCTGACATACAAAAATCAGAGCCCTTCTTGTGTTGATAGCATTAGGGCAAACTATTCATATCAAACCTGTTGTTTTGAAACGTGTTTCTGTTCAGAAGAGAACGTGGCAGTTTATGGAAAAGCTTCCCAGTCAACAGTTTATCCCGGAGCGTTAGCCTACTACGCTATAGATGGGAATCGTGCCGGCCTCTTTGACCTGGGTTCCTGCAGCGCCACAAACAATGACTTCAACCCCTGGTGGAGACTGGATCTGGGCAGAACCCATAAAGTGTTCTCCATTAACATAACCAACAGGGTAGAGGCTCCTGAAAGAATAAATGGGGCTGAAATTCGTATTGGAGATTCACTGGATAACAATGGAAACAACAATCCCAGGTGGTGCACACTCTTCTTATTAAAACACTGTTTTACAAATTTTAATTTAATCTCAGTTTAAGATTATTTCTCTCATTTATTAAATGATTTGCTTGCTAAAATTGCATTCCTTTGTTCTGAATCACAAAATAATCTTTTCCTCTGACAGGTGCGCTGTGATCTCAAGCATCTCTCCAGGTTTCACTGAAAACTTCCAGTGTGATGGGATGGATGGTCGATACATCAACATCGTCATACCTGGAAGAAAAGAGTATCTGACTCTGTGTGAGGTGGAGGTGCTCGCCTCCAAATTGGATTTAGACTCAAAATGCTGAAAGATGTTGAATAATAAAACAACATTTTGCTCTGAACCCGTTGGATGCTGATGTGCTTGACTTGTCTGAGTTGGTCCGACTATAACTGAAGTTAGTTTAGCTGCGTTAAACTCCCATCCCATAAAATATCCTTACTTTGAAGAGGCAATTATCGTTTTAATACTTTTCATTTATAGGTTTATGGCATATGTTTAATTTTTCAAAATACAGGCAAACATGCAGCTGTAACACAGTAACTAGACCAGCTACAGGAATACATTTCAAATGTCAAAGTTTATTTCTTTATTTTTTTCTTTCAGAAAATGAAACAGCAGATCCAGTCTTTAAAAACTGACACGAAACAAACAGTTCTGAGATCAGATTTAATTTGTTCAGCCGCTCGCTCAGGCACATTTAATCTAACCCAACAGAACCTTAGAGAAGGCCTTAAAGACAGCCGTTAGGTTATGTTACCTTTTATTCAGCAAAACAAGAAGTTTTTATTCCCGTTTAACAATGTGTGGGAGTGCCGGTTCTGTTTCTTGATTAAGTTCTTCTTCTCTTATGTGCTGTACCTGTTTTTGTTTTGATGGATACAAATATTTCTGTTTGTTTGACTGTTTGCTCTACTGGAATAATAAAACAAACCAACTCACTTTCCTTTTCAACCAAGAGTCAAATAAGAAAAATCCACTATTTAACAATAAAGCTGTCACCAGTGAACATCTCAGCACAGAATAGAAACAAATAAATAAAAGAAAACAACCTGGCTGTTTAAAAATGTAAGAAAATTTGTCTTCTTGGACCACAAAAGGTATATTTGACCAGTTATGCAATTATAAAAAATCCATAAACTGTAGATGTTGTTCTCAGTCAAGAAACAATTCAGTTCTCTGGTCTCCAACTTCATTTTTATTGTCCAGACTTAAAAAAACCCCCAACAAAAATCACATTTTCAGAGACGTCTGTATTGTTAAATGAGCCCGAGAGTCTAATGATGAAGGTTTTGTTCTACGTGACTTTCCCACTCACTGGAAAACGAGATGTCTTTTATTCACCTGAATCTGACAAAATTTAAAGCTACAACTTTAAAGTCAAACAACAGTTTCAGTTATTTTGAGTCAAAGCTGACTGAAATATCTAGAAACATTTGGAACATAGAAAGTTAATCTTGAATAAAAAGTGGTGTCTTTGAATGAAAACTTGCAGATGAATCTGTTTCTGACTGTCGGATGAGCCCGAAAACAACTTTTACTGCTACAAACGGGTCGGACTGGCAATTTAATGCTTCAGTTCAGTCAGGAAAAACACACCTGTAATGTGCTGAAATATCCTGAAAACGCAGCTTTAATAACAAGACTTCCTTTGGCAACAAACAAACAAAAAAACAAAATTAAAACCTTTTAAAGGCTGAACAGCAGTGTTTTACAAAACAAGTTTATAAAAGAGTTGTAACAGGGAAATATATACATTTATTTACTATATTTGACTATAAAAAGACTTTCACATAACATACTTAGGAAAAGACTCTCTCTAATGTGAAAATAAGTTTAAGTCGAGACACCAACACTGTATGATATGTAGTAGATTTAAAAAGCCTCCAAACACAGACATCCTAAAATCTTGAAGTTGCATAAAAATGCTCACACAAATAAATTATAAAAGATACGGTACTCCCGAAAAATCCTCTCAGAGATCAACACTGTGCATAACAATGGAGGAAATCAACTTCTGTCAAGTTTGTGAGAGTAACAAGGGAAAACAGAATCAAGAACAAGAACATATTTCTAAGAGGAGTTTTGGTAACAGAATCGATGTAAGAAGCTACAGTAAACCAGGAGCTATGGCACCTTTTGGTTTGCTTTTGGACACCAACAGGAGGATAATAATAACACTGATTGGACGCAAAGATGCTGTAAAAAAAGACAACCGGTGAGTCACAAACACTGAGCGGTGAAGCCAGAGCCTGTGGTTACTAATGCCATGTTTCACCTAGAATTTATCCACCACTTGATGAGTAAAAGCAAACTGATGTAAAAACAAATATAAGACAAAAAGAAATGTTGGCGTTCAGTCTGTCCAACAATGTTATCTAAGATCTTTGGAGGCTTTGGGGACTTTGAGAACTTTGTAAATGTCGTTGGAAAAGACTGTGGTGAAGTACGGTCGTGAGTTCCTGGACATGTGGGTGCAGAAGGGAACTTTATCAACATTTTCAGGGTCCTCGATGTCCCAGATTTCCGGCATGCTGCACCCAGGCCTAAAAAACAGAGGAGTGAGAAAACCATGTCTGCATTGTGTGTCCCTGTGGGAGGACATCAGCAGTGAGAGGTTACCTGGTCCGCCTGGTGCACCACGAATCTTCCAGGATAAAGAAGTCCACCCCCAGCTTCATCAGATTCCTCTTCACAGTTTCTCCAGACATGCGGCTGTACATGGAGTAGACCAGCTTGGTTCTCTCCCTGTGAAGAACAACAGGAAGCGGATTTCAACATGCGGTGGTTCTCAACACCACGACTGACTTTTCACAAAATAATGAAAAAGATGAAAAAAGGAAAAAGACCAACACAGATCCACTGACCTGAGACAAGCATCTTCGTAGTGGGGGTGGTTGACGATTGGTCGACCAGTAGAAAGCTTCACGCTAGCCATGGTGGGCATGGCTCCCGCGAACACGGAGTCTGCACCAATCACACGCAAAGCAAACATCAGAATTACTACTAGAAAAAAAACTCACTAGATTTGTTAAACTTTAAAGTTTATAAAGACAACAAAGAAATACTGAGCAGGTAACGCCACTCACCTGGACGAGTGTTTCCCTGGATCCAGTCCAGCAGCTCCTCCTGCGGCAGGTTGCTGAACTCTCCGATGATCGCCCACTGAGCCTGCAGGTTGGCTGCTCCCTGGATGGCCATCATGGCCACGACTGCAACAACCACAGCCTGGTGCTTAAACTTATCACCGATCCACCCAAACAACTGACAAGAACAGGGAGGTTCCATCACTTTAATACAACACTTCTGTGCACGTGATTCAGGAGGAGAAAAATCAAGTGTTTAAGTAAATAAACAGATTCAGTCGAGCTGTGATGAGCGACAGACCTGTTTGGAGCAGATCAGTGACGCCATGATGCACATGTGGGGTGTCAGGAAGAGCTTCAGGCGCATGATCAGGACGGCCAGGACGGCAAACGCTACCAGCTGCAAGCTGTGGTAAACCAGCTGCAGAGGGGAGAAATAACTCCGGTTACACTGACACTCCTCATTCAAAGCATATAAATATTGGACTTTTATAACTATATTAATGAACTACTTGCTTCACATGGAAAATCTCAACATTGATTTGTAACACTGTAAGCTTAAAGCTAGCTCTGCTGCTGGGCTCGTTTCTCAAACTAAATGGAAGAATCAACGAGCCACGATGACACGACATCAACATCCTTCTGATCAGATCTGTGTCACTTCATTAGAAGCAGTAAAGAATTACATCTGAAACCACCATCAAAAACTGTTAGCTTTTTCATGAAGAGTTCTAAAAGGTCATAAAATCTTCAACATATGTTGCAGGCCTACCTTTACATTCAAGTTTCATCTTAATTTAAGGTTTAGATCTTTATTTTTGCTTTAAGATTTGATCTAAGGAGTCTTATTTCAGAAACATTAAGTCTGCTGCTGATGGCTGAACATCTGAATGCTTTTCTGTCCGGGGAACAATATTGCAGACAATGACGTGAAGCAGAAAACTGACAAACTGCAGCAGAGTGGGATTTCATGTCAGAGGAGAAAGTGCCTTTTATTTCTCGGTAATGACAAAAGGGATGAAAACCTCTTATGGACACCGCAGCTGAGGAGACTTCAGATTTACTAAAACCAAACAGGTTAAGATAAACAGAACACTGTAGGAAAAAACCGAGAGATGATTTTATGTGTGCAGATTTTAACAACATAAAGGATGTGAAACTTATTTTTCTCACCTCTCCGTTGGCTGCTATTTCAGAGCTGCAACACAGAACAGACAGGAAATCGGAACTGATTTGTCTTCGTTTACTAGAAACGCAACAATATGAATTATATATAAACACGTAGAACAAATAAAGGATAAAAAAGGGGGTCAGTGTGGGAGCCTCACCCTGCAGCTTCATCATCGTCTTCAGTCTTTACAGACGTCTTTGTTTCCTGTCTCAGATACCGGAGGATGTCCCCAACAGTCTGAAGAGGACGGATAGAATAAAATCCACCAAAGGTTTTTAAATGTTATGGTTTCAGCATCAAATAACAGATATTTCTGTGTAAATCTCCCCGACAGCCTGCTGAGCTTTTCCAAATCAATTTATGCATTCTGAGCTTAGCGTGGGTAAGGCATAATAAGATTAAACTATATAAAGCACTTCCTTAAATATTTTTTCCTCTGGTGTTTCATTGCTCAAAATGCTTTGTGATGCAGAAGTCAGGCAGGATATTTTTTTCTGTCTTCTCTTTGAATAGTTTAGGAAAACAAATTTCTCCGCTCCTGGGCAGAGCAAACTGAAGTCATGCAAATTTAATCAAGCTAAAAGAGCACAACTTCTTTCTCCCAGCAGCTCAGAGGAAAAAGCAACGCAGTTACAATTATCAGCTGTCTGCTGGCTGCAGAAAAGCAGCATTTCACCACACAAAAAGGGATTGCTTGCTGTTTTGTTCTGAAACGAGTGATGGGAGGGTTTATACTGACACCTTCTGACAGACTCCTGCTGATTTCTTTTCAATATCACACAAATTTTAAAAATAAAATCAATCCATCTGAACAGAGATCTTTTTATCTTTTGAAACTCTTCACTGAAGATTTAGGACTTTGAGAGGCAGAGTCTGGATTCCAGGTCAGCGCATGCAGCAGATCTTATATAATAGATCTCTACTGGTGCGGTGACATGCACGCACAGCTCTGCAGCTACAACCCCCTCCACCCCCTTCAAAGTGCCGCTCGGCAGCAAGAATTAGGCTGTTTCTCCAAACAATGGAGACACAGATCTCTACAAGGTTTTTTTTGGCAATTTTGTTGTCTAATAACGCATTAAAATGACTAAATGCCGCATATTTAAGGTGATTGTAAAAATAGATTTGTTTGTCAACTTTTGGTTGAAACCAACATGTTTAAAGGCTGGAACTGACTATATTCACTCATTTGTTTGAATAATTTTAAAGATAAAACTGTAGCTTTGGTACTTTATTGTAAGCTGCATTCAGTGTAAATACATACGTCTACAAGAACAGAAAAAAGCTGCAGCTTTAAAAGTGCCAATTTGTCCAGACACTTGGAGTGAAAACATCAATTAATGGAGAGTAAGTCTCCAAAAAGGATTAAAACCCGTCTTTTTTCTTTACTCTTCAGCAAGTATTTGTACAGTTTCTGCCCTTTTTTGTTGCACTTTGCAGTGTGTGTGAAGGGGCTTACCCTGCCAGCAATAAGAGCAACCACCAGCAAGTTGACAGGAAGCAGCAACGTTTTAAGGTAACGGACAGGAGTCTGAGGAAGAGACGCAGGATGAGATAAAAAAGGGAAATATCTGATTCATATTAAGAAAAACACACATCTTTATATCACCAGTGAACTCATAAAAGATTAAATTGATAAAATTTGAATGTTCTGCGAGTGACTGACAAATGAGACCTTTTATAAGCAAAATGTTTTTGAAATGAAAAAGTAATACCATTTAACAATGAAACAAAATACAAAAAACAACAAAACAAACAAATAAGTTTTAAAAATGATAACTTATAAAAATAAATGCAAAAACTTTAGGAAAGTAAGAGAATGGGGTACTCTGCTTTTATTATCAGCAGAATTCAAAATTCACTGTTTTCAGGTTGAGGTTACATGTTATAAAAATACATTTTTACACTTACATCTCTCTCTCTCACACACACACACACACACACACACACACACTGTTTCCTGTCAGCACAGACCTGATTCCATCTAACCGCTGATAAAAAGCAGCAGGCAGAGAGAGATTTCTGATGTCTAAGATGAAACTGGACGACATTTTTAAAACTAATATTCAGGAAGATTTTACAGTGAACTACAGAAGACTAACATCTTATCACTGGAGGCAGACATGTGAGTTACTGTGAAAGAGAAACGTCAGCTCTGATGGCTTCGATCAAACTTTACCTCAAACTCCATGAAGTCAAACTCGGCAGCACACGTGTACATCAGAGTGTGGAAGTCATTATAACTCGTGAACTTGGACTTGATCAACCCACTGATGTGAGCCTGGAAACATTTTGTTCAAATTAGAACCCAATATAAAGACTTTAATGTGTTGCACTGCATTTTGGAATCATCTTAATAGTTTAATTTGATCATTTTTATACTAAACAATATGTTAGTTGGCTTACACGTGAGTCATAAGCCCCACTTATAGTCGTATGAAGTGGTGTGCAGAATTCTGCATTTTTATTTTTTTAAATTTGGTTACCTTACATATCAACTAAATAAATGTTTGCATGGGAAGAACAAATATTCTTATATTTAAAAAGGTGACTGTGATTTAACCACAAATGTTGCTCTTTGATTTAAGTAGGTTTTATATTTTAATGTAACTCACATCATCAGAGGCGCCAAAGACTGTAGACAACATAAATTTTAGTAAAACTGTGGCGCCGACCCAAGCCAGACCCTGCATGACCTGCAGAGGAAAACACGTAACTCAGCCTCTCAGCACCACAGGGACAAGAATAATTAGAAACAATGGCAAAAAAAATGAACTATAAGTATAATTTAACTTCTCACAGCTTGAGCATGCAGATCATCTAAACAAATGTTTTGACACAAAACTCATGCAGACAACATCTTCAATCTGACAAATATAAACCTGTGAGCAAAGAAAACAACACAAGTGATACCAAATCAGAAAATCTGTGTATATAGTGAGAGACTGCTTGAATACATTTAAATGTCTAGCATATCATCTGACAAATTATTATAAAATCTGTCTATTTAAACGTTTTTTTAGATTTCCACTTAAAACATTTATTGTAAGGCAATTTAGTTGCATTTTATTATTTTAGCTTTAATAAAGCAGCGAATATCAGAATATTTGTCTCAGTGCTAGAAGAGTCAGAGCATTAAAAGGTACTCATTGCAAACTTTGAACACAAACATCAGTTTGGAAGAGTTGACTCAAGTAGGTTTCAGATATATTGATATAAGTACTTTCATCTGCACATTTTAGTCAACAGATCTGAGATTAAATATGTTCCAATACGTGTCCATCCCAAACAGCTCTTCCATGGTCATCACCAATGTTAACCTGTTTTCAGTCACTTCAGGTGTTTCCATCGGTCAGTAGGTCAGTGGTGTCCAGTCCTGGTCCTGGAGGAACACTATCCTGCATGTTTTAGGTGTTTCTCCGCTTTGATACACCTGATTTGAATGACCGAGGGATTAACAGGCTTCTGCAGAGAAACAATAAAAACCTGCGGGACAGTGGCCCTGCAGGACCAGGACACCACTGCTGTAGGTAAACAAACACACAAGGTAGTCACATCTAGTCACAAATTTTTAATTTCAGGACACAATAACCGTTGATATGAGGAAATAAAATATATAGATTTTGTTTCTTACTTTAAGATGTTTTATGACCAATCTTCATGATATTGCAATGAGTACCTTTAAGCATTCTTGCAGTAAAGAGCAAAAGAAGGGAAATAATCCTTTTTCATACCCAGATGACAATGCCAGGTTTGAACACCTGAATAAATCGATCCCTCAAAGCAATCACCGCCTAAAAAAAGAAAAGAATTTAAGTTCATCTGCACTTATGATAAAACCAAATCTACAATGACTTGTCCTGATTAATCAACGTGTAAACAAATATTTAATAAAACCTCACGGTTAAACTGACCCAGATGGAAATGAGCGAGGAGGCGTAAAAGGATGTGAGGAGCATGGAGTTCCCAAACATCAGGACGAAGCAGACACCCAGCGTGACCTGTACAAAAAGATGGTGTTAACTGGGAAACACGTCATCCTGTTGCTTCATATTCATGACCGTTCTCTGTAATTACAAGCAACTCTGAGCATTTGAGACTGAGCCAGTGATTTCCAATGATCTTATAAAAAAAAGTCAGCTGGAAAAAAAACATTTCTGCCTCGGTACAGCAGGAGGGTTGTCTGGGATATCCGCATTAGGCGATAATAATTCATCTACTGAATACATTAAACTGTGAATTCACAGCCAAGAGGAGAATATAATCCCATTCACTAAAGTCTTAATACTTAATCTGAATGAAGTGCAGAAAACCACATCACTCTGCATTACAGACAGTGATGACCAACTCTGGGTGTTGGTCTTTTGCATTCGCTGGAAGGTATTTGCTCAAACATCGGAGGTTCCTGTGGAAGGTTTTAAATTGAAACAACTCCCATACTAAGGCAGCTGTGTTGCAAGAACAAGGACAAGAAAGTGGTTATCAAGTAAAAGTCTTTATATATACCAGCTAAAAATATTAAATAAATAAAATGTTTTATTAAAAGAAAAGCAGATTATTATATAATTACCTACATGTGCTTGATGTTCTGACAGCTAAAAGCACAAATCTGAACTTGAGAACACTGAGACATATTATTAGTTTCTATATTTAACAACAGTAAACAACTGCTGAGATACTTGAGATCAAAAAGGCTTGTGGAAAATAATCAGGCTTACTGCTGATGGCTGGAGAACATCTTATTTTACATACTCAACTTATTTCAACTCATCGAATGTTTGTGTAATTTTCTGTTTGATGTTTTTTTGTGTGCAGAGAGTTTCTGTGTTTATTTCTTGCCTGTGTTTATTGTTACCTGGCAGTTTTAGGTTTCCATTTTCCTGCTCATAGTCGTTCTCACCTGTCTCACGTGCTTCCACCTGCCAATCAAGCCTCCCAGCAGATGGAAGCTCTCTGGTTTCCTCCTTTTCTGTCAGATTCACTCAGTTTGTTGTTCCCATGTTAGTCTGTTCAGGATCAGATTTTGTGATTCATTTTCAAAGTTGTGTATTAAAAGCTTTGAATTTATTCCTGTCTGCCCTTTTGGGTCCTTATCTACTACTAATAATTACAGTTTAGTTTTTAAAAGTTCTGCTTTTCTCTGGTTTATAATTATATAAGATTTTTATAAGTTAGCATATGTTTGAGTTTGGGATGTCAGAAACTGTATTTATTTCGACAACTAAGACTTTTAGCAAAAAGCCTGACAGTGCAGGTGCTGATGATAAAATCTGGTAGTTGGAGTGCAACATTCTGCACGTCTTTACAACAAGTGACAAAGTCGGGCTCATTAACGACACTCTGGGTGACGGAGCAGACATATGCTTTGCTGTGTGCCGTTTCTATTTTTGAAGAAACCAAGCCATGGTCATCATTTCCAAGCTCTGTAAATTATGCAGAGCCATATGGCTTCCTGTGACACAAATCTTCAAGAATTTTACCGTAAAGGCGCCTCTCCTTATCTGTGGTGGACACAGCCTGCAGCTGACAGCCGGGCTTGCTGAGGATTAGGGGGTAAACGCGGACAAAAGGGACAAACGTTTGCATTCTTTAACATAATCTTCACACACTGGTACCTTTCTCAGCAGTGTGAAATATAAAGTCCACGTATCCTCAGTCTTTTGTGTTAAAAAAGACAACTGCGGATGTGTAGTGGTGTTAATGCCAAAGAGGGTCATCCCTGTCTCTGCTGGTGTTTTTTGTGATAAACTTTCAGCTGAGTGCGATAAGGAAACCCGAGGCAAAGCATGTTAAAGCTCAGAGGGCATCAGCTCAGGAGGCTTCGCCACCTCATACAGGAAACAAAAAAAGATTTTCCTCTTTTCTGTTTTAACGTTTGTCTCT
The DNA here is from genome assembly GCF_001649575.2 of Kryptolebias marmoratus. Lineage (NCBI taxonomy): Eukaryota > Metazoa > Chordata > Actinopteri > Cyprinodontiformes > Rivulidae > Kryptolebias > Kryptolebias marmoratus. The sequence continues at coordinate 3,596,294 of NC_051445.1, read as the reverse complement.
GATGTAAACTAAAACTGATGAATACATTCAATTCAGATGGAACAGTAAGAATCAGTGCAACAGACTGTCCATTAATGGATGAAAAGCACAGGATCTACTGCACCATGTGGGTGACAAGGATGGACTGCATCTTGGCAGCAGCGAGGTAACCCAGGATGTACGATGCAAACAGGGAAGCTACCTGAAAAACAAAACAGCAGACAAGATGCACTGTAGGGAACCCAAACACTAAGTTTTAAGTTTTAAGGACCAGACTGCTTGTCTGTTTGAACATATGCAACCAAATCTTTAGTTCTCCAAACATTTAGAAAATAACGGGTCAGTTCTTACGCTGTACAACCCACCTCTAACAGAAGCTTGGAAAAAAACTTGAAACAAGGAGGAACAGGATCTCTTATAAAAAGAAAATGTGTTGCTAAGGACATGTTGCCAAGGATGCAAATAGGTTTAAGCTCCGACTGCAGCGAGTCGGGAGGAGAGGAGGTGTACTGAGAACACAGGTCAGCTGCTTCTTGGCCTGTTTTCAGGTCCGTTCTGCCTTTAAAAAACTAGATGTAGTTGAGCTATAGAGAAAGATTGGGAAATGTTATCTTCTAACTGAATTATGGCTCAGTGAAAACTAACCTGACTCAGTATTCCAACTCAGGACTTTTTAACAAAAGATTACTAATTGTAGAAAAGCACAGGAAGTGCACAGATTGGTTTACAAACTGCACAAAATCACAGCTGATGCTGTTAAACATATGTGTTGTTGCACTTATTTATCACTTTTATTTGAAGAACTTCCCTTTCATTTATCCACTCAGCTAACTATAACTTCAAAGTGTAGAGTCTGACAAAGAAATGTTATTTCTGAAGGGACTTATTACAATACTTATTAGTTTACAGCTTAAAATAATAAAATAACATTTAAACTCAGCAGAATTATACAAGCAGTAAAGAGTACTTTTAACTTAGTACTACTTAGTCTGACTTTAATGTCTACTTCCCAATCTTTCCGTTACTTTGGATTTCATGATCATGTTTTTCTAATGTGTAGTGAAAAAGCGTAAAGAACTGAAGATGTACATGGTGTATTATCGCTGTGTTTCCGCTGTCAGTAGGTTTTTCTGCCTCTTTTATTTAATTCCTATCACGCTCAGCACCCACATTTGTTGCAATGTCCTTGGCAAAATCTGATGTTTGCTCCCAGTCTATATTTTCCCTGTAATCTTGCTACCACCTCTACTCTCTTCCCACATTCTCCGGGTGCGCTCCTTGCTCTCTGTTTACCTGAGTTAGCAGCACAAACTGGGCGAACTGCCAAGGCAGCATGAAGCACAAATTAGAGATGCCCAGAGCGACCATGGCTGTCGTGCTCGGGCTGCGTGTCCTGGAGAGAGAGGAGCGACAGAGGGAAAAGATAATGAAGTGGTGGGAATCCGTTTGGGCAGAGGAGATAAGAAACGCTGTATTAAGATGTCTGAGAAACACAAATACTCACACACGCACACTTGTTTAAAGTCACTAATATAAAAAGCTTGTTATGAACAGAGCCGCTGTCAGAAACAGAAACCGCTCTCCGTTTACTGTAAAGCGGATGGTAGAACAGTTTCCTAATGGGCTTCAGGCAACACAGTGTCATTCACAAGCTGTATGACATGACAGGATAATGTTTCTCTGTAGCAGGAGCTGCAGTCCTTCAAACAGCTTCCTTCAGAGCACCACTTATGGCTGACAACAAACGCACATGCTCTTTTCTTCAAACAACGTTTTTCAAGCACTTCTAGAATTGGTTGTGGGAAACTAATACCAAACAACTGCACCACAATATTCTCCTGAGTTTCTACAAGCGGATTTTATGAAGGACTCTGTTCAGGCATACACTTTATGAGAAGCATCTGATTGTGTATGAAATGATCCAGGCTCGCAGCGCAGAGTATTAAACCCTGCCGACTCGTAATGAAGAAAAAAGATAAAAGTTAGGAAAATTTAAAGACTGATCAAACTGTTAACGTCATCAAAATCAAAGATTTCAAAGTTTAACACGCCTATGAACAAACTACAGGAAATATGGTCCAAAAAGGTTTATCCCAATGTGCTAAAAGTAGGAGGAATCTTTTTGATTTTGTGATAGTAATTGAAAAAGTAACTTTGTTAAAAATGAACAGATATCCAACATTGCAGAAACCTCATCACAGATCTGAGGTCAGTGTCAAAGAAACAAGATGTCCATCAGAGAGACTGTGAGGCATTTAGAAAAGTACTGGTACAATCGACACAACCGCCAGAAAACTGAGGAAAAAGATCAAATGTGACTGAACTCGAGACACTTGAGAATTTACCGTAAGATGTAGGTGAGAAGAAGCATCTGCAGAACAAGGAACGGGTACGCAAAGCTCTCCCTCAGGGGTGGAGTCCACATCACTCGAGTGCTCTAATGTCACACAGGAAGTCAAAAAAACTCATTTAAACACATTTAATGACTTGGCTACATATTTTGATATGAAAAACAAACGATCTGACACGTGTTACTGCTCTGCAGGTTCTACTGATCCTGTTTACAATAAAAAAATACTTGTGAAAAACAACTGAATTTTACTTAGCAAGTTTCCACAGCTGCTGTTATAGCAGTTTTTATTGTGGGTTTTATACATTTTAAATGATTTGACTATTTGGTTGAAGCTGATAGGAAGCAGAGTTTATTATTTACTCACTTCACCGTGATTGAAGAAGAAACACATCGTGGTAACAATTCCACCCAGTCGACTCCCACTGGTTAAACAGAATTAAACAGAGAGAAAGACGTTCAGACAGAAAGCAGAAGAAGATGGGAGTTGTCTTCTGTTTGGTGTTTTGGCACAGAGAGGAAACACATGAAGCCTGATTCACCAAGAACCAGCTGAGCCCACTTTTAGCCCTGAATTTGTCTCCTCTACCTGCGGGTCGGGTGGAGAACCCCTCACCAGCAGCAGATTGTCCTCAAACATTAATATGGGCAAACTGCTAAAGCACAGGTAACTTATTTAACTAGCACCACTGTTTGTGCATATCACCTTTGTGAATTATGACCTCATCTCCAAAGAAGTTGGGAAGTTGCGTAAAATGTAAAAAAAGTCCCGTTTGTCCCAATAGCTGTGCAATGCTTTAGTGTAATGACTATAACGAAGTGCTGGACCAGAACAAACCTACCTTAGGTAAGCCCCATAGATGAAGAACAGGCTCATCATCACGCCGTTCAGCAGGAACACACAGGCTACATAGAAATACGCTGGGTCTCCCATCCCTGAGGTGCACAATAGGCAGACTTTTCAATTCTTAACAAATCTCAAGCTACAGATTATTATGTTACTGCAGGTAAAGTAGGTTTAGTTTTGTGGACAAGCAGACCTTGTTTGGTTGAAAGACACTGCTTACATTAAGGCTTCAGATCTGGAGCAGTTCAGGTTGGCTAAGATAGGTCACGCAAAAATAGCCCTTAAAAAGGTTGCATGTCTGCAGAACTCTGCTCTTTCCACGAACATACAACATAAAATAATCCCCTACATTTTATGTTTGTTTTCTATGTTTAGCATTATATTATAAAACACTTTTAATTAAGATGAAGCAGAATTGTGAGAGATATGTGAATCATGATGTAAATAATCAGCAAAAACAGATTAAAGCTCATAACCTGTACTGTAAATGTTTTAAGAATAAAAGTCCGGGTTTTAATCCAACAGGAAACAACTGCTTTTTACTGCAAACCTTTCTTCCTAACTTTTACTGATTGTTAAAAAAATGGTACAAATTCCAAATTGTTTTAACATAGATTAAAAGAAAATTCTCAGAATTGCTGTTTTCAAAGGATAGTTTATAAAAACAAAATGTGTCAGATTTTATTGTTTTAATATCGAAACTACAGACTGAGAACATGAGGCACAAGAAAAAAAATGTGCTTTGTTAAAAAAATAAGAGTTTATTGCAGAATCTTAAACTAAATGTTCTTTCATTTATGCTTCGGAATCTCCTGAAGTCGAGTCTTAAATAGACTTGGTTTCATTTCACACTTCAGACAAGACTGCTGTACAAACTCCACCACCTTCAGATCATTTTCACTTCATGTTTTCATTAGAAGAAGAGAGCGCTCAGCTCAGATTATCAGGGCTGCAAGGACTAAAAGGTAGTTAGTTTGTTGATGATAATGGGAGCTGCTTCGTCTCTGAGTTCAGCTGTGAATTACTGATGGAACAGAAAAACAAGCTTGTTCCAGCAGCTCGTAGACTCCCTGTTCTCTGATGCGTCATCCTAAATTTCACTAAAATATTGTGCTGGCTGACAGTTACATGAAATGCTGGGTGGCTTGCACCAGCTTGGTGTAAACACTGAAAACAGCCTGTGAACACTGACCCTGATGCTTCCACTGGTGAAACTAATCAAGATTACACGTACACCGAGAGCTGACAGGTTTTTACTTGTTAACAAGTTCACACTTTTCAAAAAGAAAACAAACTTAAACACCGAGTGACAGGTTTAAACTACTCCTTTATCTAACAGAGCAATTATAATATTAGATTTAAAGCAGTTTTGTCATTCCTCTGGATGGCATGAGACGAGTTCTGTAGCTTCATTTTATGTCACGTTTATGGTGACCGACAGTAAATACTGAAAACTAAACATTCACTTGGCTAAATGGAAGAATTGGACATAAGATCTTGTTGCCTTTCTTCATCTTGTGTCTGCTGGATAGTTTTAAAAGGGGCTTTTTAAATTAATCTGTTAATCTGCTTGTTTACTACATACTAATCAGCAGAAATGGTTGTGGCAGGCAACGCTGTGCATCCTGTTGAATCCTGGGTGGAGTCTGTATATACATGTAGGTTTTGTACCGTTTTCCTGTGACTTCCTGCCTGTTTTCTCTGAAGGCCAGTGAACTGGCCCTGGCTGTATTCCATTATAAAAATGCAACTAATGCGATTTCTAAAGTCTCCCAGAAGAGCACAGTCACATCCAGATTGAGGAAGCTAACCATTGAACTCTCGCTAAAACAGAACTGGCTTTTAATGAGACTCATTTCTGTTGCAACGGTTTTAGTGAACCTGCTATTAAGACGACTTGGAAAATCACACAAAAGACCAACTTTTTTATGAGGCTATAAGTAAATTTCAGTTCATGTTCATGTTACTTACAGAGCCTCAATCTGATCATACCCTTTGCTTGAGATTAAAACTGAAATTGAAAAAGGATCCAAATCGTCAATTTCTTCTTAAACATATTTAGCAAAATACAACCGAGGAGCATTTCAGCTGTGAGAATGTGTAACTCCTGACCCCTGCACTGAAACTAATGATCCTGCAGCACATTTTCTGTGTTAGCACTTCAGATCTGGGCTCCATGGCGACAGAACGTACCTTCACAGCTGTCCACAGGAGAGAGCCCCTCTCCTCTGTTGATGGACCAGCACATTTTGGTAGGAATTCCAAAGTAGCTCATTACACCAGTATACATACGGTACCAGCTGGCCAGGACCACCTGAGGAGAGCGGAGAGACAATGAGACACAACAAACACTGCAGCTCGAAAGGCCTTTCTGTCTTAACGACAGGATTTTACATGTTTTAGACTCCTGTTTGGGACAATTTTAAGGCAATCTAACTACATTTTCTGCTTATAATAATTGTTTTAGTTTTCATGCAGCTAATACAACAAAATGAGGCAAAGATGTGTGTGCATGTTATGTCTGAAACTATGAGGCACTCTTCATCATCACAATGTGGGGTGAAAATAACATTTCATGAGCTTCTGCAGCTCCTACATGCATCATTAAACTATCAGTTTATTTTTAAAACAACCAGAAAGCCTCTCAGAAGGAAGCCTGCCATCCACTAATTTAATGGGTTTTATTTAGATAAATCTGTAGATCAGACTTTAAGTGAATCCGTCTTATAAAAAAGAACCGATGAAGTTCATTGTTAAGGATATCAATGCATTAATCAATTAACATAAAATGGAATGCATTCGTGTTTTTTGAAACTTGTAAGACTGAAAACATTTGAAGACATTTCCAAATTCTGGATGATTTCAGTCAGAGAGCACAGAGTGAAAAGTGTGCAGCACTAAAGTTCTAAAAATAGTTTCAGCACCAAGCTAAAACCACTAAACGTACCTCAGGGTAGAGATTGAATCTCTTCAGTGTGTTGATAACCAGAGGATGCTCGGTCAGACGGTCGTTCATGATCATGTGGAGGCCATCCAGGAAAGAAGGAGCTTCAATAATCGTCTTGTAGTAGGAATAGTAAAGTCCCTGGAATCAAAAAGAAAGTCACAAGCAGAAAATTTAAATGAGAAAGGCTGGACGAGCATCAAGAGAAGCTAAAACAGCAGAATTATACAGAGAACGCAGCAGCAGCAGCAGGAGGAGGACACTAAATAAAACTCGACAAGAAGAAACTCTGATGAGACGTGTTACTCAGGCTAAGCAGATGGCCGCTGCTCCTTGTCCGTTTGGCAGCACCCAGCAGGAGTGAGGGAAATGATTAAATCTTCACCTTTACTGTCATCACTGAGACATGAGCAGCTTTCACGCAGCTACGATGGTTTATTAAAAACAACAAGTTTACTGATTTTGCCCTTTCTTAAGAACTTTTGTAATGAACACAATAAACCCATCACAAAGACGTGGACTGTTAAGAACGGCTTCTTCTCTCACATATTAATGTGCAAGAAAACAAGAATGTTCCTCTGAACGCGTTCAGGATATTTTTAGTGCAGATTTGTAACTCTAACAGGCGTACCTACAGGTCAAAGGTCACTCTTACTCAACTCTGCTTTTACATTCTGTTTGGAACTAGTCAAATAAAAAGAAAGCGCTCAGAAATGGCAAAGTCTTTTTTTTTGGTCATCTTGTTTTGTTCGAAAATACTAAAACCGGCTCTGTAATTTGTGATCCTGCTGCTCAATACTCTTCATGTCCCACAGTGAAAACACAATAACATCTTTTAAGGCAGCAGCGATTAAGAAGCTCGATGAAGTCCGGACATTTATAGTCTTGGCTATAAATGTGAATGTGCTGTATTTGTTAATACTGAACACCCAGAAAATAAATAAACAAACCTTGATTGTTTCTATAAATGATAACCTTTTTTTTCTTGATGAAAAAAATTAATAGTTCGTTCAGCATACGGCAAAAAACAGCAAAAACATGCCTATAATGACTTCCAGAGCGCGGTCTACAATGAGTCGTTTTTACTAATCAGTTATCAAAAAACAAACAACATGACTTACACAACAATATAATAGTTGTGGGAAGATTTTCAGATGACTAATGGCTCTTAATGTGTAGTCTCCAAAGGTTTTTAGTCCTGATCTAAAGATTCTTAAAGTCTGAGTCAAAAAGGTTAAAACGATCTGTTATAAATTTATTCTGCAGCATTAGAGAAACAACCTGAAGCACACGGCACAAATATAAGAGTATTTTCAGCCACAAGAACAAAGCGTACTGTAACATTATGCAACGTTACGAAGTCAGGCTATAATTACATAAAGATACCAAAAGCCCAGGGGTGAAAGTCTGGCAAAGACGCTAAAATCAATCCTTGGCACCAAATAATCTGGAAAAAAAGATCTGCAAAGGTTTGAATGGACACATTTCTTCAATAAATGCTCATTTTTATTTTTAATGCCTTAATTTTTTGCACATCCTTGTCTCGACTTTGTCCTTCATAAACAAACACATCAGAGTTCAACAGAAGCTTTAGCTGAGCTGACAGATGATAAAAGATGGACGCTCATCTGCCAACACAGACAAAAACACCGCTGCTGCTTCAGAAAAGGTCAGGAGGTTCACTGAGGTCAACAATTTGGAGAAATGAAAGTATGAAAACAAAGATAAAAATGTTATCCTGATCAACTGCATCAAATGGTGCAACACATCCCCCCGTCGTTTTCCAGATATATTGAATTCAATTCTGAAATGCGGGTCCGTATTAAACGTAAACAACGCACTTGGCCGAATCCAGCAAACACCACATGGAAGCTGGAGTGACGTGAGCGACCCACATTCGACTGGTGTTGAATCTAAGAGAAGACATTTAGGTGGAAATATAAACGTGAATCTGCTGCTAAAGAACGAGTGAGACAGCTGTTGAGGAGAAATATGAGGAATCAGGCAAGGCGGCAGAGAATCATCCAGACGCACGCAGCTTTTACAAAACTTCGGCTGTTTCTGCAGGTAAAAATCACACGTGGTAGACTGCATCCGGTCGTAAATAACCATCAACATGAGAAAGATATTGTGAGGATTAAGTCTTTTTTTGTCTGTTCTTCAGGATTTTACAGTGAATACAACATATCTGGAATCTCTCATAAAGGAAATCAAGTATTTCTGATATTTGAAATGTGAAAATTTGTTGTCATTTTCTGTTTATATTGCAAAATAAAACCTTTGATCATTTAAATTAATTGCTGATTTGTACCTTTTATAGTATTATTCCAATTCCTTCAACTTGTATTCCCTCGAGCTGAGATTTAAATGTTTATAAGCTTCAAAACAACATTGTTAGAAAAACCCTGACTTATTATTTACCATTTCGGTTCGAAAAGCCATTTCCTTTTCCAGGTTAGACAGATGTGAAAAGTGTCTGTCATTCTCAAACAGCTGGGAGAGATGATACCTGGTTAAAGGAGGAGAAGGACGACAGCAAGCATCACATAAAGAATACCCAAATATCACATTTAACAAAAAACAGGAATGCTGATGGGAAATCTTACCAGTGCAAATATCCACACAGAACAGCTGAGGACAAAGAGGGAAAAGAAAAAAAAAAACTTTCACTGTTGCGTAAATCTGCTTCCTCATGAGCAGTAAGAGTGTCAGAAACTACAACTCCACAAACACCAGATAAAACACAATATTTATGCACGATTAGAGGATAAATTCAATCACAATTAGGCGTTTAGAGGGATTTCTAAGAGCGAACTTCACCTGAAAACACGTGTCTTAACTGATGTGTGGCATAAACAGATAGAATTTAGGTTACTTACGATAGATTTTTTTAATTTAAATTTAAATGTGGATAGCAACAAAAGGTAACTACCGTTGGAGAGCTAGCGTTTAGGGAAGCTAACGTTAGCCTCGTGATAACTAACCGGAGATCGTTTTTTTTTTGTTGTTTTTTTACCCACAGACGTTAACGATTACTAGTTTAACGGTCGGCGTTAGCAGCCGTTAGCTTGTAGCAGGCTAAAGCGCCAGACTTACCGAGCAGAACAGTAAATCCCAGCTTCAGAACCGAGGAGCAAGTTAGCCCGAGCTTGTGTCCGATGACCGAGAGCCCGTTCGGATGAGCGCAAGCCTTGCCCTCCCTGCCTGCTCGCCTCGTGGTACTTTTGCCGTGAGGTGAGATGTGAAGGTTCTTGCCGTCGCGGTCGGTCTGGGTCGCCGGACTCTTCCCCGTCTGTTTTCGGTTTTTGGCCACCATGGTCGCCAGAAAGAGAGAGAGAAAGGGGCGTCCGGGGAGGCGAGCTGCAAGAGACCAGACGGGTGTGAGCTAACCAGCTCCACCGTCCTTCCTATCTGGTCCTCAAATCTGCCCAACTACCTGAGTGATGCTCTGCCGGATTCCTAATAGAAATGTTGTAAAGCTGCGCCCCCTGTCGGTCGTTAGGCGCCACTACAGTTAGCTTCCAATTGTAACCATGGCAACGCCAAATCTCAGTCTCCTCATTAGTTTGGTTATCAGGCTTCACGCGCTGATATTCTCCGTATTTGGTAAAATAATATATAGTTTAAGTGGGTTACTAACTGGCAAAAAATAGAAAAATTCCAACATTACAGAAATACGGCTAAAGTATAGCGCTTGTTCACAGCATAAAGTGCGCTGAAGATCAAAATAAATCAGCATTATTCGGTAAAATCTAAACATAAGAGAAAGTACAGATCATAATATAAAAATTAAACATTCACGCTAGATGCAGAAATAAAAAAAATACAATGCATGAACATACTTGAATAAAACATGGTTAATTTTGGGGTGAAAAAGTCAATAAAATGAACCAGCTATTTATTCCCAATTACATAAAAACAGCTTTTAAAAGATTTTACAACATATAGCAACCACAAAAATCATTACATAAATAAATATAGGCCTTAACTTCAAATGCACAAAAACAAATAAAGGCTAAGCAAGATTCCAGTAACAGCAAAATGAAGAAAAAAAATAGATGACTTTACATTTACTTTAATATGACAAAGAAAAATATCACAAATAAATGACATCCAGCCATTTATTACCCATTTAATTCTGTTCAGGGTCACAGGGGTACAGAGGTGTAAAAATAAAACAAACAACTGCAAAAAAATTCCCTAATAATCCACAAAAAAACATGAATTATTTTACTTTTCAACGTCAGCCTGCATACCTCCAAAAACTGGAAATGACATCACCAAACATAAAACGTTAGAATGACAGGAAAAATGGAGACCATCAGCTGTAATTTCTCTCTGAAATGTAAAATTTTGATCTGTGTCTTATGAAAGAAACTTTTTAATAACCAAAATATAAGATGAATCAAAGCTATTTCATATTTTTTTGCATTATTGATAGACTTATAATTTAAAATACATGCTGCAGATTTGAGCACAAAGTAGAAGAAGTGGGTTTTTTTTAATTTACATGTAATTATTGTCTCTTATTATTGTATTTTTTCTTTGGAGAAACGTGGCGCATCAGCAAATGAGACCAGCAGATGTCACTAAATGACCTTAATATGCCAGCACTTGTTTTAAGAAGTTCTTGTGGCTGTCTGTTAATGAAATAATTTTAAATCTTTGTTCATTTTGTTACATAATTTTGTTTTCTTCATTTATGTTTAAGTTTAATAACATTAACCAGGCCGCTGTTCCTGACACAAGTTTATGATTCCCTGAAGTTGTGATTCCATGACTGAGGAAATGGTTATAAACAGATTTGATAGTTTAAAAAGTGACATTTGAGTGTTGTTCAAATGTTTTAATTGTTTGACATATTTTGGTCGTAGTTTTAGCCCCGATGGTGTGGCAACAAACACCCGAACATAAAGGAAAGATGAGTTGATCTCATCTGTTTGGTTTGGACAAAGGAGGAGCAAGACGGGGAAACTGCCTCCCCTTTGGTGACATCATGACGTCTTTCGTCAAACTCTACAAACAAACAATTCCCGCTCAAGGTGGCTGATATGGCAGAGGGACTGTCAGGAAACAAGGGTAAAGTGGGTATTTTCTTTTTTTTTTTTCAGAGGTGCAGCATTTGTTTTCAGAGTCTGCAAGTGACAGAAAACCACAAGATTGTTTATCAAGACTGTGAGACACAGGATGTCCATTGTTCTGAAGATTGTGTGTCTTACTGAGAATCTCTAAAATGAATATAGTGGTAGATTATATAAGGTTATTAGAGTCTGGTGGCCTGGCTGAAGTCTACACGGCCAAAAACAACAACCTAAACTCTAATCATGTGTTTCAGATGAAGCCCCAGTAATGTTTTTTTCAAAAGACATCCCAGAATGAAAAGGAAATAAATCTTGTTGACAATACAAACATTTTACTCAACTGATCTGCAAACTGGTGGTGGAATTTTATTTTATTTTATTTTACAAAGTGAAAATATTGTAAGAGTGCAAGTAAAAGCACACAATTAAGGAAAAATCTAAAAACAACAACATGCCTATTTTTTTACATTATAGGCAATTAAATTAGGTTGTTGTTCAGTAATACTTTTACAGTGTTGAACAGTGAGACATTGCAGGATATAAAATTCACCCAATAAGAAAAATAAGAGGAGATAAAATGCACTTTAGTTAAACTTCATGTGCAACGTGATAAAAAGCACCTCATTATTGTGTATCCAAAACTTTCTGTATCCTGGGGCCAGAGTATCAGATCCCTAAGGGTCAATTATTTAGTGAAAAATAGTCAAATATTAGAAAACCCAGAAAAATGTGAAACATTTAAGCAAATCATAATATCAGAGAAGTGTTAAAGGGAAAACTGACAGAATTACATTTTTAAATGAAAAATTTGGCACTGATAGAAATAAGTTACATGTCTTTTGTTGGTATTATTTCTATTTTGCAATGAAGCAAAATAAAACAAAACATTGTACGAACAAAGAAGTTTAAAATGACAGAAAGATCTGAACTGATCCGTCTCATTTCTGTTCATTTACTGTAATTCTAACAGATTTCTTCCTGTGGCGTCTCGCAGACTGTTTTTAGTATCGCAGCCTTGTTGAAACAGGCGTTCTCACAGCCCACACACATCTGACACTGTGCTTATTGTTACACCGCCCTCAGCAGTTGGTGTTGGAACACCGTGCCTTCATGCCTCCACCGTTCCTTCTGTCCAAAGCCAACCCTGAAAACCACCAGCACATGTGGACATCACACTGGATAAAAATCCCTCCCTGCATGCCACATCTCTCATCATCCAACCCTAATTCCTTCCCTCCAGGAGCCCGATTCTCCCCCATTTGCTTCCACGACATTATTTTCTCAAACTCCCCGCAGAGTCCAAACAGCCAAGCCGAGTCAAAATACAATAACTGTGGCTGAGTGGTCGCCGTGGCTGTCAGAAACACAAGGTGTCGCTGGACGGGACTCTGCTGAAGGACGGGCTATTGAAAACAGCTCGCTCAGTTTGTGATTTCACTGAGGGAATTTGTTTTTACAGCAAACAGAATTGCGGGGCTGTGTCAGTGTTGTGAACTGGGGCTGACAGCACTGTCTATCCAAGACGTTTGGACTGTTATTTGATGCCACATTTGTTAGTAATGGACCACCTGCTAATTAAAGACAGCTGCCTGCACACACACACAAAAAAAATGAAGGAAGAACAAACTCAACGTGAGACTTAGATTGAGCAGTTTTTGATTTTCTTCTTTAATTACCTTAATATTCCTCATTTGCTAAACCTTTCCACCAGACAATATCAATTCAACAGGCTTGAATTTATGACCCTAGCTTCATCAACATTAAAAACTCAAGTGTTTATGCTTTTTATGCTGTTAAATGAATCATTTGGAAGTTCAGCTACAGGTGACTGAGGACAATGTGAGTGACCAGATTCATACAGTACAGTGCAAAAGTCTTGAGCCACCCTCAAGACAGGCTTTCTTGAAATCTTTTATGTGCTTTTGCAAACAACAATTCTTCAGATTTTTTTTTTCCTTTGGACCCAAGTTAAGTTTTTAAAAATCCCTTTTATTCCAATTTATGTCCTTAACAATTTTTTTGGTTTGTTTTTTGTATTAGGGTTAGAGTAAAGTCAGTAACTGGCTTCTGGTTAAGGCACTTTGACGAATTATTAATTGTTCATAACTCAAAGAATGAAATAATGATAAACACCTGCACAGACCTGCACATCTGCTCTTTTTGTCATGTTTGAATTTCAGAGCCTCACAATGACACTTTCTTGTCTTTTGAGGGGTAAGTTGTTGCAAGCAAACTGTGTGTGTGTGTGTGTGTGTGTGTGTTTCTGAGACAGGGGATCGTCAGAACAGGCCGGGGGAATTAATTTACATACTGACTGGCTCCTCCTGTCACTGTGACATGTTTATTACAAAGCAGGAACATATGCTGTCAATGATCACTCTTTGTTTGTGTATCAGTTATCTCAACATTAAGGCCCATCAGTATTCTCTAGAAAGCAATTCGATTACAAATCTCCAGAGCCCTGAGTGTGTGTGTGTGTGTGTGTGGGAGGGGGGTCACACTACAGGAGGCTGTGTCTGTCTCAGCAGGAGTGTGTTGTCCGCATGTTAATTTACTTTGTCACAATATAAATAGATCTAAAATGTTCGTATTTTCACTTCTGTCTTGGATCACCTTGTTCCAGTTTCCAAGCCATTGGACTCAGTGACTGAATAAATATCTTAGATAAAAGTTGTCAATTCAAGTCATTCCTCTGCTAGTGTACTTTGACTTCCAGCATGTTGGAGAGCAAAGACTGCAAACTGATAAACATCTGACGTGAACCCAGAAGTTGAAGCCAGAATGGGACCAGCCTTCCCTGTCGGCTGGTTCCAGTAAGGTTTTAAGTCCTGACCCCTCCATGTAAATGAACAAAACATTGCCTGTGAGAAAATAAAAAAAAGATACTCTTCAAATATCTTTTTGTCAGGTGTTGACTCTTGATGATGTTGTCAAGAGACTAGAAAATGTTGTTCCTAGATTCTGGTTCCAAAATTACAACATGGCAGCTTCAGTAAATCAGATCCTGTTGGCTTCAGTTCCCAAAAATGAGAGATGGCGGGAATATTTAACCTTTTAATCTACATGTCTGTGGTGGAGACACATCACCTGCATGATGATAGTCAGAGTGGTCTACACAAAAATGTTAAAAGAAGTTTTGCACAGTTATTAACTTGTCAAAAACAAACGACTAACTCTCAGACTATATTAATAATGTGTATAATTGTGTAGATAGACAGACAGATATCAGGGGATGAATAGTTTAGTCTAAAGTGAAATAAATATGTGTATATTATGACTTTTATTGTCACGTTGTAATGTTTTGTCTTCAGCTCCAACAGGTGTTGCAGATGTAGAGCCTTTCCTTCGGTTTAGGTCATTGTCATGGTAACAGCTGTTTCAGAAACACACGGCGATGCCCTTGGCCTCATCTTAATCCCGCTAACACAGCTGCCTGGATTACCAGCGCACCTTGACCTTGTGTGATTGAATCTTTTGCTTTCCGGGATAAAGCTGACAACCTTGTTCACCTGCTGCCCCGTGATGTGGAGATAAACAGAAGCCCAACATCAGACTCATTTGTTTTTTTCCCTCAAACAACCAGTGTATTTAGTAGAACATTGATTTATTATGCATTGGTGTCTTTTCAAACAGTATTTTTCCTTACATACAGCAACTGGGAATTAATTTGATGACAATTTCCAGTTTCTGGAGTTCCTGTTTCATGTTTATAAGGGCATAAAAAACTCAGATCCAGTTCCTCCCACAACCAAAAATAAATAAATAAACAAATAAAAGCCTTTAAAGCTTGAAGCTGTGCATGAGTCACATGTAATCTTATGGCAGAAAATAAAAACACACAATTTAAGTAAAACTTACTTACAAAAAGTGAAACTCCTAAAACAGGTTACTAAAAATCCAGCTCAAATAGTCAGACAGAAGACAGAGTTTGGACCAGGAGACAAAACATTTCAGCAAATGAGAGAAAATGAGTCCCAAATGTGGGCTAATCAGCAAATTTATGGCAGGTGTGGAGCAAAGAAAATGCAACAAACCAAACAAGCCAAAACACAAAAAGTAGCAGTCCTCAAAGTAACACATTTTAAATGAAGATCTCGTCTGAACTGTTGGCACGAGGAGTATATGTAGGGGATGACTCTCAGCTAAGACCACACAAAGTTTTAGCTCAATACATGAGAAAGGGACTGAATTATAGCCATTTTGTGTTTGCTACGGTCAATTAACTGTGGCAGGAACCAATTATAAGAACCCAATTGAAAACTGAATTAAGTGTTTCTTAAAATGTTTCTGTGCACCAAAAATGATTTTCAAACAGCTCGAGCATCTATAACAAATCTAATCAAAGCAGTGAATACAAACAAAATAGATTTGAAAATTCAAAGTGAGACAGAGGGCAAACCAGAGGCCGTGCAGCAGGTTGAAAAGGAATACATGACTGACTTTAAGCCGGTGCAGAAAGATTGGTTCCTTTGACGCTGTGCTGCAACTTCCTATTCCATATGATTAGGCGATGTGCAGAGCATGCAGTCACATGATGGGCTTGGCTTCATGCTGGCTGTGCAGACAAATGAAGCAGAGCAGTGACAAAGTTGGCAGGGCAACACACAGAGGATTAGCTGCAGCAGCAAGGAAAACACACGGCTGATGTGCTTTAACTGCAGTTATGTCTGATTTCAGCCTCACTTATAAGTATCACATTAGTGTTTTACACAAAATTTAAATAACTGTAGCTCAGTTCTACAAATGTAAGGGTAAACAAATAATAATAAAACAGCCATTTTTAAATACTGAAAGTGATCCTTACAAAAAAGGCAAACAGTAAAACCTGCAAAAATATACTGAAATTTAACAACCAATCTGGGTCAAGATAAGACTTCATCTGAGTCTGGATCTGGACAAAGACTGTCCATTTTAGGGACCCACAAAAATAAATTACACAAGAGTGCTTAGATTTACTTTCGAAATGTTTGTGTTCCCAAATTCACGGTGGTGCAACTTTGATACAATTTAGGGTAATTCATTTTACGTAGTACAGCTTTTTTTTTAACATTTACAATAATTGTTTTTAGGTGGTGCAACTTTTCTAAAATTTAAGATAATTTATTTTAGGTGGCACAGCTTTTTTACAATTTTTGGTAATATATTTTGGACTGTGCAACTTTTCCAGCAATACCACTATTTTTTTTTTATGAAGCACAGCTTTTCTAACAAGTACAATAATTCAATTTAGATGGTACAACTACTCTAGAATGTCTGGCCCGTGGTTTCTGTCTGTTTCTCAGTGCAGACAGAAGCTGCCAAAACACAGAGAGCTACAGAAAAGGCAACATAGTGCATGACAGAAACTAACGTGGCTGTCACTAAAAGACAAAACTTCTTTAGGCGGACCTCGCTGAATTTTAATAGAAGAGCACTGATTTATATAATATAATTAGTCCAAATCAGTGGCCTCCTTTTCACAAGCTACACAATGCCACGGGGGCCCTCTCGCTCCTCAAGCTGTTTTACCACAACCTGCAAAAACCTCCAGAGTCAAACAGCTGGGACTTTCTGGATAATGGACCAATTAACAATGACAGACTGGGAGCCAGACGAACACAAGGAGGCGAGCTGAGAATAACACCAGTCAGGCATCACAAAATACACAGATATTGAGCTAAAATTCAATGTGGTAGTAGCTGAGAGTTATTCCCATCACATGTTCTGAAAAACTGAATGCGAAATCTTACAATATCGCCTGAAATTGTGCATAATTTAAGTTTAAAGATTCGACCAAAATGTCTTTAACGCTGTCATGTTTTTACCTAGGGTTTTAGTTTTTCACTCAAGCATGAAAGATGTTGGGTGATATGCATTTCTTCAAAGAATGTGAGGTCTTTATTATTATTATTATTTATAAGTTTGCAAAACACAGTAAGCATCATATTTGACATGAAATATGGGCTACAGCTCATGTAAAGACGATTCCAGCAGGGGGAAAACAAAAGGTTAAAATGGTCTCAGATTTATTTTCTTTTTAAACCCTGGACCATCACAATCATGCTGCAATAACGTTGAAGTCCATTGAATGAAAACCAAAGGACTACAAATTAGGATAAGAAGATGATAAAACTAACAAGAGCTGTTTTGATGGCATTGCTAATGAATGAGTGTTACACAAGCACAGAGAGATGTATATACATATAAATCTTTATATAATCATGCTGTACTTGTTTTTTTAAGATTTCCTCATTTCTCCTCTCTAATCATCCGGCACTCCTTCATTCATTACTGCTGTGATTTCTGACTAAGCCTCTTACTGCTGCAGATGTATCCAGTTAAAGTTTTGGGGAAGCAATCTGGAAAGCCAATTGCTTTAATTAAGCTGAAGGGTCGCCGATCATTTGGAAAGGGAGAGCAGAGCCCTTTGTGCATGTGTCTATGTGCACCCATGTCTAGCTTCTCCTGTCATTTGTCAACACCTTGATGGTTTAATCTTTTCTGCCTCGTGCAAGCATTAAACGATTATAAGTGTTCTTCATGGCTTCTTGCACACCATAAGGGGCTGTTTCTCCAGGGGTAACTTGGATGAGTCTTAAAGAAGGTGAAGAGTAGACTGAGAGGAGGATGCACAAACAGTTGATGTTTAATATATATATATATATATATATATATATATATATATCTTACAGTTACTTACATATAAAAAAGGAATTAGTGTAAAAGATTCACGACTGGAGTAAAAGCATGTGTTGTTTTTAATTTTTTTCTGCAAATTAAAGAGCTGCGTTGAAATTTTCAGTATTCAAATCATAATCATGTAAGCACAGAGGTTTGTAATGACCTTCTGCAAGGTGCTTCTGGAGCCAGTTCATGGCAGTTTTTAAACAATTATGCTTTGATTTTTATCAGCATGGCAGTAATTTTTTTATTATGCAGCAGTTTTGGACAGCTGCAGTTTTTAGGTTTACTGTAAATGACAACCGATTACGTCATGCTGCTAAGAAATCTGTCACCAGACACTGAAAAAGTCACTTAAAACTTTATTTCACTTCAAGACAGACACTTGAGGATCAGGCAAGGATCTTATAAAATCTACTGGGAGGGGTGATTAGTCAGTAGAGCTGAGAGAAACAGACCAAAACACAAGGACAAATCCGTACTAAGAACTGAAAACTCCTAAATACAAATATTAAAACAGTATATATATTTATATAATAAAAATATGATCATGGCATGTAGTGATTGAAAGATTTAGTTTTGCTTATTTGTTGTCTGTATGTTGAAGATGCACATATTTACACAAAACTGCAGCTGATTTAAAACCTTATTGTTTTATTGGCTTTAATATAACTGCTAAAACCTTCCCAACCTTAAAAAAAATAATGATGTATTTCTGAGACACATTTACATTTTCACACGCAAACTGTGGTATCTAAAATTAAACAAAAGAAGATTTTAAATTTAGGATATTTTGATTAATTTGACCATAATTCAGGAACTAGATAGCAGAACAACAGTGGTATATCTCCAAAACCACTCATTTTCTTTCATTAAATTCATCAGCATCTTTTGTTTTTCCAGTGGAGCAGAAGATCTAACTGATCATGTGCAGGATGACTGTAATCAGCCTGTTTCTGATTGGTGGAATAAGACTCGTTGCGGCCGTTTAAATATCCTCATGTCTCTCCTACCTTTAAATTAGCTGCTTACAAGCCTAAAAAACAAATATGATGCGTTAGAGAACTTAAGAGAATTTAACAGCATCAAAATGATATCAGCAGCCGCCTGCTTGTAGTTCGAAGCTGTAAAACTTACAGTATTTATGTACAACACGTGAGGCTGGATGAATGCTGTGTATGTTTCCTCCAGGCAGGGTGTGTGTAAGTGTGTGTCCTCGTCGCTACAAGGTCCAGGTACAGAGGTGAGACCTAATAGGCTCTTTCAGCACCTCGGCCGGCTGGCGTGCTGCAGTGATCTTTCAGCGGCTGGACGCCCTGCTTACACCTCTCGACTCACTGCAGTCCTTCAATTAGCAGTTTATTATTGCAGGGGCCCTCCGCTCCGGTCCCTCCGGGTGCTGATAGCTACGTGCCAATACAGCAACTGACAGTGTGTGAGTTGTGTGTGTGTGTGTGTGTGTGAGAGAGTGAGAGAGATGGGGCGCCTGGGTGCAGAGTGACACATTTCACCACAAGTTTTTGGGGTTTTAGACAAGATGTGCAGGAAATTGACCAAAGGTTTTATGAATATGGGTTTAAGTAATGCATAAAACACCAGTACATTAACGTGTGTGTGTGTGTGTGTTAGTATGTGGGTGTTTGGATATTTAGATCTCCAGACGGATACTGGCCTCTGCTAAAATCTGAAAAGCTCCTGTCTAGTCAAAGGCAGCTCAACTTATAAACTGTGATCCACCACACCAAGAAGATAACTTTTTCTGTTCTCAGTCACCAAGACACTTAAATGTCTTAATTTTTTTTTTTGTATTTGATTTTCTTGGCTAGTTGCTTGGTAAACCACCATCCTAACCTTTAATTTAACGCCCACAGATTTACTTTGTCTGACATCCTCTAATGTTATAATTAACTAATAATTAGTTATTATGCACGCTTTAGATCAAGTTGTGCATATTAAATTTCCTTTTTATATAAACATTATAACCACATTTACAGTTTAAATGGTATTACTTTCTGGATACATGCTAATAAATGTGCATCTTATGATCTAAATGGGTTGCATCAAGAGTCAATTCCCTGTAAAAGAAAATGAATTCCTTTTAATCAGACTCATAGAAAAATATCTTTCTTTTTCATTAGACAGGTGTCCCACTGTAGTGAATTTTTTTGATTTTTTACAATTAAAACATTTCTCACAACTGCACAGATGTAGTGTTTATATCTTAAAGAATTAAGGACATTATTTAGGTACTGATTAAAGTGCATTTGTAAATTATAAAGTAGAATTTCTGATGCACCAATTCAGAATGAAACTTCAGGAGTTTTTGTTAATTTTGGGGAAGTTCATTCAAAATTTAGAACTAATTCAGCTTCTTTACTGAGTTAATTTTCATCATCTAAACGGAAAGATTCCAGATGAAAATGATCTGTTACCTGTGCTGAAAGCAATCAGAAACAGTAAAATTACAATTTATTTGTATTCTTATTTGATTCAGCTGTGATTTTATCACAGTGGAGCATCATCTGCTGCTGATGTTTCAGGTTTTACTCTTCAGTTAAGAGTAGGCTCTGTTGATTTTATACTAAAACGTCTTAAAAACATCTCTAAACTATTAACTTTTAAGAGACAGATTCCTTGTTCCAGTCTCATTCTGAACTACATTTTTTTGTTTGCTAATTGTTGCTATTTTTCATCTTTCTACTTCACTCCCAAGAGGGAGTTTAAAATTTAGAGTCAGAATTAATATGGTTCAATATTCATTCAAATATTGAATTTATAGTTTTATCTCAAATTTCTCTTTTTGTGAAACTTCTCCATTCAGTGTCTGTGTTTCCTGGTGAGTCTGCATGGCAGCTTTGCCAAATATAGATGTCCAGGAGTGTCACAGCTGACTGCAGCTCTGAGTGTATTTCACTCACTGGATGATAGTGGGTTAACAGATTGTGAGCCTCTCTCTCTCTCTCTCTCTCTCTTTTTTTTTTTTTTTGCATGATCAGAAACTAAACGCACACACACAGACAGAACTGCAGCCCCCTCACTCCTCTTTCCTGCCAATGCGCTGCTGGTTAGATATTGTTAGCATTCCATTTGCCATTTACATTTTCTCTGCTTGACATAATTGAGGAATGGATGCTCTTATGAAAATTAAACTTGCAGTCCTCCTGGGTTACTGTAACCCTGTTAAAATGTAATGAGATTCTTTATGCGTCTTCTTGTGATTTTTTTATTAAATAGAATATCAGTATGACTAATTCCCTGGGCCTAAATGTGGACTGGGACACCACATTATTGATAGGCTAGTGCATAAGTGGTCTCTCTTGGCCTGCCTCTAATGGCCTAATAATGCATTATACCAGTATCAGTGGGCCTGCGGCTTGCAGTGCTTATTGTCGTTATTGAAAACACCTGGGCGGACCATTCATCAAGGTTAAATCACCATGGCCCATCCGTTCATTAGGCTGTCAGTAAACATCTTTATTTAGTTTCAGCTGCCGATACTGACAGAATGGAGGCCCGGGTAGCCCTGACGAGCAGCTGCGGCCCCCGAGAGTCCAGGAAGACATGAGGACATGAAGCCGGTGGGCGTGGCGGGGCTCTCAATCCGTGGCTTGTCCACAACAGCCAGACTGAGCCTCCTCTGTCAACTGGACGAATGATGGAGCGTTACCGAACAGGGTGGCCGTTCCTGGAACAGTGGCACTTTTTCGACAGCCACACATATTTATCTTCTCTGAGGATTGTTTTGAGTGTTAGCAGAAGCAGAGGCTGAAAAACTGTTGGGCAATCTCAATTTGGACTTTTTTTCTCTCCTTGTGACGGATGGATCAAGATCCTAATGAAGAAGGATAGACCGAGCCGTGGAATCATTAACCTCATTGACTCCCATTTTTAGTTAAAGAGCAACTTGACAAATCATCACTGGACACTTTATTAACATATTAATAAAGATATTAAACAGCTCTAATTCATAGTACACACCTGACAAAAGACAATTTAAATCAAATGATGACAGATGCTTGGGAAATGTTTCTTTTAATCAATTCAAATCAGATTATTTAAAAGAAAATTACCCATTTTTCTTCCAGTTCTTGTGATTTCAATGCAAAGACATACATTTATTCAGCATGTAACATAAAAAAATGTTAAGAAGCAACTATCTTTTAAACAATTGCTGTAACACAAAACAATAAAACACCATTAGGTTATAATCCGACATTTGTTCCAGCCATAACTCCCACGTAGATATGTTCTTCGTCTCTTCATAATTAATTTCTCCACCGGCACCGGACTCTTGTAGCAGTATTGGACAATTTAATGGATAAATTAGGATGGCTTGAGAGAATTAGTAACATTTGCTGCTGTGCGTTGTGAACACAAACGAGATCTAAAAAGGTTGGCCATGACATTAATGATTATTTCAGAGAAAACCCCAGCAAATTAGGCCAATAGGACACAGACTCGACCTCTAATTTTAATAAATAATTACCTTCAGACAGACATATATAAACAAAAGCGAACCCGTAGGCCAACCTTCATTGGTTTGGATTCTAATCTGGAAAATGGGCTAAAAATCAAATGCTGCCATCACTGGCTTTTAGTTGGTTTCAAATAAATGATGTGGGGAAGACTCCCGAAGATTACAGAAGCATGGCGGCAAAAAGAATTTGCTGACTTGTGGCTCAGAGAAACAAACGATGTGTTGCTTTATCAGTTTATCACTGACTGTCTGGAAAATGGGAATATTTACCAGAATCATCAGCAGGAACCTTAACTGATGTCATTTCTTCTCCTTTTCTATTTCTAATCAGTCTTCCCTGAAGCTAATGACGGTTAGCTGCGCCGGTCCACATGATTTGTTTGCCTCATAATAACTAATATTTACTGTATATATTACTGCTTTACGGTAAGCATTTTTGTCCAAAAATATGAGTGTATCATGAGCCAGCAACCACTAATTAGACATTTATTTCAACAAAGATTTATATTTTGGCTACTATTTCATCATAACTGCATTTCTTTTTATTCTTAGCTTCTGTAGCTTTTTTTTTTTTTTGGCTTGACTGCAATCTGGGTGTGAAAGAAGAAAGTATCTTATCAACATCAACATGTTAATCTCATATCGAAGATGCTAATATTTATTAATTTGTTTTAGTTATGAAGATGATTCATTGCTCAAAGGATGATGCTAACTTGCTACCTGGTTTTCACGTAGACAACAGAGTCAAAGATACAGGAACAAATTAGAAATTTGTTGTTTTTTTACTTAACTTATTTGAGATATGTTGCTGCCATAAAATTCAAATGACCTTTTTTCAGAAATGGTACAATTTCTTAGTTTCAATATTTAAAATGTTTACTGTTTTCTATTGTTAATTAAATATAGATTTATGGGATTTGCTAATCATTCTGTCTTTATTTACATTTTACACAACGTCCCAACTTTTTCAGAATCAGGGCACAGAGGAGGCTTTCACCCTTGCACTTTGCTCATGACACTTGTCTAGTTAGTTTATTTAGATGTTTGGCTTCTTGTTCTGCTCACTTCCTGCTGCCACCTGATCAATACTTTCTGCTTCAGTTGTGTCTTTTATGTTCAATCTGCTGCTTGGAGGTGAAATGATGTGCACAATGAACAGAGGACAGGAGATATGTCGGGACAATAACAAAAGTAAAAGAAATTCAGCCACACACACTCAGTTCTGGATCACGTGGAAGAGACGCCACATGTGAAACGGGCTTCTGCAGGCGTTGATACATTGATGCGATGGGCAGCTCGGGACACACAGCTTGACTTCACAGCAACCAAACAGCGGGGAAGCATATATCTCTCCGAGGCGTTAAAGAGCTGCGCTTGTCTGTCACTGAGCTGGCCGGGCCCCGGGGCCTCAGACCAAACACAAACAAACTGCAACAGCTGGACCCAGGGACCTCAGATACACACTTTGACGCAACATTTCAGCACACACACACACACTGCTCGTAAATGAGCTGCAGAAGAAACACACTCGATTGTGTTAAAAACATGCTCGTAGCAAATATTCAGAAAAATATAAAACCAAACACATAAAATCTTTGCAATCTGCACAACATCTACACAAAAAAATGTGAAAAGCTTGTGTTGAAGCTTTGTTGCAACTGGGGGGAAAAAAGAAAAGAAAAGGAAAGCATTTCCACTGCAAATGCTGTTATATTTTCAGTTTTGTTCATTTGAGTTAATTTCCCGTTAAATCCTGAAGCCTGCATTGCTTTAGGATTCTTTTTCAGGTAAATACTCTGTTAGATTTTCAGTAGCAATATATTTGTTTTGGTGTTGACCATTGACTACATATCTGCTATTTTATTCTATTTTATAAACAAGTTTATCACAGAAAACTGAAACCTCTAAAACACCGGGTTTAAGCTGTGGGAGTTTGTCAGTCAGAAAATAGTGCAAAATGGGCAAGAGAGACTTTATTTTTATCATAAACATAGATTATATACAAACATAGTGAAGTCGGCAAGTCACATAAAAATACTAATCATTCCAGTTTGAATTTTTAAATTTAAAATGTAAAGGAACACATTTTTGAAATAAGTGTTTTCTGACAGGATTTCTTTATTTTGATACGACTTATTTTAATTTATTAACTTTATGTTGGATTTTTTTAAAATTATTTTTGTTCTTCAGGCTAATTTATTAAAACAATGATAAATTCACTGAATAATGAAACAGATATATTTTACAAAACACAAGAGGAGCTTAGGAGATAAAAGAAAAGTATTGTGAATTGGATTTAAAAATATCTGTCTTCATATTAAATTCTGTGTAAAAACAAACACAGCAGCAGATATTTATGAATTCATATCAGGGCCTTGAACTGACAGTAAATCTGCAGAATCTAACCTCCTGATGAGACAAAATAAAAACTACCTTATGGACATGCAGCTCCGACTGTCTTTTCCACCTCTAGGGGGCGATAAGCGCATGAAAAGCTCTCTGACCTTCAGGAAAAAATACTGCAGAGAGAAGAGAAAAGACATCAGAGCTCAGAGAGTCAAGAGAACAAGTTGATTTCAGGTTCATCTAAACTGATATAAGCAGCACATGTGATTATTTTAGTTACTTTTGGTTTATTATTTATGATTTCGCACTAAAACACTTTGTTTATGAACTTCTAATTGCTTTAAAAACAGTTGTCTATTTAAAAGGGGGGATGCACAATAATGAACATGTGCTTACCGTGTAAATATGCTTAATTTAGCCATAAGCAATAATTTTCTTCTGCAGTCACTTGGAGGTTGATGATTAAACACAGGTTAAAGACGGTCTTTGCAAAGTCAAGACTGGTCAAAAAATAATAATCATAAAGTAAGAAACAAAATTAGCATATTTTTATTCTCATATCAGTGTTTAATGTGCCTCAAATAAAAATGTGTAAGCATTATTTGGACTGGCTGACTACCACGTGCGTTTGTTTACCTTCAGAAACAGCCAAAGTGTCTGAAAGTAGGTCAACACATTTGGATCAAGAAATCAAACAATTTTGCTATACTGGTACCTATTCATGCTCAGATTTGTTGAATAAAGTATGCAGATAACAAATCTTGTTTACATCGAGTGCATGCCTGCGTTTCAGAAAATGACTGGAGTAAACACTTTCAAAAGTAGCCATTTGAAACAGTTCAGGATGAACTTTTTAATGTTGTATAGTTTGCAATGAGTACCTTTAAAGGTGTGTGGTCTCTGAGCGTATTTTTAATTTCTCCACCAGTGGAATGAAAACACTTTCCCTCCCCAGTTTCTGCAGGCGAACAGGAACAATTAAAAGCTGTTAAGTGACCCAGTTTGGCAGCAGCGACAAGAGGCAGCTCTCCTGGCAAGGCAGACTGAGTGGAGAGTGAAGCCTTCTCAACAGCGTTCGTCATCCCGGCCGGCCCCGAGAACTTCTGAATGAGTAAAATGATTTGATTATGTTGAGGCTAATGACGAGGGGCATACTTAAATCCATCTCCACAATTTTCTTTGCTTCTGCCCCTGATTCAGCGCGCTGTCAGCAGCTTGTTAGACAGGTTCTGTCTGACAGATAAATGCTGGAAGGGGTCGAGTCAAAGACAGACGTGAAGGTAAAACAAGACAAACAAGAGTTGATTAAAAAGAAAAAAGGGGACTCAGAATACTTGGCCAGAATTTAACAGTTGTTTAAGCTGCTCCAGTTTTTTAGACCCTTATTTGTTTGTTATTTATTTTTCTTATTGTTGGATCTTTTCAGTGTAAATCAGATGACATCAACCAGACAACATTACCTCCTTAACATCAGGTTGTCTTTAAAAAATGCTTTTTGAAAGCATGGCCTGAAGCAAAACAACATGATCAGAACTTGAAAAACAAACAAACAAAAAAATAACTCATTAATTGTTGTATACAGCCAATATTGCATATTAAAAAAACTATTTTATATAATAAAACTACAAATCTATACGAAATTACCTAAATCATTTAAGGTTTTTGCACAATAAAACAGAGAAAAGATTTTTCTCTGTTTCTTTGATCAAATTTAAACCCTGAGCTTAACAAGCCTAAGGGAGTTTTTTACTTGTAAAAAATAACATAAGCTTCTACCTGGAGATAATAAAACACAAGCTTTTAAAATAATTTATTTATTATTTAACTACACTTCTATTAATAGTTTTTATTAATATTTATTAACATTTATTTTATAAAATGTGTGTAAATCAGCACTTCCCTCAGTATTGTTCCTCAAAATGTTTAATTTTTGTCAGAGTTTAGAGGAAGAAACACTATTTGCCCTGAAGTTAGATTAACGAATTAGCAAACAGGCTAACAGCTGCTGACAGGAAGTGGTCAATAATGTTTCCTCCGTATTTCTTCATTCGGTCACATAAGTTTTATTTGCATTTTTGGACAAGATTGAACAAAAAGAATACTAAAACTAGTATTTTGTATTGTAGTCATGAATATAAATATTACTTATTTTGAACAAAGCTACAGAGGGCCACTGCAGAGGGACCAAAGAGCCGCATGTGGCCCCAGAGCCACAGTTTGCAGACCCCTGACCTTGGGGATAATTGATTTTATAATACAAAAAATAAAAATAAAATAAAAATCATTGATGCATAAGATTGGCTGAAGTCTCCTGACTTTTATAAGACAGTTTAAATTTAACATGATGAACATTAAGAATAATACGTTTTTTAAAACCCATCAGTTATCTGCTTCGTCACGAACAAGAGTTTTAAAATCAACACATTTTGCTCCTATTTTCATTTAAAAATACATGAAATTGTCTGAAAACTTAAGTGTTTTCTTGCTGTTTTCTTTTACTCCTGCATCAGTTTGATTTTTAGTTTTTACATTGAGCATAATTATAATGAATTTATTATTTAATGATTTATTTAAAATGACCAAACAATTATTGTTCTTTGGAGCCTGTAATTTATTTTGTATTAATACATAGCCTACCTGCTGGTCTTTTAACACTTATTCATTATGAAATAAAAGAGAGTAAACTGACGATACCCCTAAAATACAGAATATTTAGATTAAAATTGCACAATGGTGCCCACATTTTATTGATCCACCTTCTAAAAACTAGAATCTAAAAACCTAAACTATTATTGTGACATACTTAGTGCGATCGTATTTGACTCAACCCTTACAGGACCAAGTTGTTTCATTTGAATATTCTCAGATGATAATGTTAATGATGATGACTCATCGTGTGTTCGTGCTGGTAAACTCGTGTTTCATGTGCATAAAACCATGTCACCATATGCTTAGCAGCGTTGTTGCTGATGTAGGAGTCAATACGGACCATATGGAGTTTCTTTTTGTTGCTGAGAGAAGTTTAAAACCAGAAACAAGACTCGACAATCAGCAGTGCGTCGAGCTACACTTTCACCAGCATGTCAAACCAAACGAACAAAAGCCAATGACTGACAGACAGTGACCTCTCCTTCCTGCTTGTCAACACAACAAAGACTTTTGTCGTACGTTTACAGCCAGCTGCTGCGGCGCAAACCGCCCCGCAGCAGATTACTGTAAAGAAAAGAAAATCAGGTTAGGAAGGAGAGTGGACAAGAGGAGGAATCGCAGCTTGTTGTTCTAATATTAGCCGTGCTATTGTTGCAGCTCGGAGCTTTTGTATGTGCAGCTCAGGACAATGTGTGTGTTGTTGCATGGCTTAGACCCCCAGATGCATTAGCATCAATCACCATCTGATGTTGTGTTCATTATATCAAATATCAAGATTTGACCGGTGCATTTAAAATGGCTGCCACAGCCAACTGATTTAAAAAACACAAAAAACCCTAAATTTTACAGATATTGACCTAAACATCGATGTAGCAGTAGTTGTAGATGAAATTGTGCAAAAGCTTTGTTCAAAATTTTTGCTTTTAACAATTTGGAGTCAAGTCTTTGCAGAATATCTTCTGAAATACTAGAAAGATTTCATCAAAACTTTCAGGAAAAAATCACTGGATGTACCTCAACAACTGATTAACTTTTGGAGCCAACCCAATTCAAGATGGATGTCAAAGCTAAATGACCTTAGTAAACACAAAAATGGTTACAGAGATAGAGCTGAAGTTTGGCGTGTTAGTAGCTGGGAATCATCAACTATACGTGCGTGAGAAAATGCATAACGTTGTTTTCAAGATTTGACCCAAACGGCTACAACTCCATCATTTCTCAGGATCTTAGTCTGAAACTGATTAAATGCAGCGGGCGATATGCATTCCTTCATGCAGTGCTAGGACTTCATTTATGAAGGATTGTTTCAATGCCTAACAGTGATTTATTTTATTATTAATTCCATTTAATTTCCTGTAGAAGTAAAGCTGTATTTTGGTTGGTGTGTGTCAGTAAATGTGCAGGTTTACTGACAGGAAAATGGAATTTCTTTAACCTCGAGGATCAATCAACCCTTCTGCATCCTCTTGGAAACGTGCGCCCGTCCTTGCATCACAACCTGTTAGTGTTATCGTCACTTCCTCGTCTCGTCCTCAGCCCCCCCACCCCACCCGGTGACCTGCGACAGTGAAAAAGACAAAGAGGGAGCGAAATGGAAGAAGAGGAGGAAGAGGGAAAACAGAAACGTTTCACCGCTTTCAGAGCGACTCCATCGGTGATGGCCCTCCCTCCCACCCATTCTAATCACATTACTCGAGAAAAATTTTACTTATGGCTAATGGAATTTGCTTAAAATTGAACCGCTGGGGCAAAAGTAGATTTGCATTGATCCAGATATGTATAGAGCCAAAGCCAGTCTATCTATCCTGTGAGGGAATTAAAGGCCGCTAAGCCTATAGAGCCAGACTGTATAATCCTATGTTTAAAGATCAATACTGGCTGGAACCCACGTGAGCGCTTTTCATTGTGTTTGTTTTTGTGTGTCTGTCTGAACACACACACACACACACACACTGTACAAAACATGGTTCCTTTCTGCAAAAACATCTTTGTTTTTACAATAAATCTCTTAGATTGTTATTCTGCTCGTTTTTGGCAGAGGTGCGTCACAAACCCAAGGCGCTTTTGAAGAATCTGAGCGGGTCAGTGAGAGTCTTTGCTGTCGTATTGTTAGCGCTCTTTAAATAAACCTGGCCGGCTTGGATTTATTTAGTCTGACACCCACTGTCGATGCAGAGAGCCCGGTGTCAGCTTCAACCTCGGAGTAGAACAGAAGGAACCAACAGAACAAGCAGAATAAATGTCAAGGGGGTACAGACGTTTTGTGTCAATTATGTGTCAATTATTTGCTGCACACTGGAAAAACAAAATAAACTAATGCTCACTGATGAAACCAACATTTCTCATGGTTTTAAGGCCCCTTAGAAAACCACATTTAGACAAAAATCAGGGTTTGATATGGTTTGCAGTATGCACAATTTAATGTCTTTTGTTAGCATGCAATCATTTTCACAAACAAAACAAACATTGACACACAATAATTAATCACACTCAAGGAAAAAAGAGATCATTAAGCTTTCAGGAGGATAAGACAGCTTTTATGTAAAATGCAGAGGTGGTGTGTTTTCATAAAACAAGCTCAGATGCTTCAGTCTGCACTGAGTTTGACTTATTAAACAAAACCTGGTGAAAACTAAACAAGCTGAGGCAAAAATTGTAACATTTACTAAAAAAAAGTAGGTTAACATCACCCTGTTATGTGGGGTAGAAAATAAAATAAAATAAAATAAAATAAAAGAAATAATAGAAAAAAACAATAAGAACAAAAAGATGGTAATTCCACTTCCACAGAAAGATTATTATTGTTTTTTTTCCAGCAGATCATGGCAAATAAAATACATTTTTCTTAATTTATAATTTCTGTGGCACAGAATTATTTTTCATGTAAAGTGCATGCCTTCATTTGAAAGTTAGAAACATAAATATTTTCTTAATTTTGCTTTAAAAGTGACCAAACCCTCTGTGTGTTAGTCAGATTCATGTAAATTTGTTGCATCTGTGGAAGAAATTGTTGCTTCACAAGTTCTCAGTCAAACCTGATAATGTTGTCAGTGGATTTTGTGACTCGTTTTTTTGCAGTTTCATCATTGTGCTTTAAACAAGGAGTTTGATAGAAACACTTAGCAGCTCTCTTTTTTTTCCTTGCATGAAGATGAAATCAAAGAGGAACACAACTGGTCAAACCTAATCAAATCACAAGGTTTTAACTGGGTGACACAGATGAACTGTGGAAAATAAATTCCTGCTGGCAGTCCATCAATCTCATCCATATTTACTTCTCCCCCTAGCAGACGCTGAGAATGTGCTAAATGACCTCGCGCACTGACAGTGTTGCTGTGCACACACCCGATAGTGACCTCATTGATGAGCCTGAGCCTGCCGATACAGTAACACACACAGAAAGTCATCAGTCAGGAGGTCACAGCGACCCTATCATCATCACGCTGGCTGGACTGGGCAGCAGCGCAGCAGTGACATTGGCCGTCGGTGGCGAATCTGATGACTAAGATTCCCAAATATAAGATTAGTCCTTTTAACTATCCTGCTCTAAGTGCCACTCCACACAAATGGGGCCCTAAGTAGATAATAACTGTACAATTGCTTTTAAAGGGAGGAAGTTATTCAATTACAACCCCGTGGAGTAAAATGTTGCTATAATGGTACCATGGCCACATGCGGCTTTGAGAGCAGCCATTTTTATATCTTAATAAAAAGAAAACAAACCATGAGGTTTTTGTAGGAAGGGAAGAAAGCATTTCAGAAAACTTTTTTTTCACAATTTCATCTAGAATAAGACTTCCCAGTTACTATTTATAGAATCCATGCAAAAATCTGTAAAATTTAGATCAAAACATTGAATTTATGCTTTGAGAAGTGAAGTTTTTCAGTTTGTGAAAGGTTTAGAAATTGTCTCACATCCATAAGAATTTATTTTTCTGGGGGGGCTTTTGGTCTTTGATATTCTTATTTGACTTCCATCCTGATAAAAAGTCTTTTTTAGTTCAAATTAGTGTTGATTGCAGCAAAACATAGTTTGTGATTGAATCCAAGTGTCAGCGCCCTCTGCACTGTTTTGACTGTGGCTCTGAAAAATTCAAACCCATTCTGGTTCAGTAATGGCTGCCAAATTTGGCTTTTTGTTGTTGAAAGTGTGCACCTTGGATAAACTGTGTTAAAATACAGCCCTGACTGAGCTGCCGGTGCATCCCTCGTGCAGCACTGGTACTAATTTTCCATAATCCATCAGATTTGGGCTGGTTGGCATTCTTAACTCTTGGTAGCGAGATGAAGCTCAAAGCAGCGGGTGGGGCGTGTGTTGAGCTAAAGTCCTGGCTTTAAAAAGAATGTGATGTCACTTTGCAGTAGAAATTCCGATCTTGCCTGAATCACATTTGGTTTTAATTTACATTTCAAGAGCCTTTTTAAATGTTTCAAAATTAAATTTTATGGCCACATTTACATTCATATGCAGGTAATAGAAACAAATCACAAACACAAACGTTCCCGAAGCTCTCAGCTGCAGGTAGCATCTTCTTCCTCCCCACAAACGAGGATTAAGTGCTGCTGGATGCCCGACGGCGCAGCTAAAGGAATGAGCGCGGCTGACCATTCTTCCTCGGCTCTTTGGCAGCATCCACTCAGAGCTGTTGAAAGTCGAGAGGCAAGCTCGCCCTCTCCTCGGCCCTCAGCCTCCACCCTAATCCTGTTTGTCTCCGTTTACCAGGATTGAAGTAGAGGCCTCTCCGAAACCCCCCCCCTTCACTGCCTGTTCTGCTTACAAACATTTCCTGGAGCATATCTGTATGCCCTCCTCCAGGACAACTCTTATTACTTACAAATTACAGGCTTGGTAACGCAGTTACCCACAGAGCGTTCAGTTCTTCTAGAAATCGACGGAGTTTCCAGAGGATGGCAGCTCAGCCAAGGGCAAACCACAGCTGTGTGGACTGTCATCATAAATTTACGGTTCAAGAAGTATATTTCTTTTATTTTTGAAAGTAAGAGATCTGCCAGCACAAATGATTGACACTTTTTACCTAAAGTAACAAAGGTACATGTGATTTAAATATTTTTTGTGCTTGCTGTGACATCGGTCTCACATAATAATCAGCTAATTATGGATTAATTTCTCAGGAATGCATCCTGAATGTATGACATGAGTCTTAGAGAGATTGAGGAAAAAAACAACTACCTGCACCGGTGTGAAGCAACTAGATTTGAAGGGATATTTTGTCAAATTAACAGATAAAATACATGTAAGTGTTGGTTTTTGAATTTAAAGATTTTGGGATTCAATTTTATTTAACTTCTTATTTTATTGTTCACAATTCTCTATAAACACTGTGACATTTTTCTTAAATGAAATGCTGCATTAGTCATAAATAAAATCAACATAGTTTGGATTGTATTTCTTTACACAGTGATAACTTAGCTGTGTTCCACAGACTGTGTGACCACACACTTGGAAACATCCATCAGCGTTGGTGCTGATCCTGCAGCACAATACCTGGATGCTGCGCTGTTTTCTGAATAAACAAAACCGTGAATCAACAGCGAGGACAGACAGAGCTCAACCCCGAAGGCCACGAATGCTCTCTATATGGACTATTTTTATCCCCACCTCACTTATTCTTTCTGATAGACTTTTTGATTTATCAACTGGAAGTCTCCTGAGGTTGGAATTCCGACTGGGAAAGTTAGAGATTGTTGACCGACCCAACCTCAAAAAATCCAGTATGGCTTCCTCACACGCACTTTGCACTTTTATATGTTCGTTAAAAAGGTTGACAGTGATTTGAAATGTAATACACAAGAATGCGCCAAGCCGGACATTATGATGTTTCTTATATTGTTGATAATTTACTAAATGAAACTAACATTTCTTAAACGAATGCATATCACCCACCATATCGCCTGCCACTGTTTGAACCCTCCTGAAGTCCTCATAACTGAGGAGAGGAGGAGAAGCCCTTGTAACTTTGGGTCCATTTGACCCAAAGGCCGAGGAAGGATTAAACAAAATTCTTGCTTGAGCTGTTGGGTAATGTGTTGTGAATGACTCTCAGTTACTACCACACCAAATTTTGGTTCAATATCGGTAAATTTACAGAGTTATAGACATTTTTGTGTTTGCTAGGGAAACAATTGGGTTGATTCTAAATGTTAATCAGCTGTAGATGTACACCCAATGTTTACTTTCATTAAAATCCATCCACAAGTTCATGAACTATCTCAGAAAGAAACACACAGAGATAGACACGAACAGTTACATTATTACCCTCCTTTCGTGGCGGTGGGTGATAATAATAATTCAGGCATGTGCGCCTCCCACACACTTCTCCTGCTTCTTGTGGGAGCATTAATTTGCTGCAGCAGGACAGTACAGCAGATGCTTTGACAGACTTCGTGATAAATGAAGCTTTGATAAGTGCAGAGGTGTGGAGATCTCTGAACACACAGAGCCGCGAGGCTTCATGAGCAACGTTCAGGCCTGCTCCAAGAGGGGGATTAGGTTAAGCTAACGCTCGGTCATTTACAGTTTATCACAGAGAGGCTGTTTCTGCCAACGACTTTAGAGCACTTTCAGTACAGAGGTCAGGTCTGGGAAATTTCACACGGATTAAAGCTTTATTGTTGCCTTTTTTTGTCCACACACACACACACACAGTCAAACAGTCACATACTGAAGTCTGATGGTAAGTGTGTGCACAGAGGCCATTAATAAGCTTAAATAAATGATTCAACTTGACTTAAGAGAGCGTCAGCATCAATCAACCTCCTGCAAAAAACACTGGCTACACTGATGGAAAGTATTTTAGTTTACTCATAGTCATTTACAAATAATAAAAAATTAGAGAAACTAAAGAAAAACAAAACAATAATAGGAGAAGCTTTTATTCTTCCCAGGGATCATTTGATGAAAGGTGACAGGTTCTCAGCTGATGTTCTCAGGTTCTAAATCTAAACCAGAAATTTTCTAAAATGCTCGATACACACACAGACACACACTGTAATTAATTACACACCCACCTTGTGTCTCCTCCAGTTTACGTCCTCACCACCAGGCCTGGAGGGCAACAAGCCCAGTAAGTAGCTAGCTAATTAGCTAATAACCTGCAAATCAAATTGGCGGCCGGCGGCCCTT
Source organism: Kryptolebias marmoratus (assembly GCF_001649575.2). Taxonomy (NCBI): domain Eukaryota; kingdom Metazoa; phylum Chordata; class Actinopteri; order Cyprinodontiformes; family Rivulidae; genus Kryptolebias; species Kryptolebias marmoratus. Next base: position 3,561,817 of record NC_051445.1, on the reverse strand, counting down.
TGAAGGCTCAGGATGGGTCCATTAGCATCAGCGACTGTCGTCAGAGCTCTGATCCATCTAATATTCGACCAAAGAGCTCGACGTTTCTCATCCAGAGTTGCACCTTTATCTATTCACAAGCCCTGCTGATAACAGCCTTCTGTCTGAAATGAAGCGTCCATTTAAATGTTTACAGTAAATGAGCCAACTCATGCGAACACAGTGACAGACACACACACACACTCCCTTTAAGAGTACAGAGCTCTCCTCGCCTCCCCAATTAGGCCTTTAATTTGGCTAATGGAGCATTAATGGAGAAAGAGGCTGCTGAAGACCCGAGCTCAGCACAATGTCCTCCAAACCAACACACAAACACACACCAAGAACACACACACAGATTAGATTTCACTAACAATAGTATCAGAATGCCCCTCCCTGGAGACACACAGTTTAAAATCATACAAACACAAGCTGCTCGGTGATGGACACAAAAACCCGAAAGTTGCCCAGACCTTATTCACTTTACAGACTTTAAACAGGCTTAAATCAATACAATAAATCTTAGAGTTGTAAAAAGAAAGTGAGTATATTTCTTCAACCTTTATAAAGAGGTGCTGAAACACATCTGAGTGTCTTAAAAAGACTTTACCTGCCGAAGGGATAAAAATCTTATCTGTAACACAGCAGGTTAATTCACTAACTCCTCTTTTAAAAGATGAATAATTATTAATTAATTAATTAATTAATGACTTACATAGATTTGTTTAACCAGTTCAAACACAAACTAGATAGAATATATAAAGAAAATGCTTTAATCAACAACAATATAACAATTTAATAGTTATTTTATCCATCTCTCCATGGTTTTAAGCTATAAGACTTCTTCTTTTTGTTGTAAACTTGACATTAAAAAACTAAGAAAACAAAATCTTGAAAACAACTTAAAACAAAAACTGAAATCTTGAGAAAAAAAGAGTTGAATTTATGTTTCAAAACCTACACATGGCAACTTCATATATTTTACAGTGTTTAATTTGTAAATAAAATGATTCATTATTAAATTAAGAGATTATTTATGAAACAGCACTACAAGCCTCAGTTAGTGAACATAAAAGAATAAAAGTAAATAACTATACCAAGGCAGTCATAAAAAGATAACTGATTACTGAGCAGTATAAAACATTTAAAAACCAATTAAAATGACAATAAAGTGCATAGCAAAGGTACAAAACAGTCATGAAACCAGGTAATAAACCAAAGAACGAATGTAATGTCATTTAAATCCCATTTTTTCTGTACTTCCCAACTTCATAGAATAGCTAGTTATATTACATTTGCAAAATAACAGCATCGCCCGCTGCATTGCATGCCAAAGTTTTGAACAAAGTGACCAGTTAGCACTTGGAGTTTGTGCTGGCATGACTCTCAGCTACTACCACATTAACTGTAAATAATTTTAAAGAGTTAAAGCTATTTTTTGTGTTTGTTAAGATCAGTTAGCTGTGGCTTACCTTGGAGGAAGAACCTAAAAGTGACTCTAAGGTTGTCTTTAATAAAATGAAGCCTCAGTTAATAACACAACTGCACTTTTTTATGCTGAGAATATGTCCCATACATGAAAGATAACTTATGTTGCTGTTAAGAGAAAGATTTTTAAACATTTGAAATAATTTATATATGCTTTTTAATAAATTTGAACTCTGGATCTACAAACACAAGACACATTATGTTACTATGAAAAGAGTTTATTAGATTTTTTGTTATTAATTAGTTGTTTCTTGCTTGTAGGCCTTGTTAAAGTAGAAATCTGAATTAGTGCATGACAGAAGAACTATAAAATGAATAAAAACTAATGACTAACTAACCCAGACACACATGTTCTCATTAAAAGATGTGGACAGCATGAGAACTGCTGCAGTGCTGCTGAGAGGAGGATCAACATGGCGCCATCCCAGGGTCTCTTATCAAACACACACACACACACACACTCCCAGTGGTGGTCGTGTACTGTATATGTACATAACCCCATGTGATATCTTAAACATGTGTGACCTGCTGATCTGCTGGAGCTTTATTTGAACTTTCATCTGTCACTCTTTAAACACTTTAAACTCCAGATTTATGTTACACAAAAGGGATTTGAAGTAAAAATCTGTTTTTTTTAAAATACCTTCCTGAAAAAAGCTAAACATGCTGCCAGCACAGGGTCGTTTGAGTATCGGCTCTGTGCTGCGATAAGCCTCCACTCAACTCCTCCCATGATGCCATGTTTGGTTGCGGAGGAGTTTCCAAAGTATGACGGCGCTGGCGACAGCCATATCTGACACTATGACCCTTTTTCAAGTCTGCCGCTAGCACTTCAGTCTCACACACACACACATCCTCCCCACATCTGCAGATAGTGTCACTGCTTCAGTCTCCAGGCCTTCGATAAGGGGAGCCCCTGAGGAGGGGAGCAGCAAGCGTCCAGTCAGAGAGGAGAGTCTGAGAGTGAAAACCTTCAGAGAGCGTGAGCAGTCATCCTAATCTCCAGGCCGGCTCCATAAACACTGCGTTGGCCTCGCAGAGCCAGATCCTGAGCAGCCCTGCAGCTCTGCAGCTCCAAGTCTGATGTAAGGCATCACGTCACGCTGCCACTACCATCACCACCACCGCCGCCGCCGCCGCCACTGCTGCTGCTCACCAACAAAAAGCTCAGATTAGCTCCTATCTGATGATGTCATTAAATACTAGTTTGGGTGATAGAGGAAGTGAAACCTACACAACTGGCTCCAGTACATGATTCTGAGGATCATTAAGGGCCTGAAATACTGACTCATTGCTGATAAAAACGACAAAAACTGTATTAGTTCAGTGAAACTATGTTATATGAATGAAACAGCAGAAACAAGAGAAACTATGCATGTGAAGAGGTTTATCTGTAACGACAAAAAATGACAAATCAATATAAATATTACATTTGCAACCATGATTGTAGTAATTTGAGAGTAACTTTTTGTCGTCTAAGACTTCCCCACCAAAGCACGACTTAAGAAGTTTTTTTTTATTTTTGGTTTTCTTTACTTTATTCTTTGAAAGAAATTCATTTTAGATTTAGCTGTCAGTGACAAAATGGGGTTGCAGTGATTTTAGATTCACAAAGAAGACCTGCAGAGCCATTTGGAAACAGGCAGGACTCTAAAAAACATGCAATGAAAGATCAGATAATAAAAACATCTGAAACCTGAAACCTTGGGAGGATCTCTACGTAACTCCAAAGTTGTAAGCTGTAAAGATTGCTCATCCGTTTTGTTAATTATCTTAGGTGGAGAGTAAGTAAGAAAATATCCTCATTGGTTGTTCATCTTTATGTGGATTAGTTTCCAAAGATACAGTCTTAATAAGTAAGAATTTTATTTTTATTTATTCATTTATTTCAAACTTTGTGCATTTCTGAATCTGTTTCAGCTCATCTTTCCTGAGAACTGTCAGAAACTAGTTGGTTTAAGTTCAGTTAATGTGACAATCTTTTTTTTATTATTATTTGTCCATGTTCAGTTCAGTTTATTTATATCGCGCCAAGTCACAACAAAAGTCCTCTCAGGGCACCGTACAAAAACATTCACATACAAGTCAACTTTTTTGTTTGTATAGTGATTTTATTCTGACAGAAAAGGTTTAAAAAGGTTCAAATGTCCTCAGCACCAGTAATAATCTCCTTTTACAGTCAGAAACCTGCTGCCTCAGTTTGTATAAGTTTAGTTTTTAACCAACTAATGGAATATGACAAATGCTTTTGAATTCTTTTTGTCTGATTTAGAAAAGTGTTAATATTTATGGTTCTCTTTAGTATTTGTAATTATAGTAAAATATTTGGACGTGTTCACTGAATATTGTCTACTTTACAACTAAACTCTGCTAAATGTGAATGAGGGACTTTTCAGACAATTAGAGAAAAATAAAATACAATTCTCTTTGTCTTTTGTTTAAGTCACATATTTGAAATCACATCCAGAGCATAAATTTGTTAAAAGAAACTGAAATGATCAACAATGTGAGTTTGGAGATTGAAAAAGAAGGACTTAAACTGCAAATAAAAAGTAAAAAAAGTGTGTATCATTACATACAACCTTACACTTGATGGACCACAGGGTCGGCTGCACTTCTTTCACCAACAGGAAACCTGGGCTGATTTCAAGAATCATCAGAAAAAGATGAAGCTATCCACCACAGTTTGTCTTTGAATCTCATATTGTTTGTGTTTGTTTATCCTTGATCTAATTATTTTACTTCAAGTGACCGTTTACCATAAGTCAGAACTCACAATATGGATGCTGTTGGTCTGTCACTCAAAATTGGATCAATGGTGACCAAACGGACAAAAATGTTCCACTATGAGCACAAATCGGACTCAAAGAGCATAAATCACATGTTGTTCTGATCTCGGTTTCCCCCCTGACATTACAATGTCACCATTAGTCTTCTAAAATATGTATTCTGGAATGAGAAACATTACAGTAAGTTTACAGATAGATACACAGGTAGACAGATGTGATAGCCTTATGTAAATAACTCCCACAGTTTTTACTGTAATGTTAAAACTTTACATTAACACCAAACACACTGAGCTGCTGCTGCTTACAGAGACACTGTATTTGTATCTTTAACGCTTTCATCTTATCTCAGATTACATTCTTTCGATTCATATTATTATCGCCTGCCCTTGATTTCTCATTCAAAGCAAAACACAAACGCTGGACGAGGCGTCAAACTTGGACTGCGATTGGTCTCAACAGAGCACGGAGATAAGAGCCAGAACCAGACCAAATAAAGAGCAGCAGTCTGTTAACATTCCTTACGTTTCTCGATACGTCCTCTGCCACACACAGACACATTCCTTGCAGGTCTCAGAAGAAAAAAAAAAGATACAGAGTCTATGTTTTCAGCTTTCAACATGAATTTAAAGGCAACATGGTGTGTGTCTGGTAAGTACCTAGGATGAACCTGGTATGTGATGGGCTGTACTATGTCTTGCTCCTAAAAGTACTTTGTAAAAACTGATTGAGGCACTATCTGTTATTAAAAACACCACGACTTGTATTAAAACACTGAATGGAAACATACTTTTCTGAGATTACTACCTGCCAAGCAATGTGGTGACCACATGAACCACATGTCCTTCTCAAATAAAGATATTTGAAAGTTATTTAGTGTAGCACACAAAGAAATGCTTTGCCACAACATTAGCTGACTTTTTATGCCTATTCATGACTCATTATTAGCATAATTCATTATTTATTTTTATCTCAGTAAGGTGTAAATGTGCTGGTAAGAAGAGTTGTAATGTTTCTATGAAAGCTTGTGATCTACTGAACAATATTAAGATTTATTGTTAACTGTATTTACATTCTTATTCTGCATTAAAGCAACAAATCTGATAATATCCCTTCATTCTCTCAATTGATACACCCCCTCAAAACAAACAACAAAAAAAGACAACAACAAACAATATCTTTAATGCAAGTTGTCTTATTGTTTTCATAAAACAAAAATGTTAAAACTCTACTTTATTTTTGTCAATGTTCTTAAACCAAAAAGGTAGAAGGAATCCGGTTTTGCTTTTAAATGTTGTGTCCCGTCTCTGCTCCATGAAACTGGATGTCACTTGACCGTTCTGCCTGTCTGAGGCTCATTTGAGGATCTCAAACTGCTTTGACTTTTTCGACGTAGATGGATGTGAAGCTGTCGAAATCAGAACAAAAGCTACAGAGTGGGAACCGCCAACGACTCACCATATCGTATCGACTCGGAGAGCTTTCCCTTCCTAACCCAAACAACAGGCGTCAAGCACAACAACCAGTGGCGGTAATAAAACGCTCGATAAAGACGCTCATGCCCTTTCACACTTTCGTTCATTTATGCCATGGGAAGCGGGGTCCCATTTATTATGGGTTTTTGTTTTGCCTGTGTCACCTTTTACAAGCGAACAAGGACACGTCAACTTCCTGTTCCGAGGTCAGACCACCCAGCCTCCACAGTTTAAGCTGTAGCAGCTTGAGAAAACACATTTCTGTTTTCTTTAAAGTCACGTTTTTATGCTGGTTTGCGTCACATATTTCCTCGAGGAAGATTAATGGCAGCGGAATCTGTCATCGTCCTCATCAATAGATGATAGTTTTTGTGTTGCTGTCATTGTTGAACCAAGTGAGGCCCTTTGGATTCACAGTGCTGAGGTTCAGATCCTTGGTGAGATGTTTAAAAACTCAGAAAAAGGTAGTTGTTCACTTGACTTTTTTAAATTTTTACTTTGTGAGGTTTTGTGCCAAGAATTCAGCTGTTTAAAAATTGGATCAGGTCTAAAAAAAAGGGTTTCAAAAGCAAAAATGTTTCTATTTCACAAAGACAAAATAAATAAATACATTTAAAAAAAAAGCAGCTGACTGGATTAGGAAACAGGAGATTACTCACTGTCCAATTATAATGAAATATTGTCTCCAAACCAAATGATGTGGAAAGGTTAAAAGGGCAGAATAAAATGTTTCTACAGGCTGAAAATTATTATCTTCAGGTAGAGATTTATTTTAGACAAAGACCCTGAGCGTACCATAAAGGCGCCTTTACACTGTTACAGGACATGAAAAAGTGTAATAATGTCTTTGTTCACTGAGTTCAGTGACAAGCCAAGACTTAGACCGTCATTTTCCCTTTGATCTCTCAGGTTATACCTCCGTGTTCGCACCTCCTCTGTGAGCAAACGCACGTCGGCGGGGTGTTAACAGACTGACAGAGGAGACTCTCACAGAGGGCCGCTGGCATCAGATGATCCTCTCGCTTCAAAGAGCATAAACACGTCTGTTGTACCTGTGGCACAAATTGCTGTATGTCCCATTTTTTGGTATTCATCTCCATGGATCTAAAATGGTGTGGTCGACAACACAACAGTGCCTGTGTTGTTAAGGGTGTAACTGCAGCTACAGCCCGAGGGAATCCACGGGCTGAGAGCTTCAAAACCACACAAGAGGAGCTAAGCTCTGGTGAAGGGAGGCTGTCATCCTTTCCAGGCTGCACCTGTGGAGACTGGCCTCCCCCTGGCCGGGCAAAAGAAGAGAGCTTTGGGAGGATTTGGGTGAGAATGGGAGCCCACTTTACACCTTGACTCAGTAAATGCCTTGAATGGGTCGATGATCTTCAGTGCAGAGCCCCAAGGGGAAGGGATGGAGCAGATACTGGAGCTATAGAGCTCATACAGCTCATACAGCTGTGCAGACAGGAACAGGATGATTTAGCTCACATAATTACAGCAGATTAGTGCGTGCTTTGATTAGCCAAGTCAAATTTTCCTCAATAAATTCTGATGGTTGTTATTTATAGCTAAATGAGGTGAGGTCACAGAATGTTAGGGTATATTCAAAGTGAGCTGTGCTTGTTTTGCTTGTTGATACAATCAGTTGCTTTTATATGAAAATAACATGAATTGAATTATTTGGGGTGGAGTGTAACTTTTTGATTGCACAATCAAATCAAAGTCTGCTTACCAGTTTTTTTTTTAGCTTTGTCACGTATAATAGGAAAAGTTCAAAGTTATAGTTGGGCCACAGTTTCACACCAATTCACACTTTCATGCATGCAACATGTGGACCTGGCCAGCAAAGAACCTAAAGGTGGTACCTCCCTGAGCTGTGATTGTTAGAAGACTGCTTTATAAAATAAATCCCTCAAAATTGGATACATTTTCTTACATTTCTTGCACTGAGTCATGTGTTCAAGTTTTAGGCAGCAAGTTTTTAAAAAGCATGTCTTATTTTTGTACGCACAGGTTGCAAAATTGTATTCTTGGCTGTGCACATTATTTTGTTGCCCACCTCGACTCCTTTTGTGCCCACCTTGGCAGAAGCCCTCATATTTATGAGTGAATTTATTGAACTGAAGACAGGCAGATTTGGAGCAGTTTTTCAGTAATTATTGTTTGTTATCAACAGCTTGCTTGCAGGTATCAAAATACATCTTAAGCTGGCGACTTAAAGATGCCTGCTGCAGAATCCAGATGGGTTGGAAATGCCTACAATGATTTTGTGATTATTTCGAGTGAAAAGTTATTGCACAATTTTTCGGAACATGTTGATTACGCAAATGACAGGACTACATGTCCGTGCAACTCACGTGACAAAGTTCAGAACTTCACTTTCATAAAGCTTAACCCCTTTCTGAAACAGGTTGTATTGGATTTTATTTACAGATGCATTTTACAGTACGCTGCCTTGATCAGAGTTCCACTATCTGGTACTGCAGATGTGTTTACACACACTTAAGCCTCTATGTATTTATTACCAGCACATTTTCCAGGTACTTATTCAGCCAGCCCTTCTAGTGAAAACACACTAACATGCACTTTAACAAGCAGGCTCACACACATATGCACGCTTATGGATATCATGATTCATGAAGCACTCATTTTTCTCTAAACATGCACCTAAGTACGCTGCTCCAAAGTACTTAACAATTAGAGAAACAAAGCAGATCTACCTCTCAGCACACACTCTAATCCTCAGGCATCCAGCTCTGTGTGAGAGCATTTAAGGCTGAGCTTTGCACCCCACCAAGTCTTCAGAGACAGACAGAGATATTTATTCAACACGTTAAGATATGCATATTCTTCTCCTTATATTGTTCTATACTGCAGTAACAGTTTTCATTGAACCTGCTGCCAACAATCAAACAAGCGAGATAAAGTTTTCCTTTAGAATCTGATTTAAGGTCTTTTGGCTGCTGGTTCTTCCAAAGGAAAATATGTAAATGATCATGTATTTTTTCTGGCAGCTTGGTTGCTTTCATCACCTTTTCTTCTAAAGCAAAAAACCCTTTCAGTTTTTTTTCTTCTTCTTTTAGTTAAATCATTTTGCTTTAAGTCAAACATGTAAGAATACTGAAAACTATCAGCCTGTTTGTCAGAAAAGCAGCTGAGCATGGATCCAGAAATCTTGCACCGAATAAAGATGTTTGCTGGAGGAAGTGGATGTGGACAGTTTGAGGAATGAAGGCGTTTATAATCTGAGGAAAACAAATGGAGGGCTGAGCAAGTACTTGAGAGTATGGAGTCGATCACAGAGAGGAGGGATGGAGGTGCAGAGAACAAATGAGCGAGAGGCAGAAATAGAAGTAGAAGGAGGAGAGGAGTCTTGAAGTTTTTGGTGTGTGGCTTCAGATAAAGCCAAGCTCTGGAGGATTAACTTGTCTTGAGTATGTTTCAGAGCTGGCGTGGTTAAGGGGCAGGCACTCTGCTCCGGGCGGTTCTGGAAGTTCTCAGCAACATCCAGACATCCTGTCTACAGCGCCCTATTCACACACGCAAAAACACACCCAGAACTAACCATCATGGCGAGAAAAGTCACCAAAATACAATCATGTATACACATTCTGCTTCTGTAATTCAGACACAGACACAGTTCATCAAATATCTGTCAATAATTTTAGACAACAGCTCATTTTGTCAGAAGTATAAGGCTAATCACCCACTCGTACCTCATTATGTGTCCTCAAGAGCCTTCTGCCGAAGACACAAAGCTGATTTTAGCACCACTGTTCTCAACACTTTAGATGTAACAGCTCCAACAACCCAGTCAAAAACTTCAGCAGTAATGCCAGAGTAATGACAGAATGCATCCCTATTTTTGGTGTATTTTTGGATGTATCAGCCCTCTGTATTCTTTAATCAGCCGGCGATACGAGTTAGCGGGTCTGTTTCACGCCATGACGCTCTCGGCTCTGGCTGCTTCTCAGGTGTCAGCTGAGGAAGGTGACAGGAGTCAGTGTGAAAGTGCTGATAGGAGTGCACTTTTCCCATACGTTCCCACCCAGATCTTCTCCAGAGTCAATGACGCTGACAGCAAGATGGGTGATGAGCGGGCTGACATTTCAGCATCCGCAGCATACATTACTCCTGATGACATGGTGAGTCAATTTAAAAAAAAAACAGCTCCTAAAACCCCATTAAATTTTCAGAGAAATTCTTTGTGATATATGGTATGTATGACATGACATGAGATATGATATGATATGATATGATATGATATGATATGATATGATATGATATGATATGATATGATATGATATGATATGATATGATATGTCAGAAAATGCTTTGTGCTTCCTACAGACCATTTCATCTGAAACTGTGAATATAAACTGCTACAAAGCAGGTAATGAGTTCAGTGTATGTCCCCATGGTGATCCAGATGTCAGTTTTTGCTTACAAAAAATGTAATTTTTAAAAATATTTTTGTAACATTCATCTATTCCAGACTTGATTTAAAAAAATGCCTATTTTAGCCAAAAACATAGACGCTGCTGAGTTTTGAAAACCACATATGTCAAACTCAAGGCCAGAGGGCCAATTATGGCTCTCGTTAACATTTTATCTGGCCACCAGATTAATATTTTAAGTGTATTAGTCCTGACCCACCATCTGTGACAGATTAAGTCTCTGTTGCTTTGCATTCTGCCTAAAGAAAGTGAGCACACTTAGTGCAGACTTCTCATTATAGTTCGCCAACTTTGAAGCCAAGACAACTGTGTTGGAATTGCTCAGTAATCTTTGATTTTGACGTGAAAAAGGCAAGAGAGAAAGTTAAATGAGAGCGATGAACTTGCAGCCAAGGAAAGATGTCAAGTATCTGACTTGAGTTATTGTGCATCAGAGCAACAGGGATTCTGCTTTAATGATCTTTTTCTCTCTTCTCTTCTTATTTCAAAGTCAAATGTTTGTGTTTTTAGTGAGTGTTTTTTTTTTTTTTACCTTTTTTAAGGATTGTGATAAAGTGTATTGCTAAATAATAATAAATTAAAAAGTTGTTGACAGAGAGTAGGGCGAAAGAAATTAAAGTGTTTGCTCTAAATTCTACATCATATCTCATTCGGCAAAAGTAATTTGCATTTTTTTATTAATAATTTGACATATTACATCTAACTAAAGTCTAACTAAAGAAGGATAATATCGTCTTTCAGTAACTACTGACTAAGATTGGCCCCTGGCTTGGGCCAAGTTTTAAATTTTGCCTCCTTGTGTAACTGTGTTTGACACCTCTGTTGGAAAGTGATAAGAAGCCAGTTTTTAAACTTCTCACAACTCCGTAGATTCTTTAATAAAATTTAGCCTCATGAATTTATTTCAAGTTTTGTTTTTTTGGGGTGGTTTTTGTTTGATGGTGTGATGATTTGGCCTTCAAGCTGTATTTGACTTTTAATCAAACAGAGCTGGTGAGGATGATAATCTCACTCCATAATGGATTCTATTACAGCAACCATTGTCTGTAGGCTGGCCTAGCTCTTATCTGTTATTGTGCTCCATTTTTTTTGTAAAGAAACAGGCTAAATTTCTTAAAAAGGGCTGTCTGCTTTTTTTTTTTTTTTTTTTTATAGATAAAAGCAACATCTTTAACAGCATCTCCAGTCAGCCTTCTTCCACAGAAGCCGTTAGCTCTATTGGGTTTGTGATTTGTTATTTTTTGCATCGGGACACTTGGCCGGAGGACAGCGGCCTTTGTGTCATCCTGGTGTTGAGCCCTGGTGAAAAGGCAACAGAGACGAGGCAATGAGCTAAGTGATATTTAGCTCTTTGCCTGCCTCAAACAACACACACACACACACACACACACGCAGACTGTATATAAAAGATCTACACACATAAATAAACCCAAAACACTCACAAAGTCAGTGCACTCAGCAGCCGTTGTGACAGGCTCCAAACCTTTAAACAATCAACACACACACACACACACACATGCTCAGCCTGGAGTTGACGTTGAAAGGCTGCTCTTTTGTCCATCATTCACCGGGAGACGAGAGCACAAACAAGGCAGAGGGAGAGGGAGAGATAAAAGCCCTCCCCCCTGCCCGCCGTAATCCAATTACAGGCCTGTAAATTTGATTGGCGCCCCGGGAGTGTGCCTTCAGCTGCCCGTCATTAGCAGCTAGAGAACAGGGGGGTTTGCTGAGGGTGCTGTTCGGGTGGAGTGATGTGTATATGTGTGTGAGACAGAACAGGAGTGACACTTTATCTGCGTTGGCTCAAACACATCTCCTCTGTCTTCATGTGCCAATGTCCCATGTATCCTTCCTAACAGTGACCATTAGAAATAAATAAATCACACAGAAAAATGTTTTTTTTTATTAAATTTGTAAGATTATCAAACATTCAACAAATTTCTTTTGCAAGAATTCTCTTTAAGATGAGATGCAAGACGCAAACAAATTTGTCTGCACCTTTTTGTTGAAGAAAAAAAATCCCACAGAGGTCACTGAACTCATTTGAATCTGACAAAAGTAATAAAAAGACAAACATGACTTAAAAATTAACTAATGAAAATTGGACATTGCTTTTGAATTTTAATTCAATGGAGTTATTTTTAAAAACAAAAATGACTTCATATTTTGTTGCATAACCTTTTGAGGTAATCACTGCCTTTAAGTGACTTTCCCACCTGTCCACAGGTATTTTGGCCCACTCCTTATGAGTAAACTGCTCCAGCTGTTTCAGGTTTGAAGAGTTTCCTTCTCCAGATGTTTCAGCTGCTTCCACAGATGTTCAACAGGATTTAGATCAGAGCTCAGGAGGCTAATTCAGAACGGTCCAATGTTTGGTTCTGAGCAGTTCTTCGGTGTTTTTAGCTGTGTGTTTTGGGTCATTATCCTGTTGGACGACCCGTGACTTGCGACTGAGTCACCCTGTGTCAGACGCAGCAAAGCAGCACCAGAATAGAACCGAGCCTCCTGTAGGTACAATGGTTTTTTTTGTTTATTTTATTTTTGGCTCTATGAACACAGAGCTGATGTGACTTGTTAAAAAAGCTCCAGTTTTGTGTCACTGGTCCAAACGACATTCTCCCAGAAGCATTGTGGCTTCTCGATATGCATTTTGACAAATTACAGCCGGGATTTTTAATGATTTCCATTCAAAAGTTGTTTCCTCTTAGGTCATCTTCTTTGGCTCAAACAGCGACGAATGGTGCGATTTGACACTGATGACCCTTGACCTTGGAGTTCACCTCAAATCTGGGCTCTTTGGTTACCATTTGTATGAGACATCTATTCTATTTGTCATCATTTTTTCTCTTGTAGCCACCCCCAGGGAGGTTGTCTCCAGTCCTATGGACCTTAAACCTCTGAATCATCTGTGCAGCTGAAGTCACAGAAACATCTGCTTGGAGATGATTTTATAATATTTTCTGATTATAAGATTGAAAACATCTGTGACACTGTTTACAGGACCCATTTTAGTTTAACATGTCCCATTTATCAAATCTTTTCTTGGGGTACCATTCTTTTAGTCAAGGCCAGTTTTATTGAAATGCTTAATTTTTTTTGTAATAATTCTGTTAAACCAGAATTCAAAGCAATTCAATTCTCATTACCTGACTTTTAGTATTTTTTTTATTTTAATACTTTAGTTAGATTCAAGTTATTTCAGTGACCATTCTGGGGTTTTCATCTTTTAACAAAACAGTACCAACAGATTTGTCTGCATCTGTACACAAGTAAAAAAAAAAAAAAAAAACTAAGGCTAAAAAGCAAGTGGAACAAAAGCAATAAAGTTGTCTGGTTTTTGTCAGATCAGTTTTGAACATCGTGGTCTGTTCAGCTCAGCATCAAACATTTATGAGGAAAAGAAGAGGAGAATTTTAGCAGATCTGGATACTGATTGTCTAAATGGATAAAGCGATGGGAGGCAGCTGAAGCTCTGTTGTATTTGTAGCAGCCACAGCAGACTCATTTATATGATACATACGTCTTTTTTGCACAAAATGATCACAGTCACAATGATGCAGAAGAGACAAAAATGTGCCACTAAAGTATGAGCCCTCAGAAATATGATGTAAATACATAAAAACACTATATTTGAATGTAAGGCCTCCTATGTTTTTAGTAAAGCATTGCCTTTTTGCTATTCTTTTTTGGCTCCTTAAATCATTACCATCCAACCACTCCTCCTCCAGCAGCCCTAAATTGACATTTTACTGTGGTAATTTGACTAATTACTATTTTGTTAGACATTTGCACTGCTTAAGTACAACATCAACCTTGTCAAGACCTCCCTCTGTTGTCCCGTGACACCAGACACGTAAAGCGACCCCTTCCCAAAATCTCATTTCAAGAACTTGTCATTCATCTTATTTTTAGTAATTAAGATGAACAACTTTAAAACAATTTTGCTGTGATAATTGTGAAAACAGTGCTCCAAATCTATTGATAAACCAAGTTTGTTGCTATTCTGCTGCGTAAGAAGCTGTTGAACTGCTCTGATATTGATATTTTATAATGTTTTACACCAACTAAATTATAAAGATTTGTGCTTTCAACTCATTTAGGCATCACAATTTAATTCTGAAAAGAATGGTGCCATTTCAATTGGGGGATTTACTGATTGGTAAAATTAACCAAATGCTTAAGGTATGTTAAAACTAATGGGGTATTTCTAACACCCAAATCTTAACCAAGTACTCCAGTTACTGATACAAAAGCATATTTGGAAGATGAAACTTCAGATTTTTTTCCTAACATGTCACATTATGGAGCTAAAGAAGTAATCAGTGTCTGCATTCCACCTAAATGGTTTTCTGACCAAATGTAATCTGTGTCCATTGTGTGTTGTATTTTCACTCAAGTGATTTTGAATTTTTTTATGATAGCAAAAAAAACAATTCAGCAAATGTCTGTGTTAATGAAAGCTAACCAATAATCAATCATCCTAATTTTTAATTAACCAATTAGCATTTTGGGCCTGATTCTGTTCTGATGGTTTCCATCCATCCTAAAAGACCAAGAGTAATTAAACTTCATTAGTGAAAAGGAAAGATTCTTCAAGAAGAAGTTAAACCAACAGGAAATGTCATTCTTAAAGTGCATGTTGTGGTGAACAGGCGATGTGTTGTTTGTTTGGACATCTAATCATATTTTGGCTTAAAACTAAAGTTATAAAGCTGTATTTATACCGGAAAAAATGCAAGAAAGAGGCCTTAAAAGACCTTGTTGTTTGCTTGAGTTAGCAGCATATATTTGGCTACTTCGCGCATGCCAGTGAGACGCCACACATATCAGAGCGGTGCCTTGTATCTGCTGAAGGAAGATCAGTGAAGAAGTCACAGACATGGCTACGGCTCTTATCTTTTATTGGCTGGCTCCTCTGTCAAACTTATCTTTATTGGCTGGCTCCTCCTGAGGACAGCCTGTAAGCTGGAGCTGGATGAGGGGGTGGGGGTTGTGCCAGGATGACTGGGACTGACACAGATAGCTCTATCAGGAGTGTGGGAAAAATCGTCCCTGTTTCCACCTTCGGGACAAGGAGACCGATGAGCAGAGTCACCAGAACCTCTCCTCACTTCCACTCCTTGTTTCATCATTATTTTGACCTCTCAAACCACACGACTCAAAGACAGACGTCTGTCTGTCTGTTTTACAAGGAAATAACTTTTACTAACTCTTAAACTTTTGTCTCTAATATTGGTAGAGTATTAAGAAGGGCTGCAAAAACAGTTGTGCCCACTTCCCAGTTTTCTTGTATAGCCTGCTGACTCCCCACTTACATAAATGGGGAAAACAGAATTAATAAGGACCCAGCTTTTCTTGAAAGAATACATATTGGCCACCACCATTAATGGCTTTAAAACAAAATAATCTTATTGGGAAAATTGATGCCCTTTGAGCCTTTTCAGACAAAAATGCAAAAACAAGTTATGCAGTGTTGCAACATTTTGGAAGATCTATTATTGCTCAGAAGTATGTGTCACTTAGCTGTTATCACACCAAACTTTGCCTCAATATCTGTAAACGTTAGCTGCTTGATTAGCTGTGGCAGCCATCTTGAATTAGGCTGACTCCAAAAGGTAATCAGTTGTAGATGTGTGCCTAACATAAACATGTAATTTTTATGAGAAGAAAAATGCAAAAGTTATAATATTAGAAAAAAAATAGTGAGTAAGAGAGCACAAAAATAAATAATATTTAGATGTCCTTTGCTTGGATAAGAAAATATAAAAATACTACCCATAACACCATGCTATTATTTTTATTTTTATCCATTTTCTGATTTCCCGAAGCACCTGAAGACACCGATGCTCTGCTGTGCTGTTTCCATCTGCAGCCTCTTTATTTATTATCACACTCAGCATCACTCTGTCGCTTCCAAATATACAGTATGTGAGTGTGTGTGTGTGTGTGTGTGTGTGTGTGTGTGTGTCCAAGCCCACAGTAAGATGCTGTTCTCAACACTTGTTTCCTGGAGTCTGGCCTATCAGCGAGATAAACAGAAGATTTCATTCAGCTGGTCTGTTACAGGAACTGCTGTTTGCAGGCGTTACTCCATTTTATCGTCCACAGGAAAGCTGATGACTGAGTGTTAGCAAGAATTAGCAGTTCCTTAGCAGTCCAGAAGGAGAAAAAGACACCTGCTCAGGTTATTTGCTGCAGAACCGAGGACCTCCTGCTTCTAGCGGTGGTTTTTGAAAACTTTTCACCATAACTTACACATAAGTTACACAGTGCAAACGTTTGACTTCATTTTGTTTATGAAAGAGTAACAAGCATTTCTGTAACCCTAATGTTAATTTATTTGTTGACTTTTGTGCATTAAGCTGATAGCACAGTTGTGCTTTGTTCTTTTTTATTATTATTATTATTCTATAAAACACACATTGGTTGATCATGGAGCAACCAGCATCTCTGAGTATTTGGATGTCAATAAATGTTATGATTTAAACATGAGATACTAAACGCTGCATGGTTACATTCCAAACATTTAAGCATGTTAGCATCCAAACATGTTATTATGTGAATTTATTTCCTTTTTTTGTTTTTAGACTCTAACTACGTCCACATACTTTGTGTTTTTTTTAACTATTCATAAATCAAAACATTTGGCTGGATCAATTATAGTATGCTAAGACTTTTAGTATTTGTAACTTTTAGACTTTTTGAAATATTTAACATTATTTACAAAAACATCTATAGAATTACAAAGAGAATTCTTCCGTTTCTTCAAAAATATTATCCTCCTATTTTGTTAATTATAAGTCAAAGCTATTGTTTTGTTAATATTTTCTTTTAGCTATTGTTTTGCTTGTTTCAACTTTAACAGTTCAGTTATAAATTCATTCTTCCCCAAATTTTAGTCAAGTCATTCAGCACTCAGCTTTCACAGTGTTTGCACAGAAAATGAAATTTCTCCAGTTTAATTTTTGGGCATATTTGCTTAAACAACAACAGGAACAACAACAAAAAACACATAAATGATGTGTTAGGCGTCTTAGCAACAACACATTTTCTCTGTAAAATCACAGATTTAATGATAATTTTTTGCCCCAGAGCACTACTCGTCTTCTGAATTTGAAAGGTGATAAAACCCAGCAACACCTTTTTGTGCACCCTATCTGGCTGTGATATAATTGTCACCCTCCATTTGGTCAGTCTGTCTGGTCCCAGTGAGGGGACTGGCATCCCTCTGTACCCCATCTAAGTATCCCTGGACCCCCTTATCAGCCCCCTCCTCCTGAAGCTGCCCACCTCCCTCTACAATCACCCATGTCCTCCATGTCTCCTAAAATCCAGATAAGTGTGTGTTCACATGATTGTGTCCTGCAGTGGCCCCTGTTTGTCTCCTGCCTCCAATGACATCATTGGACCAAAAGAGAACGTGTGTCTGGAGAAGAAGATGGTGGCTTGTCTTCAGGTTGCCATGACGACAGCATCATTTATCCCAGAGGAGAAAGAAGTTAAGGCTTATCACTCTGAAATGCTTTAAAAACTAGAGTTGATGCTAAGGGAAGCAGAATCTAATAGTTATCTCCTCTTTTCTTTCTTTCTTTCTTTCTTTCTTTCTTTCTTTCTTTCTTTCTTTCTTTCTTTCTTTCTTTCTTTCTTTCTTTCTTTCTTTCTTTCTTTCTTTCTGGCACTTAATGACACAATCTTTGCTGTGTGGCTTTTAAGTGAAAGTCTGGAAGTGCATGACGTTCAGCAGATGTCACAGATGTTGTGTGTCAGACCAGCTGTCAGAAAAATATTAATGACTGAAAAGGAAATCAAAGTTTTTCTGCTCTCTTGGTCATCTAACATGACTGATGAATAATCCTCTTAAAGAGACACAAAAAGTAAACGATGAAGGAAATTAGTCTGGCTGTTTTGGGTTCATTATTTTAGACTACAACCCCAGCAATGAGACCAATTAGAGATGTGATGCCATCTTGTTTCTGTGTTTTCAGTCTATGGTTGATTAAGGAACAACATGCAGGGAAGGTATTGCTGCTGTTAATAAGATGGGAAGTTGTTTTCAGTGTTCACATTAGTGGTTCATGAAATACTTTAGGCAAATTTCTAATTTCTGATCAGACTCCAATGATGAATGGCCCATTTGATGGTTTAAATGGTTCCTATAAATTATTTTTCTCTCAGCATGTAGAGGACAAGTGTCTGAGACTTTAGATTTATCTCAAAGGGGTATTGAGAATTTTAAAACCTTTGTTTGACATATTTTTTTTAATTAGTAAGAAAGGAAACACATGAACAGATTTAGGTGGTGAACTAATCTACTACATGTTCCTGTTTTCTTCCACTTTAACTTTTTTATTACTAATATATATATATATATATATATATATATATATATATATATTTTTTTTTTTTTTTTTTTTTTTTTCAGGTTGACCTTTTATCTGACCTGTTAAAGACATCAAGACCTACACATCACCACAACAATCTGCAGCTGTGACACATCTGGCTGAAAACAGGAAGTTAATCATGCATTTTGTTTACCTGCTTTAGAGCTACCTGATCTGACATTGAGTAAAGTACTCCACATTAAATGAGTTATATACATATATTTTGTGAACACACACAGGTGCACACTCTATTAAACACACACACATCTTCCAGACATCCCTCCTTATCTCTCAGCTCCTTGGCTGCATCTTGACACACTAACCATGTACAAATATGGAAAGAGCAAAGCATTGTCAACACCATCCCAGTAATCCCAGCATGCAGCAGGACTCACTTAACACACACTCACACAGTCACAGGTTCAGACACACACACACAACTTTCTCCTCACAACAATTAGACACTTTCACGCACAGATCCAGTCCTGCTCACTCCCCCCTCCTCCCTGGGAAAGGCTGAGACGACAGCAGGCCGTCACTGTCAGCGTTACACACCACTCAGAGCACGCTCAGATAAGACAAGAGAGGAGCCGAGTCTTTCAGTCGAACCACTGAGTTTAAAAAAAGTTTTAATTGAACTGCATCATATATCTGATGTCTTTTCACATCTGACAGTTCCCACAAATGTTCCTGTTTGTGGACAAAATGAACAGATATTCAGCTAAAGAGTATTCTGTGCATAAACTGGTGTTTTTTATGCTAAATTTGTTTTGTATTTTAAAAACCAGATACATCAACTAGTTCTTTACATAATTATTACATGTATGGAGTCAAATTCTGCTCAACTGGACGGAAGTGCAATTATAAAGTAGAAGGAGGAAAAAACGCTCATTTACTGCAAATAATCAGCAACTTAATCATTCACAACACTTCTGTGTGACGTTCAGAAAAAACTGAAATTATTAATTTAGTCCAACAGTCTGTAGGTTTTGTAATAAAGACACTAACACACTGTTCTGATAAAAAGACATAAATAAAGAGACAAATTTTATTTAATATGTAGGCCGACGTTCTTAGATGTTGCTTGTACTCTGCAAAATCATGATGTGAAACAATCTGACTTCAAAGTCCTGAATTTATTTGCATAATTTAAACAGACTACAACAAATGATCAATGACTACATTCAAAGTATATCATCATACTTTGCAAAAAGATAATTCTTACTTGCATTTTTTTAGGCTGTAGAGAGATGAGATGGGCTGAAGGCGGGGGTCAGTCTGAGGACCTGAGTGGTGCTGATAAAAAAAAAGATGAGGTGTCATGCTCACTTGTTTGCTAATTTAAAACGTTTTCTAATCGTGGCTCACTAATGGCTGCTATTATGATCTGTGAGATAGTTTATCTCTGAGCTGACAGAAAACACTGTCTGCCAACAGTCAGCAGAGCCGCTTCGCTGCTGCCGAAGCCAAACACGTGAAAAATATTCAGATTTTTCTGCAAAACCAAATTTCTGCTGTAAATTGAAAAGGTTTCATGAAAGTAAATTAAATCTTTAAATTTACTAAAAGCTCAGAAAGGTTGTCATTTCTTGCTGAATTCCCTCAGTCAACTTCCACAGACTGCTGTTACTATAAAAAATATATATTATATCTGGTTTGATCTAGCAAAACACACAAAAATCCAAATCTGAAACAGTAAAATGAGTTCAAGGTCAAATACTAGTGACTTAGTTTAATTCAGATCCTTTCTTTAATGAAAGCTTTTTATGAAAAAGAACAATGTCTGACTGGAAATGAGTTAAAAAATTTTGTTATTTGTTCTGAACATCGAACTCTTAAATCTCTGCTACGGTTTTATCAGAGTCCAGAGTCCGGAGGTCAGCAGGTCACAGAGGGAGACCTGAGCGGGTTCAGGAACAGGTTGTCTGTGGACTAATCCCCAACACACACACACACACACACACACACACACACACACACACACCCTCAGACCTGACCCCTCTACTTCTAAGACTCCCAAACACTGGAAGGCAAAAGTCTGTTTATATCTGCATGTCGATGTTTGCATAAATCTGTCCTGAGCTCACATCTGTAACATCTGAGAGCAAAAACATTTATTATGCTCTGCGTGTGTTCAGCTAAGTCTGTCGAACAGCTACAGACTGGGAGGCAGAGCAGGGGTTAAAGGTCACTGAGAAACAGAAGTTTGTGGCCACATGCATCTTTCATCACTCCATCCTTCTTCACTTCCTTGTTCTGATCGGAGCAAAACAAAGTAATGACTCATCAACACTTCATATCTGGAAGTTAACCTTCTTAAGTCTTTTCTGACCACAAACAGGGAACAAATCAATTTGAAGATAAATTATTGTTGTAAATATTGCTCTTTTAGTAACAGTGGAGTAAATAGAGCTCCAACTAGTTCTAAGCACTTTTTCAAAATTACGTTTCTTTTTAGAAAACTTGAAAAGAAGGGCAATTTAAAAAATCAGCTCCTATTTATTTCAAAATTAGATTATTTTTTTCATTTTCACGCATAAAAGAAATCGATTGAACATGTTTTAAAAACAGAAAAAAAGCACAACTTTTTTTACTGATTGAGTTTCATTTCTCAGCTCAGAGCGATTCTAAATGCATTGGCTGATTAAAATGGCAGTTTTTATTGTTGGTGGCTTATGTTGGATGCATGAATGTGTGATAGTTTATTTGTGTGATCAAATACAGCTTCTGTGTGTGTGAACATGTATGTGCATGTGAATGCATGTGGGTGTGGTTGGATAACAAAGCTCAGGATCTTTAGTTTCTAATAAATTATAGAAGCAGTGGTTTATCAAGTTTCTCCAGCCTTAGAAAGAAAATGTTATTATAGCCCCAAAGGACTGTCAGGATTTCAAGGCTTGAAAGTAGATGTTATTTATTTTTCCCCCTAAAAGGATTTCATTATTTGTATTTAAAAAGTTGTCAACAAAACATTAAAATAATCCCTAACAAATAAATTCAAGTCTTAAAATCATAAAAATAACGAGTGCTCGTTGCTCTAAATTCATAAAGGTGACGTTTCTTTCTCAATATAACAGTTACACAACAGTAGGCTCTAAATTATTATTATTATATATTACTTATTATCATTTGCTTCATCACATTTAGGTGAAGGACAAACTTCAGTTTTCTGGACTGAGCTGCTGTCGTCAACAAGTCTCATTTCTTTCTAAAACACTTTCATCGCTAAGTTTTGTGGTGGCTGATAAGTCTGATTTATGAGCGGCATCTTTGTTGACATTCTGGATAAACAAAGCCATCATTCAGAGGTCTTGGCTTCTGCAGACCAGCATGACATGCAGCTTGATGTTGTTGAAGGAATTCTTTGCACTGGCATTTGAAATTTCTTACTCCCCTCAAAGCACATGGAGCTCCACTGAAGGCAACAAAAAGCACTGATTTCCAGGATCTCTGATGGGATACCACAGTTTGTGAGTTAGATTTAAGCACATCTTTGTATCTTTTATACTGCCCACCTTGTTGTCTGTGAGCCTCTGCAAGCTCACAGTAAAACAGAGCCTTTAGGATTTGGGAGTCATCCATCTTGACCAAGAGCCCTACTCAATAAAACTGACCTTTCATGAAGTAGTTTCTTTGCCATCAACTCTGCAGCTCTTCAGAACTACTGAGTTTGGTATCTTATCCATCCATAAGATTGCCACAGATCTTGCAAAAACATCTTAGAAGGAAGAAAATAAAGGGTCAGAGGACAGAGTAGCCCCAAAGGACCATCTTAATGTTTTCTTTGCTTGTTGTTTTCTGACCAAAGATTTAAGATATTTGAATATATATTTATTTATGCACACTCCCTGAGATAAATGTGTAAGCAGGAACTCCTAAATAAGTCAACTCTTTACCCTTCAAAATCTAAAAAAGGGTAAAAGCAAAAACAGCTGGACTTCTATCCTATTTTTATTTATTTATTTTTATCTTTTTCTGGATTTACCATGTCCTGGATGCATATTCACCCTTCAACAGTCAGCTGTGGATTGTGTTAATCTCATATATATCTTCATTTATGTCTTGGATTTGTGTGTTTGTGTGTGCTGGCATCTATTTTTTTCCGTCCTGTTTAATTGCACAAAGGTAGACCAGCTGGCACATATCTGAATGGGCAATTCAAAAGGAGAGCATCTTGCACAAAGATCATGAACTCAAATGAACTTGTCTCAAAATAGGGTTTAACAAAAAATGTTTGCTAACCTTTATGAATAGAAGATGAAGGGCAGTGCTGTTGAACATAACACTGTTTTACTTTGGTGCACCTGATGCACTTGTGAGGGCACACACAGGACGATTCAAGAGGACTCTCCTGGGATTGCTGAAGTTCTTAGCGGCTGCTTGGTGTTTATGTGACACCCTTTCAGGAGTGCTAATGCTGGAGGGACATTTAACAGCCGAACGGAGCGATGAGCCCTCGGCTTCTCTCTGCCAGGAAACAGTAATGGATGGCTGGACAGTGACTGAATATGGGAGAGAAGACGGGAGGGGGAGCCGTGTGTTTCCTATCCCAGTCCCATGGCGGCTCTCCCGCTGTGTTGGATGAAAGCTCCCCGACCAGCCGTCGTCGCAGTAACTAATTTGCTGAGATTTTCTGCTTGACTGGAGGCACGAGGAAGAGACCACCCCCCCATCTGACCATCAGCTTCCTCTTAGCTCCCCCTCAACACTCAGTTATTGAATCTCTGCTTCTCATGCACCTTCTCCTACTCCCAAAAAAACTCTTCATTATGAACAAAAGTATGCCCTAAATTAAAAATAAGGCCTAAAAGAGGCCGGTCAAATACCTTTTTATTTTGTATTTTTACCATTTTTATACTCAGGCATGTCATCTCACTATAACAAATACTTTAGTTTACATTAAAACCTTGACATGCTTTTCTCAAGAAGCCTGACCTGACAAGGCAGGACTTGACAGGATTCAAACTCGCAACACAACGACGAAGTTTTAAGAGTTTTATTGTGGACTGGACAGGAGCGGGACCTGTGACTCTAAACAGGACACTCACGTGACCGTCGTGGACTGGAACCGGAACAGGTAAGTTCTTCTT
>NC_051445.1:3515362-3534158 GCF_001649575.2 Kryptolebias marmoratus | reverse complement strand
GATCAAACACTCTGCGAAGCTCCGCAGCAAAATCCTTATATGCGTAACAGTATAAGGCATCCCGTTGCCACGCCGCCGTGCCCCAAAGTTTTGCTCGACCAGACAAAAGCGAAACCACATAAGCAACCTTAGCTCTTTCAGAAGGGAAAGACGACGGCTGAAGCTGGAAGTGAAACTCACACTGGGTCAAAAATGGTCGGCACTGAATTGACTGAATTGACGGAATACTGCACACAAAAACAATTAAATGAGCCTTTTTTGAATGCATATCACCCATCACCTTGCATGCCAAAGTTTTAAACAAAGATCTGGTGTGAACTGTTAGCACTCAGTTAGTACCACACCAAATTTTAGTTGTCTAATTGTAACGTTGACTGAGTTAGAACCATTTTTGTGTTTGCTAGGGTTGATTTGCTGCTTTAGGAGCTAAAATTAAACTGACTCATAAAGCCTCTCCTCTCTTCTGTCCCTTTTCTTCCTTTTATGTCTGGACCATGTCACCTTCATAATATGTTCAAATCAGCACTGTGGCACCCTTTAAGGTTCAAATGGGTCACTGGCAAAAAGCCATAATCCTCTTCTTGAACTCTAACATGCTGTGGCCATTTTAATAGGGTCAAGCACTGGAAGCGGATCACATCCTGACTAAGAACTGCAAACTCTGACGTAGTATCAGCTGCGGGAGGTGAGGGAACGGGGTCTCTTCACATGTTTAACACTTGGGGAATTCAACAATAATGTACGTGCCTGGAATGGATAAACATGAGGATTAAAAGCTGGTGGATCAATAATATCGACTGGGACACAAAAGAAGAGGCGATCGCTCTGTATAACACTTCATGCACTGTATGATAACCCCTCAAGAGACAAGAAATGCATGTGCGAATCATTAACAGCTCTATAAAAAAAAAACTGTGTGAAAACTGAAAATAAAAGAGAAACGTACTCTTGTTGGAAGTTTGTACGTGTCTTTGTGTATGTGCCCATTTGTGTAACTGTGTGTGCATTGTGGTGTAACTAAGCACAGTTAATTCCAGGCAATAACAACACTTGGACAACAATAGATCTTTTCTTGAGGCTGTTCGGCACCCCTCCAGTTTCCACACCGTTATTTTTACAGTCATGCTAATCCCGCTTGGAGTAAAACTCAGTCAGTTCAGAAGGTGAGACAAACAGGTCTATAAGATTAGGGATTATATGCTTAATTTGTTTGTGTAGATGTTTGTGACCAGGAGTTTGTAGATGTTTAGATTTAAAGAAAACTAAATATTTGATCCAGTTTTGATCCTCATGTCATTTAATTTAATTTATTTATTTTTGGTACTGTTTTGGTCTTGACCTCCATGGGAGTTTAATCCTTTCAAAATCTACATTTGATTCCTGACATTATCAGTACTCTTATCAATGTCTTAGCTAAATTATCAATTTATTTAAACACTAAGACACAAAAGTTTGAATGTTGAGCCATTTCAGTGATGCTACTGCCTCAAATTTGAAGTTTAGGACTCAGGTTTAGGCTCAACACGTTAGTGCTTTAATCGGCATGGAGCTACACTGGGCAAACATGATTAGAGAAAAGTGAAATAAGTTATTGCAATTCAGAATAATACGGGAACAAAGATCAAAATGATGAGTTTGTATGGGGATTATAATTTATTTTTGTAATTGTACAGAGCATATTAATGTAGAGAACAGGGGGCAATGGGTAAAAAAAAGGATGCTTTTCGTTGTTGAAGACTTTTAGGCGAATAAAGGTTAAAGTTGGTGCTGCTAACACAGGCTTTTTGCACATCATGCAGCACCTTCACCTCCCTCTGTGAGGCTGCTGTTAGCACCCTGCATCCATCTGCTCCCCCCAGATCCAAACTTACATCCTCAACTCAACCAAAACTACACACACACACACACACACACACACATATGCTTTTGCATTTTGGTTAAATGGGTATGATCACTTTGTTACCTTAAGATTCAGATTTGGGTAAAACATGTAATCTTGGTTTCTTAGAATTGTGTTTATTTACTGATTTCTTACTAATAACATGATTAGAAGATGTTTGATATGATGTTTATGTTCCGACACTTGACTGCAGTCATGAAATGTGGAGTCCTGGATGCAAGCAGCTGAGATGAGCTTCCAGCGTAGTGGCTGAGCTCAGCCTTACAGATACACTAAGGAGCTTCGTCATGTGGAGGAAGTCAGGGTAGAGCTACTGCTAACCTAACTGAACCTGAAGAAAGTACTGACATTCTTTAAAAGAAAAGTTTTTCTTTATTGTAAAAGTTAAGGAGTAACCTTGACTAGGAATGAAACTTGTTAATCTTGGTGTGAAGGTTCGTCTGAGCAGATTTCCTTCTCTCTCTTTGCCAAAGTGAAAATCTGTGGAGCTGAAGTGTGGAGTTCTGAAGTTGGGGTCAAAGTAATAGAAGGACACCGAGGTGAAGTCCGCAGGCTAACATGAAGGGATGACTCCCCCCTCACTCTGGCCTTATTTAGAGATGTGACTCTTGGCACATCTCAGGAACAGCCTCCTGGGGGTTTGAGGGGTTTGAGGGGGTCGATGCGGTCTGCAGAATCACAACATGATTACAGCTCTCCTTAAAGTGATGTACAGAAGGGGTTGAAGCACAGGCTGGAGGGCTGTGTTTCCAAAAAATCCTTCTGTTAGCTTTTAGCACTCCACCCCTGCTGCTAAAATCTCATGCTTGTCCGTGCTATGCTGCAAAAAGGATTCAGGTGTCACAGTAAGCGTGTTATTAACCTCTCAATGTCGACGTCTGACGCTGTCTCTCTCTGACAAACACTGCAGAGAGCCTGTAGATGTGCATTAATCCACCTTCTTAACCACAGAGCTATTCAATTATTCAGAAGCAGTGTGAAGTCAGACATTCCCATTTAAACACCTAACACTTGTTTTACCAGCTCCATGTCTGATAGTTGTGTAGAGAAGATGGTTGAAGGGGATGCTTTCAGGCTTCGAGACTGTCAGGGTGCTTTTTGAAGCTACTTTGAATGACATTCAAGGCCAATGCAAATTTTATTTTATATGTTTATATGCTTCATTTATCATCCTCTTTTGTGTTTCAGTAGCGAAAGAAACTAATCATCTGACAGGTGCAACAGTAAATGCATAAAGTTCAATGGCAAAAATTTTAGAAAGAGAGACACAGGACTTTGTCAGTTCTAAATCCTTCAAACCTAACGTATTTGCTTTTGGCTCATCGGCCCAGTGATGATCCATCACATCCTCCTCCTTCTCCTCCTCCCCCCCAGCTCTTTTCATTTGACCTATCCTTCACCAAGGCCCAGAGTAATCCCACTAAGTTTGGGCAAAACAGAGCAGAAGGAGGAGGGAGGGGTGAAGGTGGAAGCGAGGTCAAGGGAAAACTTGTTTTATCCAGAAGTCAAAGATGTGATCCTGCAGCTACAGTAGTTCCTCTGGCCTAAACTTTCTAATCCAGACAACACTGCAAGGTGAATTCTATATTTAGATGCAGGCTCCTTTAGTTTCTTACTGAGTGACTGTGTGGAAAATTTTATAAAAGTAAAACCCATGTTAACAGTATGAAAAAGTAAGATTTAATAATGGATCAGGACTTGAAAAATAAGAGGGAAGTAAAAGGTAAACAAGACCAATTTAAGGTCTACATGGGTAGCACAGATTATGACCATAAGAAGCCAAAATCCATAAAGGTAGTATCTCACTGAGCTGTGACTGTTGGGGGATTAGTTTGTGAAAATTCCTTCAAATTTGTGCAAAACTTTCAAGAAAATACAGGAATTTTCAGCTGCAGTTTCACTGAACTCTGAGTGTTTTTGACCAATTGTCCAGCGAGCCATGAGGCCACGTTTGAAATGACCAGTTTTTAAAAAACATGGCAAAATTATATTCTTGGCTGTGTACATTATTATGTTGCCTACCTAAATACAGCTGCCCCACATTTAATCTGCTAGAGTAGAATTTTGAAATGAAGAAATGAAAAATTGTTATTTACAAGAAACACAAAACAAAGGCTGCAAACGTGGCAGCAAACTAAACATAACAAAATCCAAGAACGAGACGAGCAAACCTGAGACAAGACGGGAGGACAACTGGACAGAGCGTGAAACGAGAAAGAGACGATGAACCAGCAGTGAGGGGAGGAAATGACCAGGTTTTAAACACAGGAGGTAATCAGGAAAAGTGGGCACAGGTGAGATGATTATGAAACTAGGAGCAGGTGGAGACGGGCATGACAGGTAAACAAG
Source organism: Kryptolebias marmoratus (assembly GCF_001649575.2). Taxonomy (NCBI): domain Eukaryota; kingdom Metazoa; phylum Chordata; class Actinopteri; order Cyprinodontiformes; family Rivulidae; genus Kryptolebias; species Kryptolebias marmoratus. Next base: position 3,529,909 of record NC_051445.1, on the reverse strand, counting down.
TGACAGACGGAGGAGAGGTGAATACTGACAGACACAGAGAACATGACCACAGGAAAACAACACAAGAGACAACAAACCCAAACCCAAAAAGAGACCAGAGGCAAAACACTAAATACAAAAAGAAACATACAAAACCGAATCCTGACAGTTCTGGGTTTAAACTGTTTCTGGAGTTGATATTTATTAGAAAACAAGTAAACACGAAACTCTTAGCATCACAGTTTTGTGCCACATGATTAGTTTTGTTTATGCAAAACAAAAATTTGATTGCTTCCATTTTAATTTGTGCAAATTAGTGCTGAACAATCATTACTGGTGGAAATTATGGCATAAGTACAAAACCCCTTCTTGGCCTTTCTGTATTTTTCTATAAAACATCAAACCAGTTAGTTTAAGCTCCTTATGAAGGAGACGAGGAGGAGCAACAGAAGTATGCAGCTAAAGTTAAAATCAAGCCAGACTGGGGCGAGAAGTGGAGGGCTTGGTGGAGACGTCGGTCCTGCATTTGAACTTAACCTAACCGTGTCCCGGGACCGACGCAGCAATTAGCACCAGGGATCAGCATCAAAAGGAAAAGCGCAGTGTGAGGCTGGTCTAATTAGTCATATGAACGGAGGCAACAGACTGACCGCTGCATGCCTCGGGTTGTACAGGAGAGTGTGTGTGTGAGGCTGTTTGTGTGTGTGTGTGAGGCTGACTGACTTCAGTCAACAGCAGGTGAATCAGAGTCCGTGTTGGTGAAGATATGCTTCAGATCAAAGCGGTGTTATGTCAGCTGACATGTGACCTGAAATAATTTGCTTCTGAAACAAAATGAAAACATCCTGATTACTTCTCTGCAAACGCTCATTTCTGTCAGCCATCTTTGAAGATCGAATGCTGAACATGAATTCATAGTCTACTTTTAAATTACTTTCATCTCAATAACATTTTTATGTATTTCGGTACATAATTCAGACCATTGAGTACTGCTTTTCTGTTGTTTTTGGATCATGTTTAAATTAACTGAAGGTGCTAGGACACAAACCTGTCCCAGGCCTTGTCCTTTCACCTTTTCCTTCCTTCTTTTCCTCCAGGTTGAGCTGTGGGCTAACTGAACATCTCTCACTTCATGGTTCTTACCTACATCCTGCTGCTGGCCAATGACCTCACTGATCTATTCATCATCCGATGCCTGGTTGTAGATTTAAATTGTTCTCACTCTGATGTGAAGAAAGCTGGGCAGATCTACAGTACTTTGTGCTTTTCATTGCCTGCTGCCAATAAACTCTTCAAAGCTGGGACTCTGGTTGAAAAATACTCACCTGCCTGCCCACTCTCCATCACAGCCTTCTTCTCCTCATCAGACACCTGATTCTCATTCCCCCATTCTCTTACCTGACAGAAATAAGGACAGAAAATAAGACTTTTAAAGGTTATTTTATATTAAACTCCTGAAACTCAATCTATGTTTTATTGGTAATAATCATCTCCTCTCTAATACCAATACTCTGAGACTATTATCATCCTCAGACAGATCTTGTAAATATTAAAATCTTGTAAATAAAACCTTTAAGCTTTTCTTTTGTGTTTTCTGTGTCAGCTAATGAGTCTATTTGCTGACCATGATGACAAAAAGGTGACTTTCAGTGTTGATTCTTTCACATTTTGTCTCCTGTTAAACGTGACACCAATTGCAAACATTAGATTTTAAGTAAATACACATAAAATGATTTTACCAGAATAACTTTCAACAATTTTTGCTTTGGATCGATGGTTTGAATCACGGATCTGAACTTTGTTTTGTTTGCTTTGCTTTTTTTTCATGATTCATGTCTAATAAGATCTGTTTTAATGTGCCTGGCTGTTGCTTTTGGCTTAAAAATAAGTTGGTTTGGTAAAAATAAGGCTTCACTTTTCATTTAGCCACATTAACCCTGAGGTTGGAAATAAGATGAAACCAGAAAGATGTCGAAAAAACATGAAGATTCACGAGAAAACTACTTACTTGAAAAGTAGTCAAAAACTGAGTGCTTTTCACAAATTATGTAAAATTAAAAATATGTATTTATGCCAATAATAAAATATGGACAGGACAGTTTTAACTCAGGAAGTTTGGGGTCTGGATCCACCTACTGACTTTAATTTTGTGTGTTTTAGATCGAATTGAAGGCGACATACTACAACCTGAAAGCAACCAATCATGTGAGACAAACTAAGAGTTTTTACCTTAGTTTTATGTTTTTGGAAGTGGTCTAAAAGTCTATTAAGGGTTGAAGATTAGTAGTTTTAAGCAGAAAAATAACACTGAGCTGTAGATGTTATTTTTGAAACTATGACTTTGGACCAGTCTTTTTAAGAGTTATCTTAGTTAGGAAGTAAAAGATTGGCTGTAGACACGTGATAATCAGGGAGCGATACAAGAGACTGATAAGAGCCAATCAGGAAGTGAACGTGGAGGACTGCCTCATTGTTTCCAGAAGTCTCTGTTTTAGTCTTTCACCAAGTCAACATTACAAAACTTCACCCCCCAAAAAGTCTATTTTCTGTGACTCAAACCTGTTTTTAGAGACTAAAACCAGAACTACTGACTGTAGTTAGTTGTATGTTTTTAATCATAAAGATTAGAAAATAGCGAGTTTTTTTTTTACCATTTACACTAATACAGTTTTGTGCAATGGAATTGGATTAGCATGAGTTAGCTTCACAAAAGTAAGAAGGTTGGACGGTTTAAAGGAAGTTGAAAAGTAAGAAAGAATATTTCAAGAAAAAGTCTAAAGCCAGCCAGTTTAGTGTTTGTTCCTGTTTTCTTAGTTTAATCTACAAAAATGCAAAAAATAACACAGTTTAACAAACATTAGAAAGTGTTTTTGCATCAAGAAATTGGTTCCTTAAACTCTCTTAGCTGGAAGCAAAATACAGAGAGAGCTGTCGAACAAAAAGTACACATCTCTCAGGTTCTGAATCCAGTCTTTGCTGCAGTTTTTTCCTATTTCTCAAACGTTGATCATCTTTTATAGACTGTCAGGCCTACTGCGTCTTTGGTTTTCTAACTCAGAGATTCTCAACTGGTGGGTCGTGACTCAAAAGTGAGTGACAGTCCCGTTTTCACCAGCCTTTGTCTGGAATAACAAAAATAAAAGTCAACTTTCTGATTGTTATGTCAGCCTTACGGTCAATGTTTGAATAAGTGACTGAATCATTTTAAGAAGACATTGTTTGTTATAAATTCAGTGGGTGGGTACTCAGCTGAAGCTTCATATTTTGATTCTCAATTGTTGAACATTTTGCTTTCATGTTTGCTCGTGAAAGTGTCAGGATTTGTGTTTTCTTTGTCTTTTTGTATGCAGTTTATTGCTTTTATTGTTTCAGTTTGAGTTTATTGTTTATTTTATTCAGTTATCTTTGTTTATCCTTGTCTTAGTTCCGTTTTTGTTCCTCGTGTTTTTGTTTCCTGTCATCATTCACTTCTCCTCAGTCAGTCTCTTGTTTTCCTGCCACGCCCATCTTCACCTGCGCCTCGTTGTAATCATCTCACCTGTGCCCACTTCACCTAATTACCCTCTGTTTTACCCACTGACTTACAGTTCTTTGTTTTGCATTTGGTTTGCATTTTAACCTATAAAAGTCAAATGTTTGATTTATTGAATAAGTAATTGTTACTTAATTGTTACTTCACCTGTTTTTATTTCCTATCTTTACAAAGAGCTTATGAAAATAAAAAAACAAATCAATCAAAGAGTAGAATTATCTGAGTAAATTAAAAATCCATACAAAGGAGCATAAATAATCAGATAATTGATTGTCTGAATGATCCAGAAGAAGCTGTAAGGTTCAAACCTGATTTTTATAAAGAGGATCCATGAAGTGAAGCAACATAAATCAGGTTTCTCAGAAATCAGCCCTCTGGTGCCCTGCAAGCCCTGCAGGTGAACACTGTCATGTAATATGCAGAAGCAGCTGTGATAATGGGGATTTACATGGACAAAACAAAAGTATGCACATATATTAAACATATTCCTGCCGCCTGCTCTGTAATCTGGTAAAAAATAAAATAAAATAAAACTGTCAGGGAGGTGACAGGGTCGGGTCAGAACAACAGCCATTTCATTACTGTGGCTCAAATGTCCCAGGATTCAATTCAATCACAGGGCGATTATTTTTCCTCTGATTCCACTCTGCGGGGAATTGGCTGTCGTTTGTTGCTGACCTTTTCACGCGCCGACCATTTATCCCCTGAATAATTGTTCCGACTGTTTCGTCGTCATATCCCTGAGTGCTGCAGGCTCGCAGCGTGGTGAGCCGTCGCCTGTCATCCTGTTATCTGCTGCTGCTGAGATCAACGGATGTGCAGCAGGAGGTCACAGAGCTGCAGACCTCTTCACTTACAGCTCAGCTTAGAAAAGACAATATTTTCTATGCAAGTGTAAGATTTTTCTTTAAATTTTAAATCATAAAGACAAAAAGTACAAATATTTGTATTCATTTGGTTTAAAATCTACATATATTCTGATTTTAGTTTTAAAAAAACATATTTAGCATTAAAATATCCGAAAATCTTTTATTTTTTTCAAAATTTTGTCCTCCGTTAGCACTGACAAAGATGTTCTGTTCTCCATTTCCCTTTAGTGTTCACCAAATTCCTTTTTTCCTTCTTAAAATAAAATTTAAACGAGACAAATTGCATTTTGTGTGAACTGAGCGCTGAGTGAAATTTGTTGAAGAATGAACTGTTAACTGAATAGTTAAAGTTACTAAAAGCTAAAAGCTACAATTAATAATATCTTAGTTAAAAGCTAAAATATGCAGAGTGGCTCAAAGCTAAAAGGAGCATAAATAGATTTCAGAGAATTATGTTTTTGATAGAATTGACAGAATCTCAAAGTAGTTTCATAAATACATTTTCTTACATTAAATAAAATAATTCAGAAATTATAAATGTTACAAATACTAAAGGTCTCAGCACTGTATTCCCAATCAGGTTGACAGTTTCATGCACAAACAAAAACATGTCGGAAAGTATAAACAATAATAAATAATGTGCATGCTGCATTCACACACTAAAACTCCTAAAAAGCATCACATACGGCTTTAATTGATGACATAATTGTATTCAGGAAACATAATTTACATATAAACATGTCTGTCAATGAAAGTATTTTTACACATTAGGGCTCAATGTGGACAAAAACAAGATAAATTTACACATTTATTTTAAAGATAAAAGTTGTTTTAAATTCCCTGTAAGGACATTTTTTAAAAGAATTGCTTTCTTTGAAAATTTGTTATATTTTCAGAATTACTGCTAATAATTCGTTAATCTGTGCTCCTGAATGAAGTGTCCTTTGTGTTCAGTTTGGTTTTTACACAAGGCCGAAATGAGTTCATTTCTGTTTATTTTGAGGTGTTAATTTCTTTTTAAATGTTTTATAATCTCAGTTGTTCTTTATCACTTTGCCATGATTTAAAAAAGAGTAAAAACCATCTCACTGTGTATTATTTTTGCTTCCTGTGTGGCTCATCCTGTTAAAGGCACCACCCCTCACGCTGTCTGTTTCTTTAAGGTGGATCTGGCCCCTCAAAGTGTGAATAATATTCAGTAAGGAGGGATGCTTAAGTTGGAAAGCTTTTAGCACATTATCCACTGGCAATTGCGAGGTAATCTGATTTGCCAGCGCAGGTCTCTTATTAAATATCTGCAGCAGCGGATTTGCATTCAGGAGCCTCCTAATAGGTTTAGCTGCCTGGCCGGTCTCTGGCTCTGTGTTTGTGGGCGAGCCGCCGTCTCCCGGAGAAGAGAGAAAGTCACATTGAGGACACACACTCAGACACACAGAAACCGACAACACAGAGGTCAGCACTTTGGGAACATGATGCCAGGTGCTCCTGGAAATCTCCTCAGCTTGAATGTGGCTTCCTCTAGTCTCTCTCATTGGCTGCTGTGAACCAAACAGTGCAGATGTTGTGCATCTGGGGCTCAAACCAAGGACAGTGAGAAGACCCTGCATATATAGAATAAAGCAGATGCTTTGTTTAGCAGAGCCAGCTCATTGAACTGATGTGGGTGCCTGACACTGAAAAAGTCGCCTCTGTATAATAAATTAAGACCAGGAGCCGAAGCTGCAACAACACATCGTTCTAAAAACTGAGGTTTTTTGATGTTTGTCGCCGAGTTGAATCTGTTGGGTTGGTTTGATCAAATATTGGGTCAAAAGGTTTGACTGCACCTCAGCTTCAGGATGCAATAAATAAAGTTAGGATGGGGGAAAAAATGTCAGAAGAATTTGATCTGGTAGGTTTTTAATCCAACCTGCCGAGATCGGTCCAGATCTGACCCAGAGCTGGGGCTGCAAAGAGTTTTTATTTAACCCATTAGTTTTTAGTGAGTAGAACGCCAACAGGGTGAAAAAACAGAAAATGTTTAATCCTAATTTAAAGATACTTTTGGTCTATATCCCCCTGATACATTAAAAACTCTTGAATTATTTTAAATATTTCCAAACTTTCTGACTTCAAGTGAGAAATCCTGAAAAAACAACCAGCATAAAAACACAACGTGCTAAAATATGGCTCAGTGTAATTCAAAACCCAGGATGCTTTTAATCAACTTATTCACAACGAAATAAACCCAACTTCTCTTTAAACATCAGAGGGGATATTTAGAAGAAAGTTGTATGTTCTGTTATTTAAATATTAGATAAAAAGCAGGGTGTGATGTAATTTTTCTGACCCAGTAGGACCTGATCAGGGTTTTAAATGGTAGAAAAAACACATTTTCTCTCCTGTTTTCTCTAATTGCAACATAGATGAAGCAGAAAAAGACTAAATCTGTTGGATAAACTGAACTGATTTCTCTCACGTTTTGCTTCATTTAGCTGAAACGTTCTTGTGTTTAGTTTCATGCAGGCTGACATCATGTCTATCCGGTACACAGATATATCACATTTAACAACAAAAATATGGAAACGATTTGCTAAATGTTGGATTTGTCTTTTAAAATCTAAAAAAATAAAGAGTTATCACTATGAAATGACTGATTTTGAGTTAAAGTTTGAATCAGATGTGTTGAAATCAATTAAAACAGTCAACAGAATGATGGAAGTGGCAGAATAACAAATAAAGGAGTTAATTTTAAAAAAAATAAGAAATCTAGGTTGGTTAAACTCTTTAAGGCTTCTTTATTCTCCTTCTTCCACCCTGACTGACTGTTTTTGACATCCTGGGTTTGGGGTTCCCAACATGTTTGTCTTTGGACCTTTTAGAGGCCTTTAAATCAAAGAGTAATCTTAGTTTTTCCAGCGAAGGATTCCCTCTCATATATGCATAGATTTGTCACTTCGGTCTGTCATCAGCCTCCAGTCATAAAATTCTCACATTATTCCCTCCCATCTCTCCTCTCCGTGTGTGTTTTTGGCTCTTTGGTATGAAAAAAGAAAACGCCTGACAGCCTGTGGTTATTTAATTGGCTGCTCGCTTTCAGGGCCTCTGTGGGACGGCGGGGGCGTCACGTGCAGGCAGAGGCAGCCATTGGAGGGGCCGGCTGGAATTATAAGGGGAGGGGGAACCGGACCGGAGCGTCCCAAAGAGCAGCTGGCCTCAGGTCTGACAGGACCCAGCCTCCACCATGAGTCCAACAGGACCCCGGATCCTGCAGAAATAAAAGCTGTTCGCTCCAACACAACCCTGAGATCTGGGACAAAGTGCGCGCGACTTCCTGAGACTTCTGCGTCCGTGCGCCACTTGGAGCCGAAGGCAGGCAGGCAGGCAGGCAGGAGCTGGTTCTGGTTCTGGTTCTGGAGGTGTTCTGCTGTTTTCCTCAACCTGAAGGGGATTTGTTTTCCACCGACATGGAGTACACGTCATCCCCGAAACCGCAGCTCTCATCCCGGGCGAATGCTTTCTCTATAGCCGCCCTGATGTCCAGCGGGAAGTCCAGCAAGGACAAGGAGGCGGAGGAGAACACCATCAAACCTCTGGGTAAGACGGGACAGAGGGGACAGAGGGGACAGAGGGGGACAGGGGGGGCGGGAGGAGGACAGGGGGGACAGGGAGGTCAGAAATGAGCAGTTGGGGATTTCTTTTTTCTTTAAGCTGCAGCAAAATGAAAAAACTAAAAAATGTTGTTAAAAATTTAGATTTGAAATAAAAACGTTTATTATTGTGAGGTAAAATTCTATTTATTTAACAAGAAGAGTTTTATAAAATAGTATTTTGAACAATTAAATTAATGCATTTATTGAACTTATTATTTGAAGACAGAAAAACAGGTTTTCAACTTTTAACTAATTGTTTTTTTTATTTAATAAATATTTATAAAGTTAAAATTAGCTCATTTTTCTATCATTTTTTCCCCCAAACAAAAAATATTACTTTAAAACAATATGACCTTGCTTGACATCTAGAAAAGTCTGATTTAAATAAAGAAAAGTTGTGAGAATATTCTTACTTTTATTTTAGTAGATTTAAAGATAACTTTATATTTATATCATAAATGAGTTAATTCTTTTCATCATTAACTAAAAGTAAACGAATAAAACAAAATAATGTAACACATGTTAGATTAGCTGTCCAATAATTTAATGTTTTTAAATAAAATTCTGTATTTTATTAATTAAAACAGATTTAAATAATTCAAACATGATAAAACAGAAAACAAACAGGATTATTTAGGTTTTTGAATATTTTTTATTTCTTTATGTAACCTTTTTGTTGTCTGTGTTTGATTTAAATTAAATTGTGTTCCAGCAGCAGGACAGTCTGTTGTTTCTGATGACGAACATTAAAATAAAATAAAATCCTGCTCGTTGTTCTCCTTGTTCCCCTCGCGCCTCTACCTGACCCAAACAGAGCAGTTCGTGGAGAAGTCCTCGTGCAGCCAGCCGGCCCTGACGGACCTGTCCTCCCTGGACGCGCACGGGGACTTCAGCGGGAGCGCGCCGGCCGTGTGCACGGAGCCGCTCATCCCCACCAACCCCGGCATCCCCAGCGAGGAGATGGCGAAGATCTCCTGCAGCCTGGAGACCAAAGAGCTGTGGGACAAGTTCCACGAGCTCGGCACCGAGATGATCATCACCAAGTCCGGGAGGTAAGATAAAAAAGGAGACATTTATTTCAGCTTTTATAACAAATTCTGGCTCGGTTTTCTTTGTGTGGAACATGTAGAAAATATCACGAGCAGCTTTCTGGTATTTCCTCTCAATCTGAAGACAATAAGGGTCTGATGTCATGTGCTTTCAAAGTGCTAACAAACCAAATATAAAGAAGGCTCCACCACTGAGAATGAAACAAGTTTACATCCCATCTGATCGAGCTCAATATAGCTGCTAAAAAACAGAAAGCAGAGCCCAGATATCAGCTCTGTCCCTCCTTTAAAGTAGAATTTAAATAATATCCACTTATAACAATTCTACTAAATATTGTTCAGAATATAATTAAGAAAATATCAGAAATCTATTTATATAATTTATTTGTTTTCATTCCAAATTCTATCCACCCAGTGCGCAAAGAAACGCGACAGAAAATAATAAAAACCTTTTATTTATCCTCTGAGACAGCAGCAAGGTCAAAATGAAGACCATAATAATAACAATAATAATAATAAATGATGATGATGATGATGAGGAGGAGGACCTGTCTTCCTCAGGAGGATGTTCCCGACCATCCGGGTCTCGTTCTCCGGGGTGGACCAGGACTCCAAGTACATCGTGCTGATGGACATCGTCCCGGTGGACAACAAGCGGTACCGGTACGCCTACCACCGCTCCTCCTGGCTGGTGGCCGGCAAGGCCGACCCCCCTCTGCCCGCCAGGTAAACCCACCTGAGCCGCCCTCCGGCTTCAACTCATCCCACCTTTGGACTCAAACGCGCCAAATGATCTCATGAAGTCAGTTTCAATCAGACCGTGGATGAGTGAATAAAAGTTATTTTTATTTGCTTATTAATATTATTATTATTATTATTTATTTCCGCCTGATCATTAATTTGTGTTGGAAAAAAAAACTCATTAATGAAATAATGAAGCTTAAAGGTGTGGCCCGTGAATGCTCGTCTCTGTAGCTCATCATGCTGGCTAATATATCAAATATATCTTTTATTTCATTCATTTATTTTTATTTAACTCTAAACAGACATGTTGTGGGTCATTTTTATAGACGACCTCAGAAAGTATCTGGATGTCATCATGTGTTCATTCAGACATCCTGCAGCTGATGTTTGTCCCTGAGCTTCAGTCTTTATTAATAAAGTTTTAGGAAGGACCTGACTCCTCCTGCAGAATAAAGACGGGCTTGAAACGAGATAATAATAATAATAATAAAAATGGATGTCAATATTTTAAAAAATACCACAATGTGGTGGAAATTGTGACTTTTCTTCTAATTCTAAGCCGAAATCTGACCTGAACATGTTTCTAAGTGTCAGAGACAAGGCGTTGATTTACTGTAACGTTTCTTTGCTCTCAGCCAATCAGAGCTGACGCCTCTCCCCCCTCCTCCCTGTCCTCGCGCAGGTTGTACGTGCACCCGGACTCCCCGTTCACCGGGGAGCAGCTGATGAAGCAGATGGTTTCCTTCGAGAAGGTGAAGCTGACCAACAACGAGCTGGACCAACACGGACACGTGAGGAGCTTTTTGTTTTTATTTACAACTCCAAAAATAAACACGAGTAAACGTCGAAACAAGCCGGAAGCTGCTCTGTTTTCACTCCAAACAACAAAAATAACAAAAGAGAGGAGGAAATACTGCATCCTTTTAGTTTATTGTTGTTTTCATTTCCCCTATTTAAACTTATTTATCAGTAAATAGATTTTAATCTCTTTTTATTTGTTAAATGCTGTCAATTCATGAATAATAAAGACCAATAATGATACTTTCCTATCAGTTAAATGCTAATAATATTTAAATAAACTTGTGTTTTTGCGCCTTTTATTGAAAATGCTGAGAGAAAACAACCTAAACCAGATTCTGTTGCACCTTTTTTTTACTTAAAGACTTTTACTGAAAATAAAAAGTCACAATTTATTTTCATTTCCATTTAAGTTGGGTTTTCCTGCTCCTGAAGTGATCTTTTCCTGTGAATACAATCTGCTGTCAGCTGTTTGAAATGACTTGATTTAAACTGGGCTGTTGCCCCACAGAAAACAGTGGAAATCACCCTTTACCCCTGACCCTGGCTCTCATCTCTCTTCTCTAAAAGCTTCTTTTTTCACTCAGAGATTTTTAATCAATTACATGTTTTTTTTTAATCTTAGAAAGCAGGATAAAGGGGCAAAAAAAGGTTCATAAGTTCCATTTAAAAATGAAACCAGATTTAACTTGATGTTTATTATTTTAGTTCTTCATCATAAATAACATTTTTTGCATTTTTTTATGAAATAGAAACTGCAGGACTGGATTAATTGGATGGTATCACAGGCTTTTAAGTTCTTTTTAATGTCAAAACCAACATGGACTGTTTTTTTTAAGTTATGATTACTTTGAAGCACTTTTAGGACTTCTCATCCAATTGACATGACTATAAATTAAACTTCTGAGCTGCTTTTTTATTAAGAACTTGACAGAAAAAGAGTCACATTCTATCGTTTTGATAAAAAAGCATCACTTAAAGAGGAAAAAAAAAAACTAAAGTTTGTCCACCTGCCTGTGACACTGAGCCCTTTGTTTCCTAAACAGGACGAATAAGTTTGCAGATATTACAGAAGAAGTATTTGAGGAGCTGAAGCGTGAATTCCTCGCAGCCGGTGTGTTTGTGAGCGTTTGTGTGGTGCTGAGTAAAAATAAACATGTTGAACAGGAGAATGAAGGAACATGTCAGCGCTACGACAGAGCGGCTGATTGATGCCTTTTCTCAGCAACCGAGTCATGTGACGCAGCAGAGAGACCTTTCAGCCTTTAGATTTTAGTGTTTTTGCAATTTAAAACAATAATCTTGGAGTTTTGAGAACATCTCATCCTTCAGACTTCCTGGGTTTGCACCAGCCAGCCTGTATTTATTGTCCCATCCTCTGCAGATCATCCTGAACTCCATGCACAAGTACCAGCCGCGAGTCCACATCATCAAGAAGAAGGACCACACCGCCTCGCTGCTCAACCTCAAATCTGAGGAGTTTCGCACTTTTGTTTTTGTTGAGACTGTCTTCACTGCCGTCACAGCCTACCAGAACCAACTGGTGAGTGGACCGTCCAGTAATGTGGACCAAATGTCTCTGTCTGGACTCTTTTTGAGGTCCTGATTTAGCTTTTTTTTTCCTGTGAAGTGTCTGCTTGCACCACATGAGCCTTATCAGCAGGGCGTTTTATCCTCAGAGCGTAAAAACCTGAAATTAAAAGTGTAAACCTGAAAGGAGAGTTATTTATCTGATGCAAAGTGAAACTTGGAGAATAGCTCCTAATCATAAATAAACATTTAATATTAATTTATACGTCTAACAGCATAACACGATCACAGTAAAATAAATAAAAAACACATCACTCAAGAGAACTTGAGTGATGTGACACATTTTAATCCTATTTATGAAACTAATAAAACACATTAAATCACTAAATACCAATTAAAAAATGTGCTTATTTGCTTCCTGTTTTAGATGCTGCTTTATTGTTGTAGATAAACAAATAAAAGCCCTTCTGTACAGCGCCCCCTGGTGTTCAAAAATACAGATGTTTCAATTAAATCTAATGACAGAAATGATCGTTTCACAGATTTACAGTGAACACATCAGATGTATATTACTGTTTTAATATTTAGAGTTTTTATTTTTAATAATTGAATAAATCAAACCTTATTTTGATAACATCAGCTAAGATTTAAACAAAGACATTTTATATAAATTTGGACAAAAAGTGTTGCAACAAATGTTTTTTTCTAACGCAGACTTTAACAGATTTACAGAATAAGAAAGAAATGAAATTAAATCTTTTTAAAAGAAAACTGTCTATTAAAGACATACTTCCCTTTTCATGAAACAAGATTATTATTTTAACAGAAACTATTTTAAACAGTTTGTTTTTAAAGCATTTCTTTAATGCATTTATTTTTTTCTTTAACTGTGAAATATTCAGAAATAAATAAACAACATAAGGTTAAAACAAATTGGTGTTTCTTCCCTTTCCAGTGCAGATTTTACATCTTGTATTAAAATAAATATTTTAAAATCTTGAGCTCTACACCTGAATGTGTCAAAAAAAAAGAAGTTTATTCATTTAGCCACAAAAAAAAAAAACTTGTTTAAAAATAGTAATTAAAACTTTCTTCTCTTCCTGCTGTTTTTTTCTCAGATAACCAAACTGAAGATCGACAGCAACCCGTTTGCCAAAGGTTTCCGGGACTCGTCGCGGCTCACGGACATGGAGAGGTACTGGGGATTCTGGGTTCTGTTCGGGTCCATCAGAACCGCAGAGAGGGAGGGGGGTGTTAGATCCTCTGCTGCGGTTTGTTAGGAAACACAGACGTTGAGCTGATCTCTGTTATCGTTCTGGTTTCCTGCCACAGATTTGTCCCTTTTCTTTTTGTCTTCATGTCTCACTTTTTTTTCTCACCTTTCTGCCTTCTTGTTATTTTTTTACACTTACTTTGCTTTTTCATTTTATTTTATTTGCTCATTTTCATGTATTTTTATTTTATTTATTTTATTTTTGGTCCATGTTCTGCTGTTTTTAAATTTTTTTTCATTCAATCTTAAATTTTCTAAAATAATTTTTCTCTACATCTTTCAGTTTTATTATCTATTTGTCACCTCTTTTGTTTTATTTCTATTTTTATTTTTATTCTGTACTATTTCTCCTCTTTAACTCCTTCGTTCCAGGCCTTTGTTTTTATTTATTTAACATTTTACAAGTTAATGCAACAAACATGTGCCCTTTGGTTTTCACCTTTTGAGCCTGAAAAGGAAATCATTAAACTACAATAAAAGAAGGATAAAATTAATTTTCAATTTCTAGTTCCTTTTGAGGCTAAGAAACAAAAAAATTAAAATAATTAATTTAAAATCCTCCAGGTTTTAAAAAGCTTTCTAACACAAATCTTTGGGCCACAACTTGTTTCTTTATTTTCTAATTTTCTGTATCATTTATACATATTTCTTCTTGTCTTTTTTTATCCTTTTTTTCTTTCTCGTCATGCTCCCAGTTTAATTTTGTTTTATTTATTCATATTACTGTAATGTGCATAGAGGACGGGGGTCTTAAACACTCAGACAGAATAATAATCCTCCTCTGAAGGATTTCTGTGGACGCTGCAAAAACAAAAGCTTTCTGTAATCTCCCAATTCTGGCGCTATAAGGTCCAAACCAGCTGACAAAATCAAACAATCTGCCCGTTTCCAAACAGAGACGACGGAAACAGCAAGACAAGTCCTCCCCACCTCCACCCCCACACTTCTTCTTCTTCTTCTTCTTCTTCTCTGTCTTTCTCTTTTTGAGGGCTGTGAATTAGACCTGATCAATTGGTCTTCGGGAGCTGCAGAAATCACATTAGTCTGGAGTCGGCCACTGCACTAAAACACACTGTAATTCAATTGGCTGCAGTGACTGATTGAAAGCAGCATGCCCCGCCCCTTACCCCCCCTCCCTCCC
>NC_051445.1:3509421-3515246 GCF_001649575.2 Kryptolebias marmoratus | reverse complement strand
GGTGGGGGCTGCAGAGGGGGGAGGGGGGGCTGCTAATGTGAGCACATGGCTCTCATGATGCAGACCACTTGCCTGTCCGCCAAATCACACACACACACACACACACACACTAACAATTCCTGTCACTGTGTTTGACAAGTGCTGCCTGACAAGACTCAAATGAGCTAATGCACTTTGTGGGGTTGTGAATGCATACATGACACACACACACACACACACACACACACACACACACACACACACACACACGTGACAAAATGCACACACACAGGGTTAAAATAAAATTAGAAAACACGGAGTAGAAACACATGTTTGTCTGTAGTGACAAAAACAAACCTGTTAATAGAAATATTTTACCAAGGCCTGAAAATATAAAAAAAGAGAAGAACAAGAAGACGGAAGTGTTTCCTTTAAATCTGTCGCTTGATTTATGGAGTGATTAAAAAAAGTGGCAGCAATATATAATTCAGCTCAGTAAGTACTAGGTCTTACTGGATATTTACCTGTTACTTATCAGGTACATATCGGGTACGTATCAGGTAATTATTTGATATGTATTTTGTACCTAACTGGTACTTATCTAACACATACCTGGTATATACCTGGTACTGACTGCGTACCAGGCTGTATTGTTTATTGCTACCAAAAAAGCTGCTTAAAATCTGAGGCGATGAAGGTTCAGGATGTGTTGGTGAAGATAATGATCCAGCTCTCATTGTTAGGATTTATGGCAACACAGAAATAAACACTGAATTTTGTAAGTTTATCAGAAGGATACGCCGACCACTGCGTGATCTAATCAAAGCGATTCAAAAAGTACAACTTGTAAAATGTTGGCAAAGAAACGCAGAGATTTATTTTTGGGCTTTGTTCTTTGGGTTCTGCTGCAGGGAAAGTGTTGAGAATCTGATCCACAAGCACTCGTACGCCCGGTCCCCGATCAGAACCTACGCTGGAGACGAGGAGACCCTGAGCGAGGACGGACACAGCACACACACCAGAGGTGAGCGGCAGCCCAGAGGTTTCTGTCACCTGTGCTTTTCAGTTTGTTTTATTTTATTTGCAAATTCCATGAAAAGTATAAACAGACAAAACCTCGCTCTGTTTTTGTTTGCTTTGTTTTTTTTATGGAAAAGTCTTCATATTCCTGAGGCAGCCTGGCAACAAAGTTTCTGAAATATTTATTCATTCATGCTGTATTTTTGTCCAGCAAGAAAACTAATTATTCCAAAATCATTTCAGCATTGTAATGATTTGTATGAAAGTGCAATTTACTGTAACACATGAGAGAACGATCTGCTGTGTTTTTGTCATACAAATAAAAGAAATACACAATTATTTAGCATTCTGTAACTCAAAATAAAAATTATAATAACCTTATTCATCTTAAAGGGAAATTACTTATGTTCCAACTGTGCATGTAAGCACAAATAAAGTAAAGTAAATGAAGGCGTGTAAAGGATTGAGATTAATTTAATGTGATAAAATGTCACAGAGAAACAAGCGTAAGAAAATGTAAATGTTTGAATTATACTACGTTATAAAACAGCAGTTTATTTACAACTCTAACAGTAATAGGGATGTTGGTAACAAAAAAAAAGTTTGCATTGATATTTAAGTGTTGTGTCAGAAAACTAAGAAAGTCGAATTTGGAGGATTTGGAGCTGATCTGAACATCAACCTTTTCTCTGCTGCAGGTTCGGCGTTTACCGCCTCAGACAACCTCTCCCTGAGCTCCTGGGTCACCACCACCTCGGGCTTCTCGGGCTTCCAGCACCCACAGTCCCTGTCGGCCATGGGCACCGGCGCCGCCTCCTTACCCCACCCCATCCAGGGCTCCCTGCCCCCTTACAGCAGGTTAGGCATGCCGCTGACACCGACCGCTCTGGCTGGAACCATGCAGGGCAGCGGGCCGTCCTTCCCGTCCTTCCACATGCCCCGCTACCACCACTACTTCCAGCAGGGGCCCTACGCCGCCATCCAGGGACTGCGCCACTCCTCCACGGTCATGACGCCCTTCGTATGACTCTGCCCTGCAGAGGAGAGGGCAGAGACTCGCTGCACCTGTTCCTCCAGTCGTTGTAAATAATTCACCTGCAGAGAGAGAGAGGTGACGGTTGGGACAAGGACAGTAAATCTGAGATGGACTCTGGTGCTCCTTTAGGACCAGCAGACCCTGTGGTTCCTGGGAACACAGAGGATATTGTAAAAAGACTGAAGACTGCAACACAAACTATGAAACCAAATGCAAGACAGAAACACGTGCATGTTTATCTCAGCCTTTGAAGAACACACAGAAAATTGTCCATTCCTTTCTAAACAAAAAGGAGGAATCCTGTTTCCTCTAACAGCTGGACACGGCTGGCTGCTGCGTGACCCTTCAAAATAAAACTCGTCTGATGCAACAGAGAGTTGGACAGATGCAACATTTCAGTTTGAAGGACAGACGGAGCAGACGTCTCCGCTCAGATCGGAGCTACAACTCAGCACTCTGTCGATAAAAATGTCAGAAATGCATTTGAATGAAAAACAAGAATGAATACATTTACTCATAGGACGCATGCTGACTGCAGTAGATAAACACTCTGTTTACTTTTATGTGTCATAACCTGAGATGAAGGAGCTCACCTGTGAAATATTTTACTTTATTTAAAGGCCTGGTCACACCAGGAAGCAAAACATCTGCTTTTAATTGGTGCAACAGCTGCTTTGTTCTAATGACCGTTTGTCATGTTTGAGACAAAAAAGTCCAATTATATGACACAAGAGTTGCAAACAAAACTGTGAGACTGAAAAAAGAAAATATAGAGAGAATATCAGGGATGAGCATTTGCTTCTTTTTAAAATTTCCCGGACTGAGAAGCAGAAAGAGGCCAAAATAATAAATCCAACAAGTCTGAAACGAGAAGGGAAGTGTTGTATTCCTGAGGCTGTGGCTTTGAGCCCTGAAAAATTGTCAAATCTTTCCTGCGAGTTGGCTTGTTGTGGCGTTTCTGCAGAGCGAAGCAGGTAAAAAGAAGAAGACGCATGCAGTACTGTGTAAAAGTTTTAAACCGCCCCTAATTGCATCAAAGAGGTCAAAGTTCTGAGTAACATTTACTTAAGTCTTGATTGATAGATCTTCAGGGTTTCGGAAGATCTTTCAAAGTTTGTTTTTGTTTCTGCTTGTTTGTTTGTCCATTCCTTGTACCTGACACTGAAAGGGCAGCATGTGTTTAAAACATCTGGGTAAGGTGGACAAATGGAGGACAAATTAAAAAAATGTCAGACTTATAAAAGTTTCCTATGGCAGATGTTTAAAAAACAGGAAATAATCCATCATTTTTCAGTTATTTATCCTCTATGGCTCATTTTTTAGCTAACAATACTTTAAATTATAACATTGTTGGTGCTAAAATACTGCTTTAGGGCTGTCTAACTGTCTTATCTTTAGTCTTTTCTATAGATTCAACTAAAGAAATACATAAACTGACAGGCTGCTGTTAAAAAAGTGTCTGAAGATTAAATTTAAAACCAGTTCTTTGCCAAGTTATCTGTTATATGTCGACATGACGCTTCTTTATTCCTCGAGTTTAGGAGCCTTTCTTATGACTGAACGATTTATTGGTCAGAATTTGGTGACATTCCTCAGAAAATGGTCAAATAAAAAGTAAAAAAATTAGCCAAAGTCCCAAACAAAAACTGAAGCAAAGTCTGAGGAACTGCTGATCAAAAACAGTTTAAAATATTACAAAGAAGTCTGGCCGTTTGGAAGAAAAATTATAAAGTTATGAAATTATAAAAACTAATCCAAACCTTTTGCACAGTACTGGATTAAATTTAAAACCTGTCACAGTCTCCTCTTCATTTCACATTTAAACATCTTATTCAGGCCACAAAAGTCAGGAATAATAATAATAAAATCATACAAAAGAAATAAATATAACTTCTCAAATTGGCCGAGATTTTTGGTGATTTAATGAAAGTTTCCAACTCCAAACATTTAGCGTGAAAGAGTAAAATAAGAAATAAAACCACCCACAACGAGCTGATTGCTAGTTTAGCTGAAACAGGTTGGATTTGATTTGTTCTGTCAACCTTTGAGGATAAACAAGAATAAAAAATCACTAAGTGATCTGTTTCCGTTCTTCTCAAACAGGATAAAACATCCGAGCTTGTTCTCAGCTACCTGCAGCCTTTTAGCCGACCGAAGCAGGTGAGCTGATTCATGAGCTCGTTCCAGTGTGCCGACAGGACGTCCACACCTGGAAGTAATGGTTCTGTGTAGCCTCATTTAAAAGCACACAGAGAGGAGGAAGCTGCACGAGTCGACTCGTGCAGCTTGGTGACAGTAACTCAGAGGTCCAGGCATTCATTTGGAAAAACTACAACAGAAACATGCAGCTGAACAGTCTCTGTTACACGGAGAAGAGGCTGAAATGAGGCAATAATTGATTCACCAGAAGACAAAAAATTAGAACAAGTAGTTTTTGGCAGCAAGGCTTCACATTTCTCCAGGATTTTCAGTTTTTCATTGATTAAAAAAGACATTTAAGTGAACAAAAAGGGCCTTTGACACTGGTTTGTGTTTGCATGAAGATCAGATTATTCAGAAATGTAAAAAAAAAAGCCAGTTAAACACTGTACATGACCTGTATCACATTTTTACATCACACGGAGCATCAGAAGATCATAGCAGGGATTGATGCACGCAGTCGACCTGATCTACTCTGCGTGGTGCATTTTTTAATTTTAAATCAAAGTTTTTTATGTACAGCCTTCGGTTTCCATCAGTGTAAATGTTAAACGCTTCTGAGTTCGGACTTATCGCTCAAAATCCTTTTTTATTATGTTTTGTATATCATAATTTAACCTTATACATTCTGTTTTTATGGTTTTTAAGTGCAATATATTTATTTTGCTCCGTGGAAATAATGTGTAATGTACTATGCCACATTTAAAAAGTTATTTGTAAACCATGAGAAATATATATCACCACCCAAACACTTTTTGAGGTTTTTTTTTCTTCACTGACATGCAACAAAAATGAATCGCATCACTGAGTTCATTAAATGAGAACATTTTCTCATCATTGCACATTTTAATGTTTAATTAAGAGCAAGCTTCTGCAACAGATCCAACACTGCCACCTTGTGGACAGTTTGGATGCAGACAACGTGTTTTAACTAAAACCTGAATAAAACTTCTGCATCTGAAGACGGATTCAAAGTATAAAAATGAACCTTCAGAAGCATTGCATGTGTGATCAAGTCTGAAAAATAAATTCTGCTGAATTACTGATGCAAATCTTAATAAATATAATAACTTGTTTTCAAAAGCATCATGGATGGATGGATTTGTTTTTTTAGTATTACAAAAAGTGTAATACTTGCCAGAAAAGGGTTAAATTAGAGGCTTACACATCTGCTTTTAAGGATTACTATTTAAAACCTAAATATTTGTGCTGCTAATGTGATCAAACTGATCCATGAAATTCCTGTTTTCTGTCTGCAGAGCTTTTCCCAGCTTAGTGGTAGCAGAGAAAGCACAAAGTGAGGCAGTCTGCATTAATAATATGAATAATGTCAGGAAGACAAGGTGACATCATGTCTGAGAAGAAGGATATGTGTAACTTTGCTTTCTGAATAAAGAGCCCAGATTATTGCAGGGAAGGTCCAATATTTGACCTCTTCTCTTTCACGACTGCTGAAGACAGGAAGGAGCTCCCTGAGACCCTGGACTGGAACGAGTGGGGTACAGAGGATGGATGGATGGATGGATGGATGGATGGATGGATGGATGGATGGATGGATGGATGGATGGATGGATGGATGGATGGATGGATG
>NC_051445.1:3462461-3509384 GCF_001649575.2 Kryptolebias marmoratus | reverse complement strand
GGATGGCGGGAAGGACGGACGGACGGACGGACGGACGGACGGACGGATGGATGGATGCATGGACGGATGGATGGATGGATGGATGGACGGACGGACGGACGGACGGACGGACGGACGGACGGACGGACGGACGGATGGATGGATGCATGGATGGATGGATGGATGGATGCATGGATGGATGGATGGATGGATGGATGGATGGATGGATGGATGGCCTTTATGCTCTGAGTAAAATCAGAGAATTTGGGGGAAATTTTGAAAATGTTTTATAAAAGTGAATAAAACTCAGAGTTCTGAGATATTCTGATGTGACATCAGAAGAACTCTGATAAAACAGAAAATATCTTGTTTTCATCAGTTTCAAATGGGCCCTAACATCAATAAAACACACAGTAGTGTAGTGTATTGTACCTCAACAATAAATGAGATCTCAAAATCAGTACATCAACCTTTTCCATGAAATCCCAGTTTGTTATTGTTGTGCAGATCCTTTCTCAGCTCAGTGACAGCAGATAAACCACACCTGAGGTAAATTTAAATAAAGGATTCAAAGGTATCCACTGTTGCATGCATGATTTTAAACATAAACAATAAAATTAATTCAATGCTCTGACACCGCACTCAGAAATAAAAACAAGACTAAAAGACATGAAAACATTAAAAGGAGGAATGACATCGATCTTCACTTTTAATGAAAAGGTTAGCTGTCCTGTTGGCACATTCCTGCCATAAAAAAGAAATTTAATGATGAAGCAACATGTCTGTAATAAAGTGTTTCTTGACTAACACAAGAAACACAATAAATACTCCTAACTGACTCACATTTCCTAAAATACACAATGCTCAGCTGCATTTGAGTTCTGTGGGGCAGTTTCTGTACAAGGGCTTTCAAAAACAGTGTTTAAATGTTATTAATAATTAAATACAGGGAAAACAGTAAATACATCGATACTTTAGTTATTATTTAGCTAAAATGACTCGTTTTACTTATTTGGAGATATCATTTTCATGTAATTCTAAAACAATGGGATGCAAAACATTGCATTGTTTTTCTTGAAAAGGGACAACATCTGATAAGTATTTTTATTGCAGGAGGAAAAAAAGAACAATTAATGCGAACCAAAATCATTATTGCAACGATAAATAAGAACACAATGCAGATAACAAGAATGATAAAATTCTTTAGTTTGAAAAAGCTGCTCATGTGTCTTATTGACTTCAATGGACACTCTTACACATATAAACACACACAGAAGTCTATCACCAGAGCCATCAGCCGCCACCGCAGACGAACTGACGGATCGATGGCTGGACGTTAGTCACCGTTTCACCAGGAAGAAGACACTACTTCAGCCCTGATAAGAATCGCTTACATCCTTCAAAAATAAATAAATAAACAAATAAATAACATCCAGTGTGGCTCTGATTGGATTAAAGGGAGAGAGGAAGGGCGAGACAAGCCACCGTGAGGTATGGCCCAACAAATTGGAGCTAACAGTTGGGCCAGAGAGTCCATTTTGGGGCATAATTTACACAGTGAGGAGCATGAGCTGAATCTAATGTCATTTCCATCAATTTTGCATTTTAGCCCCATTTTCTTTCCCTTCCCTCAGGCTTTTAGTGGTCATTTGAATCGTCTGATAGAGGATAGCCGGTAAGCATTACAATGTTTGAGACGACATTTAGCAGCAGAGTGAGAGGCGGTTTCTTTATGGCGTGGTGACTGGCTGCAGCACGGCTGTGTGCATCCACCGCTGCACCAACTTGGAAATGGCTAACAATATGCTAATAGGTTAAGAGTACAGAATAGCCCCAGACAAGCCACTTAATGGATGTTTTATCTGCAGGTCATGGAGCCGCATCAGCTGCAATCTCTCTTGACAAGATGTGCCAAGTCAAATTTAGCGATAAAGTGCTTTTAACAAACAGGGCACAAAATGCTCCGGGCGGGACAAAGGACACAAACACACAGATATGTTTGTGGTGAAATGTCAGACCTGTTGGCAAACAATGGAGAATCGTTTAAGGGGAAATGTACCTTGAAGGTAAAGTTGTCTGAGGACGACAGAGCCCAAACTAATTTCACTTCCTGCACTAACATTGTTCTGTTTCTTCTTAAACACAGAAGATTTTACTAAAGTTTTATGAGACCAGATTTGGTCTGACATTAAAAGTTCTGCAGTTCTTCTTGAACAAAACCTCGCCCATCTATTCATTTGTTACGCCTACGAAATGTTTTTTTTTTTTTTTTATCGCTGTCATTTTTTGCATTCTACCAGTTTAGGTATAGTGTTCCAGTTTTTTATTTCCATTTTGTTTTGCACCATGAGGTCATTTCTGCTCAATGTCTAGAAGAAACTGGACTATCTGCAGGATAGGGTCAAGATTTGGGGTCAAAAATGAGAATTTTTAATGACCCTAAAGATCCATCCTTACAGCTTTGCATATTTATTTGTTATAACTGAAAAAACAAAAATGAAGAAAGGACAAAAGAGGTGTTCAAACTAACCCAGATTGTCCTACTATTTTCTGTGCTTTTCACTTCTGCTTTTTTGTTTCCCCCCCCTTCATCCTCTTTGTGATGAAGCTTGTTGTTTCAGCTTTCTGTGACTGCAGGTTTATGTATGACTTAAAGATATTGGAATCGCTTGAATTAAAGAATAACCCCTGCATTAGCATTGAGTTCAACAGTCTTCAGGTTCATTCTTTGTCTTGCTTTAGACTCCATCTGTTAAGGTGTGAAGTTGAAGCTCGCAGAGTTTCCTCACACTTTTACTACTGGAGCTCATGCTTTTAAACTTTACTAATGACTGGACTTGTTTTTTAAGTCTGCAGAGAGATGTGAGCAGGAGAACACAGGTGGTACTCTGAGTAGAAGAGGTAAGGTTGTGGCAGAGGAGAGCGCGGTGTGTAGGATGACTGTTGTGGTGAAGAAGAGGAAAAGAGTAAAAGCAGAGAAGAGGACCAAATAGTGGAAGTTGAGGAGTTCAGACTCTGGGTGGTAAGAAAGAGCTTCCAGATGACTACAGCCACAGTGATTACAGACACAGCTAGGAAGGTCCTTGGTGTGGCATCTGGGCAGAGAAAGAAGATGAAAGATGAAGAAGAAGAAGAGAGGTGTGAGCAGATCACGATTTGAGCAAAACAAAAATATTGTTCAGGACTGTCAAAGTTACTCCACCTTGACCAGATGTCGTGTTTATTATAGTTTTACAATAGAAATTATTTAAATTTAAAATGAACTTATAATGTTCGAAAATCATTTTTTTCTTTCTCCTCTTGTTGTCATTTTAACACATCTTGTTGACAGAAGAAAGAAAACTAGAAACAGTGAACAGAATAGAAACTAAAAAGAAAAATATTCACTTGTTTATTTTCATTAATATGGAATATACAGAATAAATTATACGTAAATGTCAACCCTCCATGCTCTAAATGTTTGAAAAGCTTCCTTGTTTCAGGAATGAATCTGTGTCTGAAAAGAAAAAAAATGACATAAAAAACAAGAAACAGATCAATAAAGTCTTTAAATTACTGGACTTTTGTTAGTTGTCAAGGTTGTTTCTGGTCAACCAAAACTAATTTTTACTAAACAGATGCAAATTTTGACATTTTTATTGTTTGCAGTCTTGTCAATAGTTTTTAACGAATTAAAATAACTGTGAAATTTTCCCTTTTCTTGCTCTTTAGCTCATATTTTACTTTCATTTGGGTTCTCTGTCATTCACATCAAAGAACAGCTTAATGAAAACCTACATTTACTTAAAATGATTCCTGCTTTATTAAACATTCGTTTTGCACTGACAAACATTTTCAGTTTCTGTGATGCAGCTGTAGATCCACATGGCCTTAAAGGGCAGACGCCCTTTTAGGAGGCACTTTTACTGAAAGCTGCTGCAGAGTATCAGCATCCCATCCTCGCAGGTGTCACCCCTCATCTGTCCTCCCCATCTTTCCTCCGTTCGCCTAATAAACCCGGCCCATCTCCTGTGTCTCTGCGCCGTGGCAGGTGTCCAGCCCAACTGCTGCCTCTCCAAAGACAACAAGGCCTGATAGGGAGGCAGGAGTGAGCCGACTGCATAACAACGACTTATTATGATGATGAAATGTCCTACAAGGTCCCAAACACCCTCTTAAAGAAATCTCTCCCCCTCTGATAAGGGGAGTCTAACCCTCACCCCAGAGGGGTGGGGGTTCTAACCCGATTGGATCGACGGCTCAGAGGGGGCACATGTAACAAAATCAAGTGGCCGTCAAGCCTCTGTCATGCATAATTAATTGGGCCTTCTACGACCAAGTACAGAAAAATCTATGGTCATTTGATTAGGGGGTTTTGGAGGACTCTGAAGTGCATCGCTGTCTGAGCTGCTTTTTAGCTTCGACACCCTCCCCGGTGAGGACGGTGTCAGAGTGACGTCAGCGTGAGCAAGTCTGACTTCAGCAACCAGCAGAAACAAAACAAGAAGTCTCATTTCTGTTCTTCTGTTAAAGACAAACTCACACTCTGTGGATAGAAGAATGCTGGAGGCTGGCCCTGAAACATGTAGGAAACATGCAGGAAACCTGTGGGAAACATGCAGGAAACATGCAGGAAACCTGTGGAAAATCTGTAGGAAACATGTAGGAAACATGCAGGAAACCTGTGAGAAACATGTAGGAAACATGTAGGAAACATGCAGGAAACCTGTGAGAAACATGTAGGAAACATGTAGGAAACATGCAGGAAACCTGTGGGAAACATGCAGGAAACATGCAGGAAACCTGTAGGAAACATGTAGGAAACATGCAGGAAACCTGTGAGAAACATGTAGGAAACATGTAGGAAACATGCAGGAAACCTGTGAGAAACATGTAGGAAACATGTAGGAAACATGCAGGAAACCTGTGGGAAACATGCAGGAAACATGCAGGAAACCTGTAGGAAACATGTAGGAAACATGCAGGAAACCTGTGAGAAACATGTAGGAAACATGTAGGAAACATGCAGGAAACCTGTGAGAAACATGTAGGAAACATGTAGGAAACATGCAGGAAACCTGTGGGAAACATGCAGGAAACATGCAGGAAACCTGTAGGAAACATGTAGGAAACATGCAGGAAACCTGTGAGAAACATGTAGGAAACATGTAGGAAACATGCAGGAAACCTGTGAGAAACATGTAGGAAACATGTAGGAAACATGCAGGAAACCTGTGGGAAACATGCAGGAAACATGCAGGAAACCTGTAGGAAACATGTAGGAAACATGCAGGAAACCTGTGAGAAACATGTAGGAAACATGTAGGAAACATGCAGGAAACCTGTGAGAAACATGTAGGAAACATGTAGGAAACATGCAGGAAACCTGTGGGAAACATGCAGGAAACATGCAGGAAACCTGTAGGAAACATGTAGGAAACATGCAGGAAACCTGTGAGAAACATGTAGGAAACATGTAGGAAACATGCAGGAAACCTGTGAGAAACATGTAGGAAACATGTAGGAAACATGCAGGAAACCTGTGGGAAACATGCAGGAAACATGCAGGAAACCTGTAGGAAACATGTAGGAAACATGCAGGAAACCTGTGAGAAACATGTAGGAAACATGTAGGAAACATGCAGGAAACCTGTGAGAAACATGTAGGAAACATGTAGGAAACATGCAGGAAACCTGTGAGAAACATGTAGGAAACATGTAGGAAACATGCAGGAAACCTGTGGGAAATCTGTAGGAAACATGTGGGAAACATGTAGGAAACATGAAGGGAAACATGCAGGAAACCTGTGAGAAACATGCAGGAAACCTGTGGGAAATCTGTAGGAAACATGTAGGAAACCTGTAGGAAATCTATGGGAAATCTGTAGGAAACCTGTAGGAAATCTGTGGGAAACGTGGGAAACAAGTGGGAAACATGTAGGAAACCTGTGGGAAACCTGTAGGAAACCTGCAGAAAACCTGTAGGAAACCTGTGGGAAACATGTAGGAAACTTGTAGGAAACATGTAGGAAACTTGTAGGAAACCTGTGGGAAAGATATAGGAAACATTTAGGAAATCTGTAGGAAACATGTGGGAAACATGTAGGAAACATGTAGGAAACATGTAGGAAACCTGTGGGAAACATATAGGAAACGTAGTTAAAAGTATCAGTAGTTCATTGATGATCACCACTGGGAAAGTTCTCATTGTGGATGAAACATTTTTAAATTCAAGAGAGGTTTTGTGCGAACTCTAAACTGGTGAGCTCGGATAGAGACGGAGGTACTGTGCAGAAGATTTTGACCTGAAATTAAAAGATTTTAAAGAAGTCATTCTTTATAAAATATGTCTTCAGATAATTTCCATCCCATCTGATAGCTGTGTGCAGTTTGCATGACTTCAAATTAACTTTAAGTTTAATGTTCTCGCTTCTCACAGCATCGTGGCTTACATGTAGTTGATATTTTAAATAAATATATAATAAATTTGACTAAGTTTTTGTTTTTTTACATAAAGATTCAAGGGTACAGTAATGAAAGCTAACAAATGTTATTGTTTTAGCAACATGAATCTTTGAATTGTGTTTTTTTAAACAGATAAAAATGAAAAAGTAACACATAAAGCAAGGAGAGGTTTATAAGTTAGTGAAATTTCTTTCTCTACATATCAATGCCCTAATTCTAACATTGATTTTATTTTTCTTACATATTCTTTTGTCTTCAAATCATATCCTCAAAGAAATTGTTTTTGTTACTTAATAGAAAGAAAATGACTGAATCTGACCAACTATTTTTTCCCATCATGTTAGTAATTATTGGTTTAATTCTCCTTTTCAACTTTATGGAATAAAAATTAATAAAGAAAAAATAATGTTGCTTTATAATATCAGATATTTAGATAAAAGTGTGCTTACAATAAAACCTAACTGTAAAGTAGCTGAAATTAAAGCAGCGAAGGAGCCTAAATCATGTGTGTGTATGTGTGTGTGTGTGTGAAAACCAACAACAGTAATGTGTGTGTGGACGCTGCCACCTTCAGGACGTCAGAAGAAAAGCAGAATGAAGTCCAGGAAGGAAACCAGTCCAGTTAAAGTGCAGCATGTTTTATTCCAAAAGCATAGATTGAAGAATTAAAGATGCGTATTCTTACATGTGTAAACAGATGATACACAGAGAAGCGTCTGTAAGCACCTCTGTGCAGACATGAAAACGTCGTAAAGGAGATTTTTGTTATGGTTTGTTAAGGACACACAACTCCCTCTCACTTCAGGGAGATTAGAATATTTTTTTCTTTTCATTTGAGTCACTTTCCTCAATAAAAAAAACTTTCAGACAGCATGACTTCATCACTGCTCGTAATGACGGCTCTGTTTGTCAACGGCGCTCCTCCACAAAAACACCACAGACGAATGAAAAAAGAAAAATCCTCACCATTGAAGAGTTTACTCCATTAACATAAAGTAACATTCTGTTAAACCACAGTTTGTTTATTTTCACACTCTCCACAGCTGCAGGCAGCAGGGCAGACCTCTGCTTCTTGTCCAGGCATGAATGAAGGCGTTTGACAGGTGGAGCAGGTTTTTAGGACAGTAACAGAGATTCTGTAGTGTTACGTCTTCCTAGTTGGCCGGCTGCGGCCGCCCCTCTGGGATGAGTGAGGTGAGGAAGGTGCTGATGAAGGACCAGGCGATGGTGAGGAAATTCGGTTCCTGGAGAGCAGCAGCAGCCTGGACCTGGTCCTCTGGACCTCCAACACCTTCTTCACCACTGTCATCATCCTCCATCCCTTCGTCCATCATACGTTCCTGGTAAAGGAGTGGAACATTTTAACCTTTGGATGCTCTGTTTACATTCTTTAACATCTACTTTAACAGAAAGCATTCAGAACTATATATAAGAGTGTTGAGAAAACATTACCATTAACCTTCGCTCTAAAAGCCTTCTAAAAGAGGTCACATTTAACAGTAGTCGACTTAAAGCAGGGGTCTCCAATCCTGGTCCTCTCCGGCCACCATCCTGCAGGTTTTCCTTGTTCCTCTGCTCCAACACACCTGATTTGAATCAATGGGTGATTAACAGGCTTCTGCAGAACATGAAGAGGTGATTTAACCTCTGAATCAGGTGTGTTGGAGCAGAGAAACAGGGAAAACATGCAGGATGGTGGCCCTCCAGGACCAGGATTAGACACCCCTGACTTAAAAAGTGCAGTGCAGAAAGGAGAAGCTTAAAGAAAGTCCTAAACTCACCATTTCCTGTATGTCCTGCTGTCTCTGCCCTTCATTCTGAGGAGCGCCGGGCCGCTCCGCTCCTCTGAGGTTCTGCTGCTCCGGTCTGAAGGGAAACCAACGTGCCTGGTGCCTGAAAACAGCAACAAACTCTCAGGGCTTCCTTTGAAACTCGTTTTAGAAAAGGAGAAACCCAAAAATATCTGCTCACCTATAAAGAACTTGTGTTTATTTCAACAAGAACCTTTTTAATACTGCAAGGAACAAACAAAGCTTTTCTCAGGCTTTTAAATTAGGTAAATAAAACATCAAGTCTCTAAGATCACTGCTGATGTTTTCCTCCTTGGTATTAAGATTAAACCTGAACGCTTCAGGTAAATAAACTGTTAAAAATGAGCTTACACTTGCTAATCCATCTGAAAATGCTCTGACGGAAGAAATGTACTGTAGACAGACAGGAACACCACCAGCCTTGAACTGAACTTTTCAAAGCCTAAACAAGCTTCTTAACAAACAGAACCAAAGACAAAACTCAAAAAAGACCTCATTTTCACTCTAAAAGCCTAGAAAAACCTGAGAGAACTTGACTAACAGAGTTCAAGCTGTGTTATAAATCTCTAAAAGGCTGACTTTCACACCTGTTGAATCTGTAAACTGATTTAACTGTTCGCTGTACTTGTCCCACTTTCCTAAGGAGGGGCATGTCAGGAGCTCCTGGCAGGACTGTGTCTGAGCGTGACTCACAGGTAGATGAGCAGCATGGCTCCAACCACCATGACGAAGCGGCTAAAGGAGGAGTAGAAGTAGACGATGCTGAGCAGGACGCCAGCTCGCGACACGGTGTACAGCCAGTCCAGCCAGTCGTGGTTCAGCTCGTCGTCGTTTAAAACCGGCCCGCCCTGGGCGTTCATCTGGACGGGGTTGGCCGGCTGGTTCTCCTGTAGGGGGTTCTGGGCCGGGTTGGGACCCAGCGGAGGTTGAGTAGCTTCGTCAGGCTGAGCGGGCTGAAGGGGTGAGGAGGGGGGTGAGGCGGGAGGCTGAGCGGCAGCTACAGCAGCTTGACTACAGAGGAGGAACGGAAACACATCAACTCACGTCACGTCGAACAGATCGTTCCACTGACGATCTCTGAGCGCCTACAAACGTTTCTGTCACTCACTAGTGCATGTAGTAATGCCGGGCGTACATCTGCTGCCACCACAGGATCTGCATGGGCACGTACATGGGGTTGGGGGGCATGTCGGCGGGGAGGTCGCCTTGCAGAGGGACCCGGGCTGCATCTGGGCTGTGGAAGAACAGAATACCATAAATCTAACCAACATTTACACAAACCAGAAAACGTTGGTCTTTAAATTCACGCAGCATTTCCCTTTAATCTGACATTTATTGAACTGAAACGTCTTTCAGTCCGACACATTTCAGCCCAGCCCTGCCGGTTCACTCAGTCATCTGTGGCTTTCTGAGAATCTCTGTTAGATGTGGTGCCTGTTCAGGTTTTTACACGACGTTCTGTTTTTAATGAGTCTAAACTGATACGTTTGAGAACAGGAGGAAAATTCTATTTCTATTTTTAAAAAGTGTACAAAAACCTTTTGACATAAGGAGGGTTTTATTCATGTCTGATCACATGAATAATAAACAATCAGCTGTTTTCACCCCGACAGAAAAAAACCCTGATAAGGTGATTAAATCTGCGGGGATTTTTCCAATCTGCTGTTTTATTATAATATTCACTTCACTATAAACACTTTCTATTATCTGAACTTCTATCAGTTAAGATAATAGAAATGTGCATTTCCTTTTTTGCTACGTAGATTTAAAATTAGATGGGAAAAGAGGTGTTTTTAAATTGATATCATTCTGCAAAGACATAATTTTGTTTTGTGGTTAAATTTCAAATTTAAGCTGTTAAACGACTTAGCAATGTTTCTAGTGTAAAAAAATCAGAAGTCATATCAAAATGTATTTATGTCGCACATAAAAAACAACCCTTGTTGACAAAAAATAAGGTATAAAACAGAACTAGCATATTAATTAGACATTTATATATAAGTAGTTTTATTTTTTTATGTGAAAGTGGATCATCTTTTTAAGGTTAGTAAATTCATTCTACTATGTTGGTTTCTATGATGTTTGTCTCTTCAGGTTTAAAGGTCGGTGGAGCAGCTCACCACGGAGGGACGCCGGAGGAGCTCTGGGACGTATGAGGGGGAAAGCCCCCCCGATACCTCAACCCATCGTGAGTTTCTGGGACAGAGGAGGAAGAGTCCGACTGACGGTCCAGATTTGGTGTGGTGGCAGGGGAGGGGGAACCGGTGCCGTCTGAGCTCTGTGACGACAACACAAACACAAAGTGAAACTAAGGTTCTAAAGAAACTCGGCAGACTGCTGTCTGGAAATGATACAGACTCAAAGACCTGTAGTAGGACTGAATAGTTTCCAGCATCTGTCAGAGTTCGTACAAAAAGACATTCTGTTAAATCTGTCACCTGATCAATCGTTAAACCAGCAGATTAAAACAAGGAAGTGTTACGTTTACTCACTCTGGAGTCAGAAGCAGAGGAGCTGGATGGACTCTGAGGCATTGGCGAGCCTGGGGGACCAAGAGAAGTACAATCCAGATGCATCATGTGGAACTCATCCTGCTGCGGGTCAGCCGGGCCGGACGTGAGGGGAGCGACACGATGACAACAGAAAGAGGAAAGTTTACAGCAGAAATGACCAGAATCCAAACACAAAAACCCCCTCCTTTGTTGGGACAACATGCGAGAGCCTGTTTCAGTTCCCCACAGACACATGAGCAACAACTGGACAAACACCACTCCTTTAAATACATTATATCTGTCTTTATTTGTTCTCTTACAGATAAAACTGCTCTAACTGGTTGAGTGTGTAGGGATTAGCTGCACGGCATGTGTTTATTACACGACTGAACTTACTGTTACAACAATCCTTCACGGCTCACAGTTACAAAATCTGTTTAAATACTATTAAATATTAACTGCAACTTGAAACAACCCACTTGGATTTGCAGAATTTGACCGAAAACTATAATTATTACAAGCAAACTTAGTATCTCCTGTATTAAAACATACACAGAAGAGAGTCTTTAAGATGAAGCGATTCCCCAACAAAAAGCCAGATATCAAATTATAACACAATTAAATAATATGAATTAATCTACAGGTATTACAGCTGTAGACAGAGTCAGAGTAAGTCTTACCTTTTTAAAGTCATCGTGTTAAAGGAGCCTTCCTGATTTCACCAACTGCTAATCTCTGAACAGCTGAAAAACAAACAGCATCAAACATGAACACAGAGAAACCAAAAGCAAACCCAGGAAGGCTCGTCGGGAACATCTGCCCCGGGCAACGAAGAACGAAGACATTTCCTGGCAGTCGAGGTAACATGGTGCTTCAGGTTACTACAAATGTTTTCTTTAACGCATCAATATTTATCTACCTGCTTCCAACGTGAACTATCCGACTGACTTCTTAACTGAAGCTGAAACTTTCTACAAATGTTTTCTACATTTTGATGAAATCCATAAAGATCCTGCATTTTAGTCATAGCGTGAAAATAAAACTAAGATTCTGGCTCGCAAATTATTATTATTATGAGATTGCCCACAACTTATGACATTTTCTGCAAGTCCTAATCTTACATCAGCAGGTTGAACAGCTCAAACTGTCAGAGATGGTTGTTCTTCAGTCTGAATGTCCTGATGAGGCTGTTTTTCAGACCTGGTCCAGGAACAAACAGATCAACACAGCCTCTAAAGGGCAGCAGTTTAAATGTGTTTTCCTTTTTTTTGTTTCAAACAACATGACAGCAACAGTTTTTGTTTTAGAGTTACTTCACGGCTTACTAACTTCAAAATGTTCTTCGTGGTAAAACCAGAAAATACTGGATTTTAAAAAATGCTGTTTTTCCTCTTGAAACACGGGTGGGAACGAACCCAGAAAGAGCCTGCAGGTAAAACTGACCCTAAACAGCAGCTAACAGCCGAACCGTCGGCTTGGTTTCATTTCATCTTTGGGATTTTTTAAAATCAACAATTTAAAAAAGAGTTGAGCACTAATTTGATAAATCCACCTAACAACAAAATGATCCAAAGGTTTTTATTTGAGATTTAAAACAAACACAGTTTTCCACTTAAAACTAAATAGAAACTATTAACTTTAAAAGCAGGTTTTTTTCTATAAAACACAGCAGTGTTTGAGTCCAAACTTTGAAAACCTAACTTTTAAATAAAAAGAAAAGACTGAAGGTTTACACAGATTGTTCTCTGAAAACTTTCCAAGCTTCATGAAGAAATTATAAAAACATCAAAACCATTTGAAAAGTGAAACACTCTGGAGAAACCTTCTGTTTTTCCTATAAATTACTGACTTAAAACAGATGCACATTAATTCATTCTGTAATTTGTTGAGTTTAAAATGTAAAAACTTGAGGACGTAACTTTAGATATGATGAGTAATCTGTAAATAATCTGGGAGGATTACATCATTCAACAAATGTTTTAAACAAACAATGAAACAGAAAAGTTTAAGAACAAGATAAAGTTCCAGGAGGTGTTTTAGGAAGTCTTTGGAAGATTTTAATATCATATTTTCTGCATGAAGATCTTTAATTAGGACAAAACTGTAGTTAACACTAAACTGTAGCATCTTGTTTGTTTTAAAACAACTTTCTGTTTTATTAAAATCTAATGCAATAAAGATTTGTTTGATTTCTGGAATAAAAAATGTAATATATTAACTTTTATTGCGGACCATTTTACTTTGAATAAGACTTTAGACTGAAGGTGAAACATAAATAACCATTTTATAATAAAATAAATGAAGACACTGTGAGGTAACTTTTTACTGTTTGTTAATGTTTAAATAATGAACAACACGGACCAGTTTTATTTTAGCTAAAACTTATAGTCTTAATTTAGGAGCAGAAAAGGTTCTGGGACATAATTAAGCAAGAAAACGGATCGGTCCAAACAGAAAGTAAATCTGACACCTACCATCTTACATAATTACCTTTAAACTGTCCAACCAACTCAGCAAAGGGCTAAATCCCCCCAAACAGGCTAAACCAGGAGGTTCTTACTTCACTTTGGGCATTTTTAAACTAAAGTACGAAACCCTGAAGCAAATAAAGAACTATTAATGCCGAGTCAATCTCGGTGTTTCGGGTATTTTGTGATCATGAAGAAAATGATTAGCTTGTTAGCTAAAGCTAGCTTTGCTGTGGTTCCGCAGCGACTGATTATTAAACCGTTTCCGGAGTGACAGCACGTTTATCTGATTAAACATGATCATTAATGTCAGGTTTTACTGCCATAAAGTCGTCTTTTTGTACCTGTTTACTCTCCTGTGGCAGACCGTCGTCTCTTCGTCTCCGCTCGGCTCGCCCCGCTTTGTTGTTGTTGTAATGTCGACTGCGAGCGGAAACCACGTGACCGCCTCGTTCACAACAGCTGATCTGTGGGTTTGCTCCTTACCGGTCTGCCGGCGCACGACCCGGCTACAGTGATGACGGGCGGAGAGGGGGGAGTTTAGTTTTAGATAGAAAGGGAAAAGAGGCGTCACCTTAATAATGAAAATTTATTATGATATTAGCCGTTGATGACGAATGTGCAACAACACTTTCAATAAAATAACCTGCGCACACTGTTTTTAATTTTATATATTCAACAGATTCATTAACTTTATTCATGCATGCTTTAGTTTTAATCTTTGCATTTATTAAAAAAACCCTCACATATAAAAATTAGTGTTTATGTTTATGATATAGGAGGGTATATTAGACGTTAGCTCGTTAGCTCGTTAGCTCCGCTTGAAATGGTGAGCAAACTCCGCCTGCTCAGTGCGCCACTATATTCACCGGTGTTGAAATGGTGCGGACCCAGAAGTTAAGAAATTTAAAATAATGACTAGGAATTAGTTAGAAGTGAGTTATGATGCTAACAAGTGTTTTAACATTTTAAAATAAATATTAAAGTCGTGATAACAAACTAACATTAATAATAAACACTATTTTATTATAAGATCTTATATATAGGGACAGTATTTTATAAATCATTCTATTTTAACCTTAAAATTGTATCTTATTAATATTATTTTAGTTTATTACTGAACAAATATCTGTTGTTTTTCAAAACTGGAGGTGTGTGGGAAACAGAATTTCATGTTTTTGTGTACCATAAGAATGAGAAAAATAAGGAATCAAGTCTTAAACAGACTGGAATAGACCAAATTAACACATTCTTTAGATTTAGATTGTTTTAGTAAACAATAACAGGATTTCTCAACAACGTTTATTCAACCACAAATGACTCATTAGCATCCCTGACAGAACACAGAGGAGGAAAGTGCTTGAAGTTGTTTGTTAGAACTTTTTTTTAGCATTTGATTTTAGATTTTCAAGTTCAACACTCGTATTTTAATGGTTAGGATTTGTGCTTCTTTGTTCTTGGTTACTGCTTCAGTTTGTGCAGAACCTCCTTGGTCAGCTGCTTACTGTATCGGTTGATCTTCCAGTGTCCCGGCATCCATCCCAGCAGAAAACGATGAAAATCGGTCCACGCGAATGCAAACATCTCCCTCCACTCGTTCTCAAGAGCGTCAAAGTCCACGTCTTTTTTCACGCACAGCTTCAGTTCGGTGAAGTAGTGCTCCAACAGAGCCGGCACCCTTTTGTCACACTCCCTCTCGTCCATGCAGCTTCCTAGAAAATACACAACATCTTTCATCCCGCACCCTCCACCAACATACTGAAAGTCCACGGCTGCTACATCCTGTCCACTCCTGGAGAAGCAGAAGTTAGCCAGCTTGGCGTCTCCGTGGACGATGGTCTTGAAGTGGCACTCGTTGAGCTTCCTGTCGATGTCGGCGGCTGCAGCTTTCAGGTCGGCGTCGTCCATGGCCTCCAGCTCGTCAGGCCGGGTCTCCAGGTGCCAGTAGGTACCAACAGGCCACAGACCGTCTGGTTCCACACCCAGGAAGAGAGCGTGGAAGTGGGCAAGCCAGCTCAGGCAAGCCCGTATCTCTCTGTCCCTCACACTGGTCCTAAAAACGACAACATTTACATCCAACATGAACAAAACTCTTCTAAATAATAATGTTTCACTCATTTTCATCTAAAGCCTCTAAGGGCTGGAAAAGAGGGCTTTTTTTTATAATTTTTGGTTTTGTACAGTACAAAAATAGATCAACAAACAGCTAATAAACCTTAGAGGTTCAGCTCTCTTACTGCCAACATAATGTGAGTGTACCTGCTTTTAGTCAGCCCAAAATCCATCAAACTTGAGCCAAATCTTCACGTTCAGCTCATGACTTGTTAGTATCTTGTTAAAAATTCTTAAAACTGAATCCGTTCTTCTCTTAAAAAGGTAAAAATTTCAACTATCTTTAGCTTGTTTGGACTTGTCAGGTATTAATAAAGCTCTTTATTCATCAAACAGGTTATTATTTATTTAGTCTTAATGAGATAAAAGTAGATATTTGACTGAAAGTCTGCAGTGGTCCTACCTCCTCTGGTCATAACCCGCCACATCCAGGTCCTCCAGCAGCATCAGCATCTCGTCGCCATAGGAACGGGCAGCCAGGCAGGATGGGATGCGGCAGCTCGGATTGGTGGAATAGTTCTGGTACCAGTGGGTCTCCACCTGGTAGGACCTGACCTTCCGTCTGTGGGAGCGGTCCGTGTGCTCGGCCTCCTCCGGGAACTTGACGTGCTTGACGACCACCGAGGGCCGCTCGCAGCCGTCCAGGTGCAGCCGAACTATCTCGCCGTAGCCGCTCCACAGAGTCTGGATCTGCGCGCCGACGCGCAGAGACGAGGCTCCGCACGCCTGGAGGATCAGGTCCTGGTACTCCTGCTTCATGTCCGGACGGATCTGAGCCCAGGCGAGCAGACGGTTCAGTTCACATCGCCCAAATGTCGGCGGAAGGACGCTCGGAACCGGTCCATTACGGCTGTAAGGACAAATGAGTGGTTCGTCCTCAGCTTCCTGAAGCGGCGCGCTCTCTTTTTCTTCTTCTACGGTTTAATGGTGGTTGGCAAACCACCTGAAAAGGTGCGTTACCGCCACCTAAGGTGTCGGCAGGACCTTGACAGAAAATAAATCTTATTAAAGGAGAAATGAAGCGTTTTTTTCCGGTTTCCTCTCGTCCTCACAGATAAAGAGAGACAAACTTTACCTTTCCTCTTTCCACCTGTCTCTGACTCTGTTGTTCTCCACCTGATTCTGTTTACGTCTGTTTTACAGATTATCAGTTTTGTGCTGAGACTTTCCGAAGTGTACCCATCAACGTTCCAATGTAAACAAACAACTCGTAATTGTTGGCAACAAAACACAACTTTGCTAAAATTTGTCACAAATTATGTGGTAGACTTTTGGTAGTGAATGATACAAATTTTTGTTGTTATTTTTAACATAGATGATGCACAAATAGAATAAATCTAATCAAAAAAATTGAAAAATCACATATTTTGACAGCTTTTATGGATTTAAGTTTGTTTCTCTCAAAATGACACGATATGTTTTCTCTCTTCTTTATGAGCCTCACATTCCATAAACACAGGCTGAAGTGTTTCTGGTTTACTACATTTATATTATTTTTTATGATTTATTGAAGAGTCTTATTAAATTTGCTATGACCCATTCTCCTTTTCTAATGTTAATAAAACTGGTTTTCTCTCTCTCTTCCATTTCACACATAATCCAGATCTGAAGTTAAACTAGCAGGATTCATCTTGTGGATGAAGTTATTTTGGGACACCATTTCATTATTGTACCCACTTTACAAATAATCAGGAGGTTTGTTTGGTTGATTGTAGCTCATCTGCTGCTGTAAATCCTCTCTCTTTGCTCCATATTTGTATTTGTAATTACTGCTGTCATCATATTTGTAAATTTTGTGTTTTTCTTCCCATAGATACCGGACCGATCCCAGGTCTCTTTCCTGTCCTCTCTAACGCCAGACGGTTCTGGTTCTGGTTCTCCTGGAGGTTTCTTCATGTTAAAATGGAGTCATTTCTTTCCACATTTCTTTCAGTGCTGCTCAGGATGGGAGATCGAGATGAAGTGAAAACTTGTTGCGATCCGCTGGCTTCCTTAGACAGACGGATGACTTTTGTTGTGACTTGGCAATATATAAATAAACTGAATTAAACTGAATTATGTTAACAGAGTTTTATTTCAAGTACACACAGGTTTTTGCTATTGTTAGATTATCATAAAGTGATGCTGCTTGAACACCTTGTAAACAAAGATTAATAATAATTTTTAAAATAAACTTAAACCAATAAAACACACAGATACCGTAAATCACCGTAAATTAAATGATGTATTTTAGGCTCATAACCAGGAATTTTACTCAGCTAAAGCTTGAATGTTGTTTCTCATTTTTAGATCTTTTTGAATAAAAGCTTCTGTTAATCAGCTGAATGTAAGAAAAATACATGAACATAACTTTTGATAACCAGAGTGCTGAATGTCTGCTGTGAGCTGAAACTAAAAGAAGCAGAACATCAGCTAAAAGGCAAAAGGTGCTAGCTAAAGTCGCAGTATGGCAGCTGAAAGCTAAAAGTTGCATAAGAAGACAGAAACAGAACCATCTCGTTGAAGCAGATTTTAAAGAGAATGATGTTTAAAAATGACAAAAACAAAGGTCACAGCACCCATGCTCTGAATGAGTTGAATGTTTTGATATATGAATGACTAAAGTAGAACAAAGTAACAAAGTCACCTTGTTGTGACTACCCTTAAAATAATCCTTACAGTTTACCTTACATATATTATTACTGTATAATACAACAAAGATTGATTGTTTGTTTTATTTACTCAGATTAAAATGCATTTTTCTTCTGTAGTGACGTTTTATCCTTTAAACTCAAGTCCAACACGCCCTCAGTCGTCATCAAGGAGTTTCTTTGACAAAAATCTTTCCATCTGGTTGTTTTAGCCATGTTGTCTGCATAACATCGAGTCCATCTTCAATCAGCTTTAGCTCCATCTGGCAAAAAAAAAAAAAAAAAAACAAGATGTGTTCTCTTATCTCTGAAACCTGACAGAAAACCATTCATCAAGTGCGCTTGAATCGCTAAATATTTGACTTATTTAACAGCAAAAAAATAAAAACACAAAACCTACCACTAAATTAGAATTATTTGTTCTGAGACAAACTACCTCAGTTTTCTGTTTTTAAACGAACGAGCAAAGAAATGTAACATTCTCACATCATAAACTGACACAAAAGGAGGGAGATCATTTAAATTTGTCTAATTTTTTCAGTCCAAGACTTCTACCTTTATTTCACTGTAACTTCTTTTTATTTAGTTGTTTGTTTATTTGCTTTAAGAGGAACCAAAAGACCCAGTAAATGTTTAAAATAAACCCATTACTTCCTGCAGTAATATAGACACTGCATGTTATAAATCTCTAACAAAAAACTTCTTAAAATAGCTTTGAATATACTGCTGATTGTCACATAAAATGCACAATAATTTCATTTTATGTTTCATTTTGACACCAGCGTGTATTAAAAGTGACTTTAGTGCAATAATACAGAAGAATAAAATATATTTTGCCTGCATGCATCTGTCTTTGCGCTAAGAAGAACCAGTTGTCATATTTACCTGTTTTAACAAAGTCTTTTGCACGTTGGGGTGATTTAGATTCAGCGCTGAGGGTGACAGGTTGAGTCTCACTTTGACATACGTCTGTTTGGATTCTATGGTGGAAAAACACAGCGACAGACGAGCACATCAGTTAGGAGTTGTTCGTTTGCTTCAGGTAAAATGATTGCACTCTAAAAAAAGAGGAATTTAAACCACAAATATTTAGAAAATACAGAATTTAATCGTAAACTCTGCATTTTCTGCTAAAACGCAGTGTGAAAACTGTGCTAAATGACTGAACTTTGCTGAAGAAGATGAAACTGAGTTGTTGAAGCTAAAATAAGCAGAACACTAGCTAATAGCCAAAAGTATCAAAAGGCAAGCTAAAAGCTAAAAGCTGTAAAAAGCTAGCTTAAAAGTAAAAGTAGCAAAACCGTAACTAAAACCTGAAAGTAACTAAATGCTACCGAGAAGCTAAAAGTGGCAAAACACTAATTAAACCTAAAGTGAGTTAAAAAGGCTAGCTTAAAGGTTAAAGTTGCTAAACAATAGCTAAAATGTCTTAAATAAGTTAAATATTTTGAAATAGTAACCAAAAGCTATAACATGAATCTCCTGAAGGAGCTGAATGGTTGATATATGAGTGGATATAAAGGCACAAAGTGTGCAGAAGTAATTAGATTGAAATAAAAATCATTAAACAAAGTATTCTCAGAAATCAGGACCTGGGTATTTGCAGGAACAGAAGAACGGATGTCTTTCTGTGCAGTTCCGTCCTCCCCATCGCCCAGATTCGTTCTTCAGCATAGCCGCGCACTCGCTGCTGTCATCACTCCACACCATCTGATCTGCAGACCAGAGTCTCAGAGAGGAGTCCCCCTGGTCCGACCAAACCCAGGGGTCTCTGAAGAGACCGATCCACACCTCCGTGTAGCCGATTATCTCCTGGATGATCCCAGCCTCAACGGGGTTCCTCACACTGGTCAGGTCTGTGTAGAAGGTTCTGCAGAAGGTCTGAGCCGAAGTCCAGCTCATTACTTCGTTAATCAGAATGTACTGAGCTTTTCCATTTTTTAATACTGAGGATAAAAAAATAAATATCTTAGTAATGTTTATTTTCTGGTATTTGAAGGCCTTATTATTATTATCTAATTGCCTGAGTGAATGTGTGTATTCATTTATGAATCACCAGATAAATATTAATGAAACTCTCAGAAAGTAACCAACTCGACCTGATTTAAGATGGCCGCCACTGCTATGCTTTAACAAATGCAAAAATGGTTACAACTGAGAGTCATCCCGAACACATAATGTGAGCACTAACAGATCGCACAAGGAAACTTTGACAAGGCAGCGGGTGATATGCATTTCTTCAAGCGATGCCACTTTTATTCTGAAAACTTTAAAGTAAGTTCTTCTCCTGCACAGGTGAATGTTGCAGAGATTATTTAAGTCCAGGTAGCTGCAGTTTCACAAGGCACAGCAGATTGTTATAGTCTAAATTTAAATGTTTTTCCTCCCTACCAATATCATTAACAAACCAACAGAATTTTAGAAACATTACATTTTAATCTATTTACAAATCATAACATTAAAGACAGAAAAAGGAAATTATATTTGTTGTTTCACTGCCCTTCTATCATCTTATTTATAAATGACTAAAACATTTGATAAACAACAGCTGTTTAAAACTTGAGCTGTTTGTTTGCTCTGTGAGGCAAAGCTTTTGTTTTGAAATTGGTAAAATGAACAAATATTATTGTTATTATTAGTTATTGTCACTATCAATATTTATTTTATCATCTCAGTTTAAGAAAAAAATGCTATGAAATTCAGAACATATAATGTTTTTGTCACAGTTCTTATACAGTGACCAAATACAGTGTGGGAGTTTATCAACATCCTTTTATCCATTCTGGGATTGCAGCAGAAATCTACCTTATATTGGTCTGTAAATTGTCTGTATATTAAATTTAAAATATGTGGTTCTCACCATCAACGCAAACTGAAGGGAGGGTACTGGAACAGGGAAGTGAATACATATATCCCTGTTTGTAAGTCCCACAGTGATAGGTTGGTTGGAAGAACCAAGGCATGTAGTCTTTTTCTCCTTTCTTGTAGAAATCTTTGTGGGTCAGAGACCAGTGCCAGCTCCTGGTCTCCCCTTTCCACATCCCAAACCAGATGGCGTCATCGTATTTGCCCTCGATAAATGACAGGATGTCACCCATCTCCTCCATGTAGTTGAAGGTGGCGAGGTCAATGCACTCCTCCCTGCAGCGGATCTGCGCCTCCTTCCATGTTTTCGGGGTGAAAAATAAAACAAACCTGTATCTGGCAACCTCGTCTGCGCTGGCTTGCAGAAAGGAAAAGCACAGTCCTGCGGGAGGAAAAACATAATCGTACAGTTTGAGTTGCAGTTTTAAAAAGGTTATTCAGGCAACAACAACAACAAAGTCGGCAGCTGTTTTATCGGTTTTAAGAAAAGCACAGAGACATTCGGAGTAACACTAACCTGTGAGCAGAACAAAATGTGTGATTATTTCCATGGCCGTAACGAGGTTCACTGAAAGAGGAAAAATCAGATTTTATTTTAAATATTTATTAAAGGAAGCCCTTCATCTTTTAGAATATAAACATCTAGTGTCTTATAAAAACAAGAATTTCCATAAAAACAGAGCTTAGATTTGTTTTTTTCTCATCACCTTCAACTTTTTTAGTTTGTTCTTGCCACTGAGCATTCAAAAGCTAAAGTTAAAGTATTTCCCTGTGAACAAACTGACAGCAGAGGCCTGTTTGTGAAAACGCAGTTAATGCAGATCCGTTTGGGGTTTCTGAGCCAAAGAGATGAAAACGTGGTGAGATTCAGCTCTGACCTGAAGCAGAACGAGCCAGAGAGGAACCAGGAGTGTGAGAAGAAACAATGGTTGCCTACTGTCTCGTTCTACACACTTTCGAAGCTCACTGATAGTCATGACTTCAGCCCTTTTTTTGGCTCCTTGTTGAGACCCGAGCAGCCGAAGCCACAAAGGCTCAGCGAGAGAAGACTTTTTTACATAAAACTCATGAAAGTCCTGAATTAAGATGAATGCAAAACATCTGCTTGAAGGGCAAGCCAAAGACAAACCCTTAATCCTGACAAGCAAAGTTAAGAGGCAGGGTGATTTTCTATTATTTTTTTAATTTTGATGTTTTTTTCTTAACGAGGCAGGAAAAAAATGGATTTAAATTTTATGTTTTGTGGTCAGTTTAAAGTAGAATTTTAATGGGGGGAAATGCATGTCAGAAATATTGATGGTTTGGGCTTTTATTTATGTGCTGATTTCCTAAAGAGTTACGGGAATCTCCTCCTCTGTCCTGCACTTCTAAAGCTGCTCAAGTACCAGAGTCTGGAAGGAGTCTGGAAGGTACGGGAGCTCAATGTCGCCCCAGAGACGCCTCGAGAAGAAAAACGATAAAAATAACATGTCTCTGTCCAGACTCCGGTGATCTCCCTGCTAACCAAACAATTTTCAACTGAACGCAGCTCCCCAGCAGCCAGTGATACATGCTGGAAACCCTGCAGCTCAGATAAGACAGACTGACATATTTTTAGTTCCGATTATTTCAAGCATTTAAGCAGCAGTGGGCTCCTAAAACAGAAACAGCTGCTTTATTTTAATCTGAAGATAAAAACAGATTAAAAGGAGTCTTTATTTTCTTCATCATCACAAACATACAACTTCACTCTAGGTTTTAAGGTAATGCATCATGGCAGAGATCATAGAAGACACTTACCTGGTGTTTTATGAGCTTAAATAATTAGGCTTTAAAAATGTTGTCCTTTGTTGCAAACTATTAAGTCATTTAACTATATTTTGGATCTTGACTGCAGCGGTCACAAGGCAGAGTATTACGAAGGTATCTTGGAGCAAATAGTTGCTTTAGGGAGGGTTTCCCTGGTCCATATGTGCATTTGTCACATTTAACTATCTGAGAACACTTTTTCCTTAATATGTAAAACTCATGAAAA
The DNA here is from genome assembly GCF_001649575.2 of Kryptolebias marmoratus. Classification (NCBI taxonomy): domain Eukaryota; kingdom Metazoa; phylum Chordata; class Actinopteri; order Cyprinodontiformes; family Rivulidae; genus Kryptolebias; species Kryptolebias marmoratus. The sequence continues at coordinate 3,486,569 of NC_051445.1, read as the reverse complement.
CCCAGAGTTAAGACAAATGCAAAACATCTGTTTGAAGGGCAAAGCAAAGGCAAGCAAAGTTAACAGGCAGGGTGATTTTCTGTTCAATTTGTTTGACTTTTTCTTCTTAATGAGGCAGATAAATTGAAATTTAATTTTATATTTTGTGGTCAGTTTATAGCAGAATGTTAATATGGTTAGATTTTTATCACCATGACATCAACATATACTTTCAGTTGCCCTATGCTTTCTAATAATATTGTATAAAAATGAGTGGGAAATGATGTAGATCCTCATTTAAAAGCACAAAGAAGCAACTAGAACAGATAATCATAACATGAATTATCTTTGCTGTGACCTTATCGTCTCTTCCTTGTGTAGGAAATGTTTACAGCTCATCCTAACTACCTCACTTCAGAGATTAGCTGGTATTTGTTTGTACACAGTTAGCTTTAATGTGTTCAGTCATGTAGACGTCTGAACGCTGACTGAGACATTCCTTCATCTTTTCTTGTTTTACACTTTTTGTTGTAGATTTTCTGCAGTACTTTGGATCAATGTTTTGTTTGCTGCATGACCTGATCGTGGCCAAGTCTCCCATTTTAGGCTAAAGTTTTAGTCTTTTTTCCTGTGGCTGCCAAATAGGCCCAAATCATTACTCCTCCACCACCGTGCCAGACAGTTGCTACAAGCTGTTTGTGTTGATATGTTGTTGATATGTGATGCTGTGTGTTACTGTAAAAACATCTCAACTTTGTTTTTCATCTGCTCAAAGGACGTTGTTTCAGACGTCTCCTAAATTCTGCTGCCATCTTCTTTTTTATTTATTTATTTAAATAAAAACAAGCTTTTTCCTTCCAAACAAGCCATTCAGTCATTTAATTTATTGCTCGTTGCTCAACTTACCTTTTTAACTAATTAACTTCATTCACCAAAACAAACTTTGTATGTACAAATGCTCACAGTGCTTACATGCAGGTAACCTGCTGACAAATGTTGGATATTTTAAATCTAAATTATGAAAAAATGAATAAAAGTACAACACTTGAGCTTGCCAAATACTGAGCCTTCTTCAGTGTATAAACACTTTTCTGACATTTATTTAATAAGTCATTGTTAATGCTTCATACAGTGTTTACACACATGTGAATAACCTTTTTATAAAACATTAATAAATCCTTTTAAATAGGCCCTAACTATGAAGTGGGACTGGAACATATAGTTTTTATTTGCTTTGGTTGTTTTAGTGGCTTCTGTAATAAATTCATTTAAACTGGATCTTTCTTCAGTTATTAATTCATTAGAACCTTATTTTATATTTAGCAAAATACCATATTTTAAAGTGTTTATAAAAAACTTCTTGATGACTTAAATGTCCAAAAAGTAAGTCTTTGATTTGACTCTCTTTAACTAAATGTGAATAAACAAATTATCCCTGGTCTCCAGCCTCCAGTAATCCCTCACACTTCCTCTGCTTATGCAAAAAGGTTTGTCAGTAATAATTAAAAATAAAACAGATTTAGATAACAAGTGTTGAACCAAAGTGATGCTCAATGAGATTGGTCAAATCAAGAGCCATGAAATAGCAACCTACTTAGCTTAGCTTACTTAAGCCTGTATTTTTTATTTCAAATGTACATAATGTATCTACTTTTCTACTCCAGAGACAGCTGACTTCAAAATAGGTGCCAGACATAACTGTACACAATCAGGAGTCCAGTCTAATGGGAATGTGGGACCCACATTAAAAAACAAGAAACAAGGAAGCTAGTTCCACCTGGCTATCTGCACATGACAATTAATCTTCTGTACTTCAGCATCAAAACCTTTAAAAGACTCGTTTCCACCTTCAGCAGGAAAAAGGAAGAGGAAACTGCAGTTTTAGTCGTCGCTCTTCCAATAAAAGCACAGCTGAGGTTTTTAGGAAGGTCTAAGGATATTTTTTTGTGTCTTATTAAAATTTAGCTTACTCTTTTATTTAATGTAACTGTTTGAAATAACCTGATCTATACTAAGCTATGATCCTGTAACTGTTTCATGGTATAAATGAAATGCATCAGTTTTTATTCTTTACAGAACCATAAAGAGGTCACATGGGGATCAATCATAATTAAGTAAGAAATTTCAGTGTTTACAGTAACTTAGTTAAAAAGAAGATCAAATGCAATAAATACATAAAAAACAATCTCAAAACAACTTCAACTCAAATGATTGGAACTATTTAGAAATTAAATAAACCAGAGTTGTCTATTTTGACTCTTTCTGTTTGCAATTTTGAGATTTTGTCAGCGACTGCCAAGAAATAATCCTGTAACAACAAATGTCTAACAAGGTCTGCCCTTGAAATGGATTAGCGCACACTTTGCATGCTGTTTTAGACGTGAGGTTTCCATGTAATTTTCATTCAGTGGAAGAAACATTCAGTCCAGCTGGTGAAGGAAAGCACACACACCTAACCAACACAACACGGAAACAACACAGCGTGAACTATAGCCACTAAAATCACTTCATGAACGCTCAAACTACTTCATAGGAAGATTCAAGAAAGAAAGAAAGAAAGACTAATGCAAGAACCTAATGAATATTAAACTGAAAGAACAATTAAAGGATATAATCAGGCTAGATGTTGGCATTAAAGCATTCAAAGGTTCAGGATTTTAAATACAACAATTATAAAGTTTGAAACAAAATCTGCACATTTTAGAAATGCTGAGCAATGCTTAAAAATTAAACTGTGTGAAATGTGTGGTTTACATCATATATTTGTTGTGTTTGTTACTTTGGACTTAAGGGAATTCTGTATTGAGAAATGCATTGATCAAAAACTGCAAAATAAAATAAAAAATGATATTAAAAATATGGGAAAAACTTACTGCTTCATTGGCTCAAATTTAAACCTAAAAAATAAATTTTAATAACTTTTCCACTGATGTTTTGCAAGTCTTTCCATCTCTCCTTTTAATTATGCTTTTAATAAATTAGATGAGGAATAAATTAAAACACAAAATCACATTTTTGTTCACATGAAGCATTTCGGTCATGAATGAACATTTTGGACTCTCGTGGATCTGATCATTTTGTTAAAGAACGTAGGGGTGATAATGCCGTTTGATTAAAAGTTTGCAAAAGCAGGAACTTCTCTTACAATATATATAGAGAGTTTCTTGTGTGTACAATATTTATGTTGAGTTTAAAAAAACATTGATTTAATTTTCCATAGTACCGTTTTGTTTTTTAGAGTAGATTTGTCGACACGCAGTGCACCCCTCCTAACAGACACAAGTGGTACATTCCAAATGACAGCTCGCCTTCAGTTAGCATTCATGCTCGAGCATCACACTATCAGAGCCAAGGACAACATTGATTTATATGGAAACCTGACATAAATCTGGTGTCGTTGTTGTTTTATTTGAAGCTGTGAGCCACCGACATGTCTGCGCCTAAGAAGGGAGACTTGTCTTCAAGTGAAAAGGAGTTGTTTGAGGTTATAACTGCGGGTAAGCCTCTTCGGCTAACGCTAATCCCTGCTTGTTAGCTTGTAGGAAGACATGCATGATGCTAATAGATGACTGTCAGAGTATACATTTTTACTGCTTTACAACTTCACAGCTTAATTATTGTAATAAGTACCTGGTAGGTTTTTATCTGTAACAGTTAATAGTTACAAAAAGCATGTTTATTTGGCTTGCTGCAGCTCAGAGCTGCAGGATTTGAACAACTTTTTACAGCCAGCTGAAGTGTAAAAGCTTTGTTTGAGAGTTTATTCTGCACATGAAGTCTGGATCTGTGTCTGTGCTAAAATAATTGGAGTTTTGTTCCTGTAGGAAATGTTCAGGAAGCCTTCAGGCTGCTGGGCTGTAAGGATGTTCGAGTTAACTGTCTGGATGAGGTAATTTTACAGAAATAAACACAAACATCCTGACTTTAACTCTCATTTAAAAGGTTTTATTCTCACCACTTCCATATAGCTTGTTAAACTAATTTTTCATTTGTGTGTTTGAACATCACAGTCATTCTTTAATTGCTTTTCATATGAATAAATATAGACATTTGACTGACTTAAAAAAACTTGTTTATTGTTATTTTTAGCTGAAACATGTAAAGAATATTATTGGCAGGATTTATCCGTGAAGGGTTTTATCAGCTGTCAAAAACAATTCAAATGTTAAACTACATTATAACTTTTTATTTTACAAATGAGATTTAATGTCTTTCAGGACAGTAGTTTATTTTTATAAAGAAGAAAACTTTAATATTTCAAACCAGATGTTAAAAAGGGATGTTTTTAATTAACTGTTTGAATTTTTGCTGCGATTTAGAAACTGTTTAGTGCAGCTTTTCTCAAGTTCTTGAGATTATGTATTTTGAGTATCTTTGTTTTGAACAGAAAATGTGTCAGAATAATTTTTATTTAATTTTAATATATTAGCCCCAAGTTCAGAGGAATCCCTTTCAGCTTAAAAGTCATGATTCCAATTTAATGTATCATCTATACTGGTTTTTGTTAGACAGTATAATAAAAGGTTTTTGTTTGAGTGGTTTTATTTATTTGTTTAACTGTCTGATCACCAGTATGGGATGACTCCTCTCATGCACGCTGCGTACAAAGGAAAAGCAGACATGTGCAAGCTGCTGCTGCGGCACGGAGCGGACGTGAACTGCAACGAACACGAGCACGGATACACGGCGCTGATGTTTGCAGGCCTGTCAGGTGAGTTTCAGAGTAACATGGTATGAATAGCATACAATGCTGTGTTTTATTAAAAGAAAAAAGAAATCATTTTTAGAGTTGAGTTGACCTCTGTGCCCTCAGGAAAGACCGACATCACGTGGATGATGCTGGACGCCGGAGCAGAAACAGACGTGACCAACTCAGTTGGACGGACGGCTGCGCAGATGGCAGCTTTTGTTGGTTAGCTCGTGATTTGTTCTTATTTTATTTAGGTCACAAATGTATTTTGTTTTTGTCATTCTTCATCTGTTGACAGAGATGGATGGAAATATTGAGATGAAGACTGTCAATCGATGATCCTTAAATATATTTTAGTTTTTACTGAAACATTTGAGTAAATGATCAAAACCTTGTGTTGTCAGGTGTAGCTTTGTTCCATTTGTGATCTGATAAACACCAGAAAAATGCAGGATTAACTTTATTTTCAGTATAAAAAATAAGTAAGCTTTCTCTCCTTTTCACCTTTAGGTCAACACGACTGTGTCACAGTAATCAACAACTACTTTTCCCGTGCCAGACTGGATTACTACACTAAGCCCCAGGGTTTGGAGAAGGAACCCAAGCTGCCGCCCAAACTGGCCGGACCCCTTCACAAGATCATCATGAGCACTAACTTAAATCCTGTGAAGGTGAGGTGTCACCAGACGGGGTGAAGTTCCCGATGAACTTCTTCTCCGCAATGACCTTAAAACATCCTGTGTAGCAGAATAAGAAGAAATAAGAGCAGAGAAGTGTGCACTTTTAACGCTGAAATCTTCTTTTTTTTTCCCCCAGTTAGTGATGCTGGTGAAAGAAAACCCACTGCTTGCAGAGGTGGAGGCTCTGGATAAATGTCGACGGGTGATGGAGCTCATCTGTGAGAAGTGCATCAAGCAGCAGGACATGAATGAGGTTTTGGCCATGAAGATGCACTACATCAGCTGCGTGCTGGGAAAGTGTTCCTCCTTCCTCAAAGACCGCGAGGACAAGCTGGAAGGCCTCATAAAGAGGTAGGACCAGGAGAGGAGAATCGGGTTCATCATGTATTCAACATGAAAACATCCTTTTCTGTGATGTTTTTATGTTAATATGATTAATTTGAGTTTTAGTTTTGTGGTTTTTGTTCCTGGCCTGATAGACAGGCTTCTTATTTCTCCCAGATCTTCTTAGAAAAACCAAAATGTGCCTGGAGGGATTTTATTCTTTAATTTTGTCAGCTAATCATTCCATTTTAGGCTGTTTTTTAAAGTGAATTACCCCTGAATCTTATTCTGTTCCCATGTGATGATATTATTAACATGTTTGACCTTTCTTCCTGCCCCTCCCCAGTTTGCTAAAAGGTCGGGACAGCGACGGTTTCCCCGTGTTTCAGGAGAAGTTTATCAGAGAGTGCGTCCGTAAGTTCCCGTACTGCGAGGCCACGCTGCTGCAGCAGCTGGTCCGCAGCATCGCTCCTGTGGAGATCGTGAGTTTGGACTCCAAACTTCCTGTTCATTAAAGCTTTTATATATGTCTCCTGCTCAGGAGAGGAATTCTGAGAGGCTTGAAAAGTGAAACTGGATTGAAATTGACTTTATTTAAGACACTTTAATTGAAATGAATCAGGTGTATTTATTTTTATTTCCGCAGCGTCAGTTTCCTTTTCCTCTTCCTGTTCCTGCAGGGGAACGACCCCACGGCTCTGTCTGTGCTGACTCAGGCCATCACGGGTCAGGTCGGCTTCATGGACGTCGAGTTCTGCACGACCTGCGGGGAGAAAGGAGCTGAGAAAAGATGCTCCATCTGTAAAATGGTGAGTACCAAACTTCAGGAATAACCTGTCCACAATTATCCAGTCTTATTTAAATAAAAAGATCTTTAGAGAATTGTTCACCTTTTACTGATTAATCTTAACACTGACCACAAAAATAAACTCATTTATAGATTGCAAGTTTTAATTTATTATTTTATATTCCAGGTTATCTACTGTGGCCAAACTTGCCAAAAAATGCACTGGTTCACTCACAAAAAAGTCTGTAAGAAGCTTCAAGAGCAACGAGAAAAGCAGGAAGCAGAAACGGCCAACCTGAGGGCGCAGCAGAGCAAAGGTATTTTCTCTGAGAGCCTAAAGTGGGAAACAGATAAACACGGAAACAGCTGCTTGTTTCACACAAGCTGCATGTTATTTGAAGAAGTAAAAGCTTACCAGGGGTGTAACGGTGCGTGTATTTGTACCGGACCATCACAGTACAGGTGTCTCGGACGAATGCACGGATCAGACCACAGATATGTTGATCAGTCACCTCTCTGATCCTGAGGAGCGAGCTCACGCTTCTTTGATTATTTGTTGCCAAAACAGAAAAGGAGTCAGAAAAGCTGTCTTCACAGATTTGCACCGTAGGCGTGAAGCCCAGAGCAGGGAAGTTCAGCGCTGGTTACAGGGAGACAGAAATATCCAGGAGGAGGCTCGCTCTTCCTTCATGTGTCTGACGCTACGTCAGAGAATAGTTCTGACGAGGAGGAGGAGAAAACAAACAAGCAGCCTCGTTTGGAGATCGAGACTCCTTCAGCTGATGCTCCTGCAGCACATTTATCCCACACTGTCTGTTTGTGTGTGAGCTGCCGCCGTGCGCTCTGCCCGCAGACCTCCCGCTCTGTGGAGAGCTGCGCTGAACAAGAAGCCATGACTTCTTTCGTTTTTGGTCTTATCTTGTTGGAATGAGCTGGGACTGGTGCAGCTCGGGGGTCAGCACCACGGTCCTGTAATCCCGAGGCTGCAGGTCGGAGCCCAGGCTGCATCAGGAAGGGCATCCGGCGTAAAACAACTAAGAAATCTTTCACGTCTTTCGCTCGCTGTGGCGCCCCCTGAAGAAGAGAGCAGCCGAAAGAAAAACGTCTTGTTGGAGTGAGCTGCTGCCTTAGATCATCTCCACCACCAAGAGGGGGTTGGTTTCCTGTCTCAGCCTCTGCCAGTGTTATTGTTCATTAAATTAAAGAAAAGCATCTGGCTTTTTATTTATTTTTTCCTGTTGTACCAAACCGTGACTCTCAGGTGCATCGTTACGTACATCTTTGTTGTTTGCTAAAGTGGGTTAAATCTCAGCTCTTTCAGATTGTGTTTCATCTGTCAGAAAGTCAAACATTTTCATTTTAAAATGAGTAAGAAGTAATTTAAAATCTCATCTTGTTATTTACTTCTTTACTGTAAGGACTTTATCTCATTTATACTTTTAAAACCAATCAGATGGTGTCATTTCCTCCTATAATCCAGATTTTTAACATGATGACGGTTGACTGTTTCATTTCAGAGGAGAGTAAAGAAGTTCAGGAGGCCACAGACTCCATGCAGGAGCTGACAGTGGAAACCGCCTCTTTAGACTCTGCTGCAGAAACGTCGAACTCCACCTCCATCACAGCTGCTGAAAACTGAGGAACAACCGAGGAACATCCACCACCTTTTCCTGAGTCCACTCACCTGCAAACAGGAAACTGACACGAAGACAGAGACTGGTCCAACGAGAGAGGAAACTGTATTTATTACCAGCCTGAATCTGTCACCAGAACATTCTGAGGTGGATCTGTGGCTCCTTCGTCTTTTTGTCTGTTCTGATATAATCTTCTGAGTGTCAGTTCCACGCAGGCTGATGTGTTTGTTTGGTTGAGTCTGTGGAAAGACACACGAAGAGCTAAAGAGTCACAGTGTTGTTAAAACTGCCTTAAGAAACTGTAGCAAACCACGAGGAGGAAGGAAGTGTTTGTTTGCTGTTTGGTCCAATAACCCCTGTGAGTAAAGCATGGCTTCTTCAAACTGACCAAAAATGGAATGTGGATATTTTTAAATGTAAGTTTAAGTTGAAGTTTTGTAAAATAAAACGTTCGTGCTCAGGATTTTTTCAAATCAGAGGTAAATGGAAATCTTCCTAAAATTGAACATTTTTGTCAAGCATTGTTGTAAACAGCACAGTAATATTTTGTCAATTAAAAATAAAAGAATCTGTTGAAAATATCATCACTGTATTTTTGTTCAAACTGATGTTAAACATGTTCGGTGTGTGAATGTTTGCTCTAAATGCAGAAAACGGATCGGATGTCAAGCTTGATGAATAAAAAGAAATTTCTCCCTTTCCCATAAATTATTTAAATCATTTACTAACATAGTCTTAATTTTTTCACATTTGTAAACTCTGTTAGAATAATGATCTGAAGTAAGCATATGTTTAAGTATTCATTTTATGTTCGTTATGAGAATGGTAGCTTTGCTCTCCAGTTTAAAGGAAAAAACAAAAATTTAATTTATTGTAAAATTTAAAGAAGGTTCAGGAACATAAGTTATCATCAAGGATTAAATGGTTATTATTCAGTCAACGTTTCCACAGAAAGTAAAACCTTGATAAGTCAAAACTAATGGAAAGATTTATTTTCTAAAAACATAAAATAGTTTCTTTGATTCCATTACATTTCAAAACAAAACTTTTGTTTTGCTTTAAATGTCAACATACTAAAATGCTCTTTTTTTTGTTAAAATGATTACATCCACCAGATGGCGCTGTTGCCCCGGAATTGATAAGTGAAGTCTGTCGATCATTATTAAAGATTCAGGGAAATACACACAGCCTCCAGAAGAGATCCTCTGTGGTGGAGTCCATCCATCCATCCATCCATCCATCCATCCATTTTTTTCTGTTTTTTCAGTGGTCAGGTTGTTGGGTAACAGGTTCAGGAGGGAAACCCAGACATCTGTGACACTCCTAGCTCCTACTGAGGGATTCCCAAGGTGTTCCCTGGCCAGAGAGAATATAAGATCATTCCAGTGAGTTCTGGATCTTCTCTGAGGTTTCCTCCCAGTGGGACAGGCCCAGAAGGCATCCTAATCAGATGCCCGGATCACCTCAGCTGACTCCTTTGGATGAGGAGGAGCAACAGATCTACTCTGAGCTGGAGGTAATATCTCTCTGGAGGCTTATCTCCAAGGCTGAGCCCAGCCACCCTACAGAGAAATGTCATTTCAGCTGCTTTTATCTGGAATCTTGTTCTTTCAGTCATGATCATTACCTCCTGGCCGTAAGTGAGCGTTGGAGCATAGACGACCAATAAATGAAAGGTTTCTCCTTTCAGCTTAGCTCTTTCTTCACCACAGCAGACTGGAGCAACTGACTTGCCACCTGTCCAGGGTGTCCCCCGCCTCTCGCACAGAGCGAAAGGCACCAGCTCCACTTGACCCGGAATGGAGAAGCAGGTGAAGAAAATGGATGGATGGATGGGATGCAGCTTGAATAACTGAGCAAAGATTATCTGTCCCCACATTTAAACATTTCAAGCACCAACAACTTTTTTATTGTAGTGTTTGCATTAAAAGCTGCAAACACTTAAAAGAACAGCGAGTAAATTAGTTTCTCTGTGTGTTACAGCAATAACAGGAGTGATTCAGAAGCAATCTATCATCCATTGTTTGTTTTCATTTGGGATCTTTTCCAAACTGTGTTACCACCACAGGGACCCTTCTCTTTTGGCCTTACTTACCTTTATCTGCCCCCCTCCCTCGTGCCTTCACACACCTCTTATTACAGCATACGGGCACTTCCTGATCACACTCCTGCCATGCTGCTTGTCGATATGTAGTTAACCTTCAGCCACCTTTCAGTAACAATGAGGGTCGGAGGCCGCTGCTGAGTTTCAGCATGCAGAGAGAGGGAAGCACCTCTCACTTTTCTCTTTCTTTCCATAGCAAGAACACAAAAGCTGGCGCCTATCATATTTGCTTTTCAGCATTTATTTAACCCAGTCCCGTAAGAAGCTCAAAGAGGTGGCGAAGGGTAAACAGTGTTCTGGGAAGAGGTGGCCGTGTTGTCCTTTATTTTCTTTCAGAAGTGGACTGAATGAGCTCCGGGTGTCTCTGTTTGAGGAGGAACAAAAGAGACAGGAAACAATAACAGAGGCTGAGTGTGAAGGACTGAAAAACAGGAGTTTAGTACTGGAGAAGCTCCAAAATGCAAAACAACAAGCAACAGTTCTTCCACAAAATCCAGAAATGAGAGGCCTGATTCTCTGGCTAAAAGTCCCACAATCTTAAAAGTTTAATAGATGCTAAATGAGGTGAATTTCTTAATTCTTGAAGCTGTTTCACTTCACATCTGAAAGCTCGGGTTAGATTTTCACAAAATAAAAACATTAATCCAGTTGTCTTTTATTAAACTCTGGATGACAGAGAATCTACACCAACAAAGAGTCCTAAAAATAAAGTTATGTGCAAATCTGTCAGGAATGCACAGGAGTAACAACAAATGGGATTAACTCATAAAATACAGAAGTAGTTGGCTTGTTAGGATGTTAACCTTTGTCATATTTGCAATTCTTTTCATAATACCTTATTGTTGATGTTTTCTTTCCAACAGTTTTCAGCTTCTGAAGAGTTTTAGGCACAGATGTTGCACAATGTGTAGTGCTTGGAGTGTGCATTGGGTGTAACTCTCAGCTACTACCACACCAAACTTACCTAATGTCTTTAAAAGCTGAGTTATGGACATGTTGAACTGGCTTGACTCCAAAATCTAATTTATTGATGTACGCCTAATGATTTTTCCCTGAAACTTTCATTAAAGTCTGTCCATAAGATATTTTGCTAACAATACAGACAAACGGACACAGGAAAACCAGTAACATTCCACCTGTGGGCGATTATGAGATAATTACATCTTCAGGTTTTCTTATCCTGAAAACAGGCGACATCCCTAAAAACTGCTTTGTGATCATCAGACGCGCTCATGTTTCAGCTCACATGTGTCGCTAACAGATCAGCTTTCATTCACTTGAGCAACAATTAGTGTCTTTGCACTCATCTTATCAGTCAGACAAGCCAGATTAGAGTGTTCCCCACAAAGGTTCCCCCCCTTGTTTTGTACGGCCCACACAAAGACTCCAGAGAGTCTGGGCAGCGCATCGTTAGACGTGGAACTGACACTCAGCCAGCGTCACCCTTTATTCTTAAATCCAACACACACCTGAGGGGAAAAAACTAAACACAGGAAAAGCCTAAAATAACAAAATAAAGAAGGTAAAACACAGAACATGTCAAATTATAACCCACCATTAAAGGTTAATGTTTTTGCCTGTGTCTGTATTTTAAAATATCAAAAGATCTCATGAATCACTGAACTAAAGCTGACATCCAGAACTGATTAAACTTCGGAGTTAACCCAATTCAAGATGGCCGCCACAACAAACTGACCTTAGAAGACACAAAAAATGGCTTCAACTCATGCAAGCCTATATTGTTTATTTGTTAGCAAAATATCCCAAAAACCACTGGACAGATTTCAATGAAACTCTCAGAAGGTGCACATCTGATAAACCTTTGGAGCCAACCAATTCAAGATGGCCACCATAGCTAATAGACACTAGCTGACACACAGATATTGAGCTAAAATGTGGTGTGGTAGTAGCTGACAGTCATTGACTGGTCCTATTCTAAGGGCTTGCTGATTATGTTAGCACTTTGGGATATTTTATCTTGAAGGTTTGACCAAAATGGCTAAAACTGTCATTTCTCTTCATAAGATCATCTTTGTCTAAAACTCTGGTATGAAAGGCGGCGGGCGATATGCATTCCTTCATGCAACCCTTTAGTTATTTTATGGTTTGTAATAAAGGCTGTCACCTTTAACTGCATTCTGTGCAGTGGTATTATGTCAGTAACTCTTCAACATTCAGGCTAAAATTAAAACTCTTCAAAATAAAAGCCCTAAACTGGGCGGAGTTATCTAACCATCTCGATTATTGGCGACCAATCAGGACCTCGTAAAGTAATCGCACCTGAGTATCTGCTGGAGTAAGAGGCGGGCTGCCTCGTGTATAAAACCCTTGTCTTCTCACACAGAGGCTCATCCAGCTGTGGCACATCTGTCTCACCATCTTTGATTTGACTCTTTCATCCTCAGAATAAACCACCATGCGCCTCAGAGCGCGCGCTCCGTGCCGTTCCCTCCTCTTCTTCTGCATCCTCCTGAGGAGCTGCCAAGCCTTCAAGAACGACGCCACGGAGCGGCTGCTTCCGCACGTGAGCGCGCCGGTGCCGGTGTCGGTTCCGGTGTCGGTGCCGGAGCCGCAGAGCAATGTGTCGCTGAACCGCGCGCGGAGCGGCGGGAGAGGAGCGGGCGGCGGGGCGCAGGAGCGAGGCGGTGAGTGGAGGAGGCGTCCCCTCCAATTCATTCATTAGTTCTTGGGTTCGCAGGTCACGCAGATAAGAGAACATAACTCTGTTAAAATCCAAAATATGTTTAAACATCAGTAATTTATTTTTGTCTTTTAACTCAGTGGTTCCCAGAGTTGGAGTCAGCGCCTCAGGATTGGTTGCAAAACGTTGATTTATGAGTCTTATGATGATTTCCAGAAAAGAAATCAATAAAATGTATTTTTGTTTAACCACATAAGTTAAAACGTGCTGCAATAAGTAAATAAAATCAGTCTAAAGGTGGATGTGACCCTCATGTTCCTGTTTAATTGATCTAATTGCAGTGTTGGCAAACTTTAGCCAAAGCTTTCAGGTCACAAGTTATTTTGTGGCTCAGAAGTTGAGCCTGGGAAGTCAGCTAAAATAGCACTTAAACAGGCTGCTCTTTTTAAAATAAACCTTCTATTTGAAATGTTATTGCTTTATTTTTTCAATCAAATTAATAAAAAATACATTTAGTTTTGTTTGTAAGCTTAGATCAAATGTTTTTTATCACCAGATGTGGTTTAACTAACATGGTTTTGCGATGCGGTAAATAAGCAATTTTAGATCAACCAAAACTATCTATCAAAAATATATGTAAATATTTGAAATCTTTTTAAAACAATATGGCGCTCCACTCTTTTTTGGTCCATTTTAGCAGAGTTTAATATAATAAAAACATTTGTTTGTTCGTCCTTTTTAGGTGCACACAGGTATGTAAGAAAAAATGATACGACCACAATCGAAACCTAGAGATAGATCAATGAATCGGCTGATATCAGACACACATCCCTGTGCATACTTAATCAGTTACTAAATAGGGAAATGAAGATGCATTAGCAGCTGCTACAGCCAGCTTACTGTAACCCACAGTTCAGTTTTTTAAATGAGTTTGCTCTTCTGAACATTATGTTGACCAAAAATGAAAAAAATCGGTGTTGTGTCTCAGCCATTTGCTGCCCTGATTTTAAAAAATCGACATTTCATCAACGATATCTACGTCGACGCTGAGACTTTTCCTCTGTCCATCACCAGAGTGAGCTGTGGCAACACAAAACACACCTGGCTGGACACCAGGCAGCTGAGCTTTTCTCCTGCACAAATGTTAATCTGAGCTCTCCCTGTTTGTGACCCTGATGGATGGACTGGGGGGGGGTGAAGATGGAGCCTCTTTATTCATCCGCCGCTGTCACTGAGCTGTATGGAGCTTTGTGAACGGAGGTGGTCTTGGGTTACAGTAGTGGTGGGGAGAGCAGGGTGACAGTGTTTGTAGCCTGCAGGAGAAAAATACTACCTGCACAGATAAAACCTTCCTCCTGATTCATGCCTTTTTTTTCTAAAGATAGTCAAAGGTTCAAGAAAAAGGTCAAAGTGCTGTTTTGCTGCATTCTTGTTTTGTGACTAATTTGAAACAATGTCAAACATCATTCTTCCTAATTTTTCACTTCTTATTCTGTCTCTCCACAGATCAAAGTCAGATTGGATGCAGAGAGCTGAGATCCACCAAGTACATCTCTGACGGCCACTGCACAAGCATCAACCCTATCAAGGAGCTGGTGTGTGCAGGCGAGTGTCTCCCAGCTCAGATGCTTGAAAACTGGATCGGCGGGGCTCATGGCAGAAAGTTCTGGGCTCGCAGGAGCGGTAACCACGACTGGCGGTGTGTTAATGACAAAACCCGCACCCAGCGCATCCGGCTGCAGTGCCAGGACGGCAGCACGAGAACATATAAAATCACCGTGGTCACTTCTTGCAAGTGCAAGAGGTACTCGAGACAGCACAACGAGTCGGGTCACAAGTTCGAGGATCCTGCCGTGTTGCCGCCGCAGCTCCTGCACAAACACAAATCCAAGAGCAAGAGGAGGCTGGGGAAGAAGCATCTGAGTGAAAACTGGCATGAAACTGAACCCTAAGAGCTGGAAGACATCCAGACTGACTCTAAACCTTTGGGATGTTTGTCTCTGTGACATCTGGAGGTTACAGTTGTGGATTATTACTCTATGACACAAGAAGCTGCTTCTACATAAAGATGGAGACTTGGCCATGCTAAGGACATTTAAATAAAATGTGAACAGAACTGGGTAGTACAGTCTGAGGAGCTCGTTGTTCCTGTTTATGCATTCCTATATTGATTTTGCATGCTGATGAACTGCAGCCTAAGGCACCAAAACTAGTTTAAAAAAGCTGAACTATTAAAAATCCAGTGTAAATATTTGTACATATAATAAATTCTTACTGGCATTTTGAAGTATGACTATGTGTATAAGATTTTACAATGTAAAAAAATATGATGTATGATTTAATATTTATATATATTGAAGCATAGCTGATAAAATTCTGTTTAAATGATTTCAGCATTTGATTGAAATCTGATTAATCAATAATGTAATAACCTTTTTTTTTTAAATAAATCAAATATTTTCCTCATGTGTTCTTTCTAGTGTTAAATAATGGTTCACAAAGTTGCACTGACAGGAGAACAGGAGCCATAAACAATCACAAATTGGAAATGAATTCTATTTTTCAAACACAGAAACACAAATCTATTATCAGCGGATATAAACAGAACGCTGTATGCATTATCATTTCCTTAAAATCAAAGCTTTATATTGCAAAATGATGTTAAGCATTACCACATGGTGTGTTTGGATACTTTCAGCATCTATTTGCAGATTCTGAAGTCTACAGGCAGCAGCTGCAGATTACAAATCTGCTGGAATGTACTTGAACATTACACTGTTTTCAAAATAAAATCAGAAATTACATTGAAGTGCTCTGATGATATTTCACATTGCACACTGAAGTCCAAAAATATGCATTACACGATATTCACATAGATTTCCAATGACTTGTGAGAACTCAAAAGACAAAAAAACATGTACAACTTCCTAATTAAAACTAATAAAATTAAAGAACCCAGAGTTTTAAAGAAGACCACGACTTGTTACATTATTTACTTGCTTTCTTAGCCTATTAGTGCTTTGCAAATTCAGAAGTCTGAAACTGAAAAAAAAATTAAATTGAGTACTAATAATGTAAAATAATCCAGACTTTATAGCTATGCAATTCTTTGGAATATGTTTAGTTTGTCCTTTACAAACGGCATAAACAGTTTACTTTAGAGAAGAGCAGTTTATTCAGGGTTGTTGACTCATGAGTGCTCAACACTGATTTGGATTTTCATGGTTTTCAGAGCAACTTGTGCCACAACCTAGACTTTTATTTTGAAAGTATTTAGCGGAAGTGCAGCAGCAGCATTGCTAGCTTCACAGCGGTGATTTCTCGCTTCTCCAGTCACGTTGCTACACTCGCATCCATCCCGCCCACTGAAGCGGGAATGACCCGATTTCGGGAAAACAAATATCTTTTGACGTCCTTCCATCCATGAGCTGATGGAGGTCAGTCACGCCAAAGTGCCTGGCGGTGACAGTGGCCCGGGCAGGCCCTCTCATCCCGGGCTTTTCCTAACCGGGGAGGCCGGGAAGAGCGACCACCTGAGCGCGGGACGCACCGTGGACTTTCCGGTGTCGGTGATCCTTCCTGCCGGCGGCACCGGAGAGAGAACCGGACTGCAAACACCAAAACAGTTCTGTTCGTTCCTGGGTAGACCGCTCATTAGCTACACTATCCAGGCTTTTGAGAGGTAGGAATAAACAAAGTAAACAAAAACAAACAAACAGCTGGCAAGTCCCAATTCAGTTATCACCAGGGGCGTACCTATAAAATCAAGGGCCCTTAGTGCAAAAGATTCTAGTTGGGCCCCAATAAGTTTTATACTCTGAACAGTTTGTCAGTCTTCCATCAAATAAAGTTATAATGTTAAACATGCATTTAATTAATCAAATGTACTAATTGCTTTTGGTTATTGCCATTTTAGATATGAGAATGTCAAAAATAATAATAGTAATAAAAAAAGTTGGATGTTGCTCTCACCCACAGTAATCTTTGCAGGATGAATAAAGTAGTGCTTTTGTCATTTTAGTGCAGTTAAAGGCTAATTTAATATATTATTCATTTATATTTATTGTGTGCAAAGTGCCTGCAGGAAATCAGCAAGAATATTGACTCATCTGTCCTCTTCTTTTAGTTGTGTTTACATTTTTCTCCCAGCTTGTAAGATTTATGCAGCGCTTCACATCTTGTTTCCTGTTTTTGGTGTACTTTTCTTGCAGCCTTACAGCGCCACATACAGGCCTGGCATGGTTACTGTAACTCTTTGTGTCATTTAAATGATCGTTTGTATCCAGAATCCTTTATTTAGTCTCCTCTTTCTGAAGTGTACCGTTTTAGAGTCCTCTTGTGAATCGCATAATTGCTGTGGGAGTTGTGCATCGGTACAGGCTCAAAGCAGATTTCGAGGTGTAAAACAACTCTTAAGGAGTTTCAGTGAAAACAAATTATGGCTTTAGCAGACATGACCTCTAAGGATCTATAGTTTAACTGATTTTAAGGAGTAAATCGACTCATTAATAGATGCTATAATCTGTTTATGCTGTTTAACAATTTAAAACACAGTCTATTAATCAAACGTTTCTTGTTTTTGGCAGAGAAACAGACATATTTTCTATAGATTTCAGGCTTAATAATTTGGAGACAAAAACAAGGATGTTTACATTACGTTTTAGTTTCTTGTGATTGTTAAAGTTACTAAAACAGAACCTGCTGTTGATCAGATGCATCTTATTAGCTTGTTGGTGGCATTTGCTTCTGACTTGTCAGGAAACAAATGAGGATCTGCAGAGCTGAATCAGTTGTGCGGTTCGGTGCCTCTAGGGAGGTTCTCTGTTGAGGAAGGTCAGAGGTCATCTGTGTGGTAATCAAACAAAGCTGCTGTCTTCAAAAATCCAATTATGATCATCCGTATTTTCCAGGTTGTTGGGATATTTTTGGTACAAATGTATAACAGCGATACTTCAACATTATTTCTGTTACTGTCAAAGACGTTCACATATATTATGTAGTGGATCGCTGATTAGCCACTGCGTTATGAAATGGCTACTCACAAAATCTTTATCTTATCTTTAGTTCGACTGTAGACTGACATGTAGTTTTAGGCGTTTCTGTCAAATAACTCTGAGGAATCCTTACAGCTTCAGTTTTCTGGAAGAAGGGAAATCTTACAAAACAAGCATTTCTGAGTGGTTGGTGTGTTCTTGCAGGGTGTCATGGGTCCAAATCGTTGTGGTGGTCGTTGCCAAAGAAAACATGGACCTGATGATGGACATCATCCAGCGGTTCCAGCACAGGAAGGTTCGGGTGGTGCCAGGCGGCTCAACTCGCCACAGGTCCATATGCAATGGAGTCATGGCTCTCAGCGAGGAGGAGAGGCCGGCGGCCGACAAACCCAAGGTGGTCATCGTGCACGACGCTGTGCGCCCCTTTGTGGAGGAGGACTTCTTGCGTAAGATAGCAGTGGCTGCCAAGGAGCAAGGGGTCAGTGCAGGAAAAACTGTTCAGTTATACACTTATATTCCCTGTTTGTTTTCTAAGTTTGGAAACTGACAAACCAGATTCCTCTGCACTAAAGTCAGGTCAACCAGGTAATAGGCAAATGATGGAAAAAGTATTATTTTTAGACTACGTGTTACTACATTAGTGTGTCGATAAAAATGTAACCAACCAGAGGCATGAGGGTGAACTTACAAATGATCTGAAAAAAAAGGGCTTCAAAAGAGGCTAATAATTTTTTTTTTTGGTGGACCTTTACTACATTTATTTTAACTTTTATTTCAACGCAGGCAGTAATAAGTTGGTACCAAGGCAATTAAGGGCTTGTAATTAAGTAAAAATTATTATTTTATCTGTCTGAGAGGAAATTGCAGTCTTAATTTGATACAAAAGCATCGTCCAGATGACTTTTGGATTAAGAGCTGAGCAAAGGAGCTCCAGTTTGTCGAGGATTGTGTGAAAAAATCATTTAATTGTCAAATGGAGACCAAGAGATTTTAAATGACACTGAATCACCAAGAATGTTACCAGCAGCATGTTTAAAAGCCAACCTCTGTGATAGTATGAGATGGTAGCATTAATGTAGAAAAATCCAGCAGAGGTTTTAGAGAAACACATGCCGGCTTCCAGACGACATATTTTCTCCACGGATTTATTCAACAAGACAAGACCAAACCACATTCTTTTGTGTTAGGGTTGTATTAGTTGGAGCCATACATAGAAACAAAAAAAAAGTTAATCAGTCACAGTTTTCCAACATTTTCCAGACATTTCAGACAACTGATAAATAAATATCCTTTGAAAAGTCATTACACTCTGCCTTCAGGTTGTAAGTTTGATGTTTAGACTTGTTCAAACTAAAAAAGTCTGACCGAAACGAATCCCATTTGGAGCAGTATTCACTGCAAGCCTTCTGATTGCTCTGTGTTCAAGGCTCAGTAAATGTCACTTTGTGGAAAAACTTTATGCTTGTGAAGGCAGGAAATATCTATTTACACAGAACAATCCTAATTCCCTTACAAATAGAGAATTCCCTTACGAGCCGAGAAATAATCTTAAAAGCGAGTCTTACCTCATGCTTGGAAAGTGCAGCCGAGCTAAATTAAATCTCGACTGGAGCTCATACTTCATCTTTTCTTGAGCCTTTAGCAGAAAACCAGAAAAGGTCAATTACAGAACAAATTGTAAACAAATCCTCCATGCTTAACCGTGACGGAGTCATTTAGTCTACCTGGTTGGAAGATGGAGTTATTTGGGTTCCCTGTGGTTGATTTTTCACCTGGCAGTGTAAACACAAACAAACCAATTACTAAAAAACAGCAAACTCAACTTTTCCAGGCAGGTTCAGACCAAAGAAAACTAACACATTTAATGATTGTGCCTTAAATGAACCTTTCTGTAACAAGATTAATCCATCTTTTTACCTGTAATTTATGGAACTGACACGTACACCAAGGCCAAGAAACTTACAGACGGGTCATGGTTAAAGCTCACAGGCTGAGAAAAGAGTGAACCTTCACAGTCACCTGTCTGCTCTTCGTTATCCTGAAAGCCTGCCTCGAGTGGAAAAAGAAGCAAAAATAATCCTAACTTTTCCGTTATGTGTGACACAGAAATCATGTCTGCTTTCTCGTGATTCTGCACAACCACATGCGCTCACTGACTGCTCGCTGTGAGATGAAAACGTTTGTTTCTTTCATTTCTTCATCTGGTTTTTTATTGTACATCATCTCCACAAACTTGTGATTAAAGCAAACATTTGTTCTTTGTTCACCTGATTTCCTGCTCTTTGGTTTGTATCATTACTGTTTTATCTAACAGGATCAGTTTGTCATTTTATACATACTTTGTTAAAACTTATCGTTCTTCCAATTCATCCTAAAAAACTCTGAATTTTTAACCTTGATTCTTTTAGGGAATTTTTCAGCTTTCTCATATTAAAAAAAACAAACCAAACTTAAATTCCCTGGATTTCCTTCAAATGTTTCTTCAGATGTCAGAATATTTGAAATTTGGCAGTAAGTGGTGGTAAATTTGGTCCTTTTTTTCATCACTCATTCTTAAAATTCATTGTTTTCTTAGTAATATTTGCACTAATCTGCATTAACGCTTAAATATAAATCCTGCTTGTTTTTATCCAGGCAGCTGGAGCCATCCGACCTCTTGTTTCCACCGTGATAGCAACAACATCGGAGGGTTACCTGGATCATTCTTTGGAGCGAGCCAAATACCGGGCCAGCGAGATGCCTCAGGGGTTCACGTATGATGTCATCTATCAGGCATATCAGAGGGTAGGGCTGGACTGTAGTTTACCTTTTTACCTTTGCTGCACAGGATGCACTGCAGGCTGGATGTTGGTGTGTGGAAAATGTAAGATTCGTCCAACAGCACTGAAATATCACAGAATGGACAAATCAAATCCTTCAGGTGTCTTTTCTTTGCTCCTGGTGTCATAGCATCATTATAAAGGTCTATTGAGTCAGACATTGATTGATCAGATTTAGTGTTTTTCATACATTGAAACTTTTTTAGCAGTCTTGTTGTGTAGCCCTCAGGTTTTCACTCTGAGGAGCTGCTGGTGTGACTCCCGTCATTTTCCTGCTTCTGGGAAAAAAATGACGCTTCAGTTTATCCTGCCACCTGACGCAGATTAATCTGTGGAACAAAACTCAATGAAAGCTCATCTGGAAAAATAATAAACACTGAAATTACTCTTTATTCTTAGCCAGGCTCAGATTAACTGTGTCTCGGTAGTTAAAGAGTGGTTTAATATTTGTACCTGCAAAATGGAAGGAATGTATGTGCTGATCTGAGCCATAAAAACAGAGATTCTTCTCTGAAAGGGGCGCCTTTTTTCTTAAATGTGGCAAGCAAACTGAATGTGAAAGGTTTATCACATTTATATTTTAATCACATCCAATTTACTATTTTAACTTTGATTTATTTAAATGGTTTTTCCAATAACTGTTTCTGAATGATGCAACATATTTCTAACTAACAGCTGAAGTTTTCCTTTAACTCCAGCCTTTTTTCTCCAAAGTTATTTTTTTTCTGGCACGTTTTCTTTCAGCAGATTGTTTTTAGAGCCCTGTTGGCTTTGGCTTTTTCAGAAAATGAGCTCATTTCTGAGCTGCAGCGTCGAGGCTGGTCAAGTTGCAAAAAGGCGCACTGAGTCAGCCGACTGAGAGTTCGTCGCCTTTTCAAGCTTTAAGAAGAGGGGGAAGTGTAAGGTGTCTGTCAGGTTAAGACTGTAGGACATAACCATGAAAAATCTCTGAGAGCTGCACAGTTGTTGCTTGACATCTATTGAGAGGAGAACTAAGGGCTGAAAAGACAAAAGAGGAGACACTTTATCCCGTCTCCAGAGACGGCTTTTGTATTGGGAGAGAATGCTGAAGGTTAAATTACCTCAAAACTGAGAGCATTCTCCTCACAGCTTCACAGTCAGCACATTGTGCAGGCTGTAATTAGTCGAACATGTTTGCAAATTTAAATTTAAATTACAGGTAGGTTTTGTTAGAGCTGTGTTTATCATTTTAAATTAGGTGAAACTGCTTGAAACTTTATTTATTTTGACGATGTAAGTGTTTTTACCCTCTGTCACTTTGGCATGGGATGGCTGGTTTTATTTTTGGTTTTTTTTTTCTTAACCAAACATGATTCATGTTCCTACACTGACTGTGGGCTCTGTGCCTGCTAACATCTTTTATTTTTAATGTTCAGTGATTTTATTTTCTGTATGGTCTGGCATAAACTGACATCTTCTCATCCTCCCACTTGTCTTTGCTTTTGCAATCACTCAGCTTTATGTTTTCATTTTTGGGCATTAGGCCAGCTTTAAGTACGAGGAGGATGCAGATAACAGCCTCTGTGCGTGGAGTTAACATGTCAACATGAATGTTGTTTGGTTGAGACAATAACGTCAACGAAAACATCTGTTTCAGAAGTGATCTTATAGTTTTTGCTCAAAATGAAAGACAAAGTTTAGGTTTGAGATGCAACAAATGCTGTTAGTGATGCTAAATATTTCTTATAGAAACAAATAAGAAATGAAAAAAAACCCAGCTAGTCTGGCAATGCTACCAGCTGTGATAGAATTTCCTGAGTGTGCAACAAATTTATAAAGATATTAGATATTTTCCTCTGTGGACAACTGTCAGACGTGTTCAGGGTCTCTGTACCAGATCATGTCTGACCAGTTTTTTATTACTGTTACACCTAAAACAGTGTCCATCTTTTATATATACTGTAAGGGATGTGCTTCAGAGAAGAAGAGCCTCTAGCTGGTCATTAGTTTTGCTCAAGTTCATGAAAATCCATTGTATTTTTAGTTAAAATGGGCTTGAATATTTAATGCAACCATCATGTCTTTTTTTTCACATCAGCACCTAGTATTAACACACCAAGTTGTTTTCTGTCAGAGCTTTTCCAGCTGAGACAACGCCTAACATCCACCACCCCTCCTGTAAAAAAACAAGATTGAAAAAGTGTCCCAGCGTCTGTTCATATTTGGTTTTTCAAAGGAAAATGTCACGATTACCGACAAATTCTTAAACTGCCCATCCCTGTTTAGTGTCTCACATCTGCTCTCATCTTCTGTGTCTCCTCTGCAGTGCACCGAGTCTGACTTTGAGTTTGGTACCGAGTGTCTCCACCTGGCCCTGCAGTACTGTGGCACCAACGCGAAGCTCATCGAAGGGCCGCCAACGCTGTGGAAGGTGAGTTTGCCAGGGCCCCGCTTCGGGTTGAAAAAAGTGCGTTTAGGGATATTTTGGGATCTACAGCTGGACAAAAGCAACATTTCTAATTTAAAGGCGAGGGTTGCTGGCAAAAACTACTCATTCATTGTGACATTATAATTAGTATTAGCACGATTAAAACAGACTGAAGTTATTGCAGATAATGAATCAACAAGGCAAAGTGTTATTTCAGATGATAAACAATTTAAGACTAATGTTCAATCATTCTGTTGCTCAGAACTTAAAATGATTTCTGGTTTTCAATATTTCTTTAAATACTTGAACAAGGCTAAGCACATTACAGATAAATTAACCCGAACACTTCTGATTTGGATGACTTTTAACTTCCCACCGTGATCAAATGTGAATTTGTATAATTCACAGCCAGGGGTGGAAATTAGCACCCGCCACCCGCCAAATGCGGGTAAATATTTGAAGTGGTGGGTGAATTTGATCAGCAAACACGCCTCTGTGGCGGGTTGGCAATTTGAACAGAAAAGGTGTTATTTGTCCTCCTGACATATAGGGGGCAGCAATGTGCTCGAGTTGCTGCTGTTACGTCGAGCCGCGTTCCCCCATCAGATACGCTTCCCCCTGCGTCTCCGTGCCACGTACACGGCAAAAAGCGTGCGTTCCTGTTCAACGCTTGTAACCGCCGCTTTTAGATAAAAGCGAAATATCACTTCAGGCAGAGAAAACCTGCGTAAAAATATAACAGTTCACTGCAAACCCATATGATGCACTCGATCCACTACAGATTACATGCAATCTAACACCAATTAGGTGTTGTGATGAGAAGCTATTTTATTTTCTGTTTTTCAAGAGTAGTCGAGGGAAGAACCGAAAGTTAAACAACGTTTTTTTTAAACTAAATCAATGATGTCATGACGTCGGTCAGTGACGATCTGTGCTTCCTCGTCAGATTTTCCTACCGTAGCACGGCTAAACAGCGATGTCTAACGGTCGGTGCTACCCGTCAAAAACTGCTACCGTCATGTTTACAAACCAAAACTATAGCGGTTTGTGTTAATGTTAAATATCAT